>NC_048305.1:78316806-78444306 GCF_013100865.1 Trachemys scripta elegans | reverse complement strand
AGCACTTGTAGTTCCACGGGATATGGGTCCTTTGAAAGAGACTAAAATAGAGGAAAGAAAAGACTTCAGAGGGTTGCCCCAATCAGAAAACAGAGACAAACCCTCTCCTCAGATGTCCCTCACTCAGTATGTATTTATAGAATCTACTTTATAAAAACTTTCTACAGGTAGTGTTTTAACTTACTCAGATACATTGTTACAGTCTGCTAATTATGTTAATTCTCTAGCACGTCTCTAAAGAAGTATTTTCTCTTTTGCATGCTATCTAGCTAGGGTCTTATTCCTTGCTCATCACCTCGGTAGCTGAACACCTTGTTCAGGGTATGATATTGCATACCATATATGCTTTGACATCTAGCTACAAAGTGACCCATTGAGTTCAAACAGTTAATTCACTATGGAAGTTGGATCAGCTCAAACTAGTTCAGAAAGTAGAGCAGTTCAAATGCACTACAATAGCTATTCCTCTTTGTCAGTTATTTTATTGTTGTCACAATCGTAAGGTTATTTAAACATGAGTTTTTAGTGAGTTAATTGATAAAAGATTCTGTAAGAGACGTCAGTTACCATAAGGTCTTGGGAGCAAGTCATTAATGAACATGCTGTGGTACATATTTTTAGTCACATACTTCAGTTGCTGTTCTTGGTTAAAAAAAAAATAACGTCTTAAAAACATTCACTTTGCATTTCAAGCTAGGAAATCTTTGTTGTGTTCCATCTGACTTATAGCTCGTGAAAAGCTACTGTGGGGAAAAACAAATTGTTGGGTACATAGCACATAGAAGACTTAGTCTCTGTATAATATTCTGCCATCCTTCTGCTGGTAGACTGTCTAGTGACGTTAATGGTAGTTTTGCATACAAAAATGATGGTAGGCCTCTTGTCTAGAAAGATAGAGCTGCTATTTGCAGCAACACATGTGGGGCCAAAATCTTCCCTCCAGTACCCATGCCCAATTCCCAGGGGCATCCGTGGGAGTGGTACATGGGTATCTCAGAAGAGAATTTGGCCCTGTACAGGGAGAATACGCTCTCTATACTTGGGCCTGTCTTTGAGACACTAAGAAAATGCTGTGAATCAGTCTGAGAGAGGAACAAGAGCTACCGTGCAACGCAAATTACTCATGGCCTTGACATTTGGGAGCTTTATAAAAACGTTAGGCAATATTTGACATGATGCAAATAGATATTTCCATAAAGTATATTTGACTGTATTCATGGGCTGTATTCTTTCCCTGATTTGGATACCTCCATTTCCAGCAGCTGTTAAATCCTGAAAACAGGTTTTTATTTTGCCATCTATTATTCCAAACAAGATGCAATGGATCAGTTCTGTTACATTTCATCCTCTGAAGGGAGAGAAGGAAATTGCCTGAAAATCATCTACACTTCAACACAGCTGATATTTGTGGAGATGAAAACTTGCTGTTTTTACAGTGTGGTCTGGATTACTTGGTGCAACAGTAAGCTTTGAAAGTTTGAAAGTCTTATTGTGACACTGTTTTCAAAGTCAAACAAGGACTATTGGCAAGAACACCCCTCCTCAAATTGCTCTCCTCTAATAACCTTATCCCTATCCCTCCCAGGTTATTTTTGACATTGCAGCATATGATTAATCTATTATAGATTATCTCACAAATCTGCTACGAAAGAACAGCGGATGTGATTTGCTCAGGATGTGCCACACTGGAGATTGCACCTCACAGTGAAATGTTTAGTGACTACTGCATAGTGTAAAATTAAAATTGGGGCGTGCCCATGATATGTGAGGAAATTTCTTTGCAAGCCCTTTATGCAAGGCCTGGTGAACTGGGCACAGGGCTGGGGTGAGGGAAATTAAGTGCTATTGATTATTTTGTCACTGTCTTACTCTGTGGAACTGAGCAAATCACTCGGGCCTTTTTCCAAAGAGGTTTCTGATTTTAGGTGGCTCAATTTTGGGTGTCCTGCTGGAGATACCCTGGGCCTGAATTTCAAAGGTGCTAAACACCCAGTTGAAAAACCGGGCCAAAGATGCCTCAAGTTGGGCATCCAGAAATTGAGCTACCCAAAATCAGTGGCATCTATTGAAGTTGGAGCTGTTACTCTGCGTATCTCATTTAAATCAGCTATAAAGTGAGAATAAGGAAGTTTACCCGCTTTTATGGCCAGTGGTGTGAGGTCAAGAATGTACGATATTACAGAAGTGCAAAGTGTTATTATTTGTGGGAAATGTTCAATGTATGGTAAAAAGTTAAACTGGTGGAATACAGAAACAGCTGATTGTATTGCTGCTACTTAACGTTCACCTTGGCTTCAGAGGGAAAAGGATGTTTGTGAGAGTTTCTGAAAAATGTATTGCACCTAAAATGTTTGGTATCAACAACTGTGTGTTTATTAGATTCCAATTTATAAAGGGACAAATATATTTTTCTGGCATTGGTTATCTATTGTACAAAGTCACCAATCTCAGCTACCAAAGGCTCACAAAGCAAGATGAGGGCTAAATAACAGGCAGCATTTTCTGGGGAAGCTGATAGTGTAATTGTGGCTAAATAAGGCCATTTGCCTTTTCTGTCCTTTCAGGAATCACCGAGCAATAGAGACCTGATAACAAGGTTTTCTTTCACACAACTGACCTTGACCAAATACTAAAGAGAGCTCACCAGCTCAAGGCAGAGACTCAGAAAATGCTAGGCAGGTGTAAACATGGTTATAGTCATTTGCTAGCACCTTTTTTTCAGTGGTAAACTCCATTCCTCTCCTTGTATAGCTGCTATATGCCACTATTTACTAGCTTCCACTGGTGCTTGTGGTGTAATTTTTGCTGTGCTGCCTGACCTCCTGGGGCTTCACCTGTTAGCCCAGGCTGGCTGTTCGGAGCTCACATTGAACCAATGCCCACATCATAGTAACATGGCTTGTCACTCTCCCTGCCAATGTACTTCAAGTTGACCAGCAGGGACCACCTCTATGGCTAGTTCAAGCTTAAGATTCCTTCAGTCCTTAGCCTCTCCACTAGAACTTCCAACAAGGATCTCAGTTATGATGGTGGTTGTGGGGTAGACTCTTGGAACTGGCCTGAGACCACCAATTCATTTCACATAAGCCACTAAGCAGTCATCAGATGCTAATAGTTTTCCTGGGCCTAATTCAGACAGCTAAGGCATCAAGTCTCCTGTATGTAGCTTTTACTACAGGTCATCAAAACACGGTTTCCATTTTCAGATCACATGAATACTAGGTTTAGGTTTTGGGTTTTTTTTTGAAGGTCAGAGACTATTTTTTGTTTTACCTAATAAGGCCTTTGACTCAAACTAACCAGGACAGTACTGGAAAACCAGACTTGTGTACGTCACTTAGGAATGTACAACAACACAATAAAGATGAACAAAGCCAGAGAAATGTGGACTCTGCAGTTGGCCACAAAGTCTGATGAACTTAAACCTAAACTCCTCCTTCCCATGCTTCAGGCATGGTCTCCCAGAGCTCAGTATGGTAGGTAGCTCAGTAGGATGACCAGATGTCCTGATTTATAGGGACAGTCCCATTTTTTGGGACTTTCTCTGTAATAGGCGCCTATTACCCACCCCCCCCCCCCCCCCGTCCCATTTTTTCACAGTTGCTATCTGGTCACCCTAGGTTTTGGCCCCCCCTGTACAATCACCAGGCTTTATGGATGGGCTTCAACTTTTCCTCTGTTGGGATAGCAATGGAGGAAAGTATCCACTACTCATGTCCTGCAAATGGGCTCCTCTGGGATTTTTCTTTCAGTTTGTGGTGAAAACAGCATCCCTGTGTTTTGACATAAACATCAAACCAAACTTTTCGGTGTTTTGCACAAATGGTTAGGGTAAGAT
Source organism: Trachemys scripta elegans (assembly GCF_013100865.1). Classification (NCBI taxonomy): domain Eukaryota; kingdom Metazoa; phylum Chordata; order Testudines; family Emydidae; genus Trachemys; species Trachemys scripta. Next base: position 78,440,468 of record NC_048305.1, on the reverse strand, counting down.
CCCATTTCTCCCCAAACCATTCTCCAAACCCTCACACATATATTCTCTGGTTCTCTGGCTGTAGTTCCTTCTGTTACCTGGCTAAACCAGTACATTAATGTTGGTGCTTAAAGAATGAGTTATGACACGATGGTTTAGAACTCAGGAGATCTGGGGTTTGTTTACCTCACCCACCATGTCTCTCTAGTATCCTGGGACCGACATGGTGACAACTGTACTGCATGCAGTAGGTCAGTCATAGAGCCAGACATTGCCCTGAGAGGGTGATATCCAGTTCAAATGTTTAAACTCACCTTTTACATTTTACCTTTTGTTTCACTTTTTTGTCATAAATGTCACTCCTTTGAATATATGCCAAGATGATGATGTAATATCTATAATTTACAGCAGAATATGTTATTTTCTAGATGCACTGCTTGAAATCAGGTGTGTGTGTGTGTGTGGGGTTTCTTCCAGACTCCATGTTTTTTTTCACAAGTGAACTAGTGCTCGTGGAAAGAGGGGAGTTGGAGGAACCTATAATTTATTAGTGTGGAACACTCGCTGGCTGTCTATTTTTAAAGGTGACAATTATAGCATGTTAAGCTGTCTGCACTTAGGACATAATAAATGATGTCGCAGTAATAACAACAGGGTTCAGCCATAACAAACCTGCCAACATTCCATAAATAAGGCCTCACCCATTTAATCACTAATTATTATTTGAATGCTGATTCTTCAGATTACTGAAATGAGCTGCCTTAAAAATATGAGCTATGTTAACCTAGGGCAATGTTAAACATGTCCAAGTGTAACATACTAGTTTATTGTGAAGCAATCCGTTTGTTTTTATAACAAAATTAGAACAGGAAAAATAAACCTTATATAGGGAAATCAGCCATATGAAAGAAAAGTCTTTTTGAAACTCTTGCCTGAAATCATAGCCTGTATACTGAATTAGGTGAGCAAAGCAGCAGGTCATCATTAATGAGTAGGACCACAGTTGTGATTATGCCCTTATAACGTGATCGACTTGCAAGATGTCTGGGCTGAAAGAAATTATAGAACCCACAGAGAAAAGATACCGAAGGTATAGTGCCTAAAGACTCAGTATAAGGGGGGGGGGGGCTTCCATTTTTTTGGTATGCAACTGATTAAATCACAGAGTTACTTAAGACCAGCGTCATCTAACTTTTCGGGAAATTGAAATCTTTCCAGGTTAATTATTTTGTATTTTTGAGTTTTTTTATATATATATATATCTAGTCAAGTGACTGGACAAAGCAGTGTTAAAAATTCAACCGCACTAATTACTAGCTGAGCAGTATAAAAACCTCTGAATAAATGTCAGTCTAGGAGATAAGCTCTTATCTTAATCTAATGACTCCACAGACTTAATTTGTCAGGCCAGCCTAGTTGATGAAAAACAGGTTTCTATTCTCCAGTGTTAGTAGCAACATCTTTCCAAATCTTTGAAGTTGGATAGTAATATCATCAGTGTCATCCTGCAAAAATCTTGTGACCAAGCCAATTTAATTCCTATTGTCCTGTTACACTAATTAAAGTTGTTTTACCCCCATTGGTCTGAGATAGCTGAAAATGAAGCCAATTTATTTTTAGATTTGTTACATTCTGGGCTAATCACGCTTACCCATTTTTTTTCTCAAAAATGTGTTAATATTTGTGGATCTCCTCTGGTATTAAAAAGCCAGGATTTTTAAAGAAGGCCTATAAAGAAAGCACCGTGATAGACCAAGACAAAGCCTGTGGTTTAGAGCAAAAAACTCACCTGTCGGAGTGGAATTATTCTGAGCTCAGGCAATGCATTTGAGTCTAAATGATGATTTTTGTCCTATAGAGCATCTTTCATAAAGGAGCATTTGACATACTTAGAGCTAAATACAACATGTGTACGGGCTATTCAGACAGAGTGGATTAACAAACACAAGGAATTTGGCTACAATTAATAATTCCAGTTCATTACCCTCCCACTCTTCAGCCAACTACTCTTACATGGACCTAGCAATTATTTTGTTGCACAGTACCCCATTACAAAGGATGTCCTCTATGTAAGGGTAAATACCCCAATACTTGGCTTAGGATAATATTGGGATTTGAGGAGGGTTTTTTTGGCGGTGAGTTTTATTTAGATCAGATTCAGGAATATTGTAAGTTAGAAAACCTGAATGGAAATTACAGGGTTAAAATCTGATCCATGGGCATCAGGGTAAAGACATCAGCAATGGAATCCCCAAAGTAGCAAGAGGAAACGACCATTTTTAACATATAGGGCCTGGTGCATTGGTTTTATGGCAGCATAATGCCATTGACTGCAGCGGAATTACACTGGCATAAAACCAGTGTAATGGAGTGGAGAATCAGCCACATATTTTTTTAATGGGTGTAACTTCAGAATTATTAAGCCACAGCAGTCTCATGTCGGAGCAGCCGCAGCCAGCCACTGATTGGTTCGAATGCTTTGGTGGTGCATAGAAAGCTCGCCTTTGCGCTGTGCATGTGCAGAGCTGAGTGTTTTCTGATTCGTAGTTCAGACACATTTCACTTCCCAAATAAGGTCACTTTTCTGGGTGCTCTAGTAGTCAGTCAGTCTGTTTGATCAGCCCTACTACCCTCCATTATCAGATTTTTTTTTACAGTGATGCTGACACCAGCCTGTCTGCCACCTGCAGTGAAAAACCTGCCTCATCTCATACACAAATCATCCTCATAGAACGATAGCTTATTGGGGTTATGCTGTACTACACACCCCTAGGATGTCAGTAGCATGTCTGGCCTACCACATCTCAGAGGCAAGCATTGTAGATGTTTCAGCAGCTAGGGTTTGTAGGTGCTAGCCCTGGTGCATCCCAGTAACCAATCAGGCACATGGAAAGGTTTTTACTAGGGCTGCCAGGAAAGGGAAAGGTTGCAAATACCCTAAGTACAAAGCCTTATATAATTATGGTTCAAAATGAGCAATAGTGGTTCTGGACTGGATTCCTGAGTGCCCGGGGTTCTTTCTCCAGTCCAATCTCTGCTCAAGCAAATAAGCATTTGTGAGTTTCCAAGGCAGGCTCTATTGGTGACTCTCATTGGGGCCTCTTCCCTTTTCACTGGTTTCCTGCCCAGCTACTGCTGGGCTCCCCCATAAGTTCCACACAGACCTGCACCCAGCTGTAAAATCCAGCAGTCACAGCTGGTTCCACATGTGTCTCCGTCCACAGTTCTGGGGGCAGCTCTCCAGCTCCCTACTACTATAGAGCTTCCACTCCCAAAAAGAGCCATGCCAGACATGTTCTGGTCCAGGACCTTTTCCTTTACTTGGCCACGGGAAAGAGAATTGCAACAGGGTAGGTGCTGATGGGAAACATTGTCCCTGTTTAGCCAGGAGGAAGGGGATGTATAATTGGGATGTGACTGAGGGAAATTGTAGTCCCCTGCTTTGCAGAGCCATCACATCTGCCTCATCTGATACACAAATCCTTCTCAAGGAATGGTAGCATTGACAGGACTGCTGGGGAACCAGATGGTCAGTTGGTCCATGTTTTAATCTCTGATTGATAGCTCTGTATTTTCTCCCGATTGGGGCTTATCAAGGTGGGCTGGAAGATATCAAATGATTTTGATATCTTGTTTGGAAGTTGGTTACATCCCCTAGCTGCTCTTTAAACTCAATAAGAAAGTTACTCTGGTAGAGGCAAGATTACCATAAAGGGAGCTGGAGGCAGGTATGACAGTCTTGCATTTGTGAAAACTTTTAGAAAGGAAGATCTTTGTAGGTGAACATCTGGTGTTTGTAAGACAACAGATACTGCACTGAAGGATAATATAGACGACTCTGAGATAGCTAATCAGGTTCTTCTCATCTCAGAATCCAGTACAGTATTTATTTAATGTTTGTAATATGCCCATTCCCCATCTTTGGCAACATGGGGTGAGACACTGTGCTGTCTCTCTAGGAGTTGGAACACAAAACTCACAGCCCAAGAGGAGGGGGCTATGGTGGCTTTAAAACACCAGTATGCTCTTTTGATCCTGGATTATTGCATGGGTTCCTTAGGGTCTGAAGTTACAGTAGTCTGTCCCTGGCTGCCTACAGGCTGCAGTGCAGTGCTACCTGGAATCTCTGCTGTGCTGAGGCCCTGCCTTTCCACCCTTAGCCCAGAGTGTGCAAGTAGTCTCCCCAAGGCAGCCCTATGGCTGTCTTTCACAGGGCTTGCGCCAGGGAATCCTCCCCCAGCCAGATTTGGGGCTTTTAGAGCCCTTTTACATCACTCCAGCCTGTTCACCTGGCATAAAGGAGGGCAGAGTTGGGGGAGGGAGAAGGGGTAAGGATCTCACCCTGTGGAACTACTGCTATACATTTTCCAAGTTTGAATTTCAAAGTCCTTCATATGAAACATACAAGGGATTTTTTTAACAGTTTGGATGAGTTCACACGGTAGCGTACTGTCAACTGCTCCCAGGAGTAAACATTACATATATCCTCAGGCCAGGGAGACGTGCAGAATACTACCATGTGAAACTACCTGGGATTTCAAAGGAGACCTGGAAAGACAGGGCAGGCAAGTCACGTAGGACCTGATTTGTAAAGGTATTTACATACCTAAAATGCAGAAGGCAACAAGTGAGATTGTCAAAAGTGCCCAGACATTTAACTATCAATGGTAGTTAGGCATTTAGGCACTTTTGAAAACCCTATTAGGCACCTATCTGCATCTTTAGGTGCCCAAAGACCTTTTTAAATCTATCCCTTAACCTGAAAGCCAGAGGACTCTTCTGACCAAAGGCTAAATTATGTACATTGATTTCATTATAGAAATGACTGTTCATGCTTGTTAAAATTAGGGCTATGGGCTGGGGTGGCATGTTTCCATGAGAACGCATGGCTCCTCATTCTTCCCACTATAGGTCACTTTTAAATTCACCATGTAGCTGAAAGAGAAAATGAACATATTAAAGTGAAATTTTCAAAGTAACATTAGAATCCCTTCTCACTGCTGAAATCCCATCTATTGATCCAATCAAATGAATTATCCCATGCTGCACAGCCACCTCAGACATGCTTATTACTGAAATGCTTTAGGTGCACCTGTGACCTTCTTTAAAAAGTAATAGCAACACAAGCTGATCAGGGTAAAAAATAAAAACACAAGGGGTGAAATCCTGTCCCTATTGAAGTCAATGGCAAAACTCCTATTGACATCAGCCAGGCCAGTATTACCCCCAAGGTGTCTGCAAACAGAATTCAGGAAAGAGTTGACAGTTTCTTATGCATTGGGTGGGTGTTTGGGGGGGGGGGGGGGGGGGGGGGGAGGGAGGGAGGCACACACTTTGTGTGTTAATGTACAAGGCTTGCTTTGGCTTTAAGTGCTGTTTAACTATAAAAGTTAATGGCTCTGATGTTGCATACCTAAAAGGAAGTGTTTTGCCAAATGTTTGGGCTCGACAGTCTTAATTCAATGTGTCATATAGGAGGAAAGCATGTTAGCATATATTTATGATTTATTGCTGCTATCTTAGCACTAGAGACATTTGGAGTGTGAACTATCTCAGGTTTGGTATCTTTCGGGGCTTCTCAGGTGAAAACCACAACTGCTCTTTTACCTCTCCATGTAAAAATCACTTGGTGGGTCACCTAGCATGTGCTGGTTTCAATCCGGTGCTGGTGGTCCTGTTTCTGATTTGTCAAGCAGGGATGAGAATTGCGAGGGGTTCAAGACAGGACAGCAGAAACCTGTGTTATTATATTGGTCAGGCTGGGCTGCACTGGCAGCGGTACTGGAGCAGTACTAATTACTCCTGAGCACAGCTCTGAGGCATGTTCAGCGTTCTGAAACCCAAGGAGGCATGAGGTGAGACTAGGTGGGGTGTCCGAGCAGGGCACCTCAACCAACTGCAATAACTACAAAAGGGAGAAAGAAAACCAACAACCTGGTAGTCGGTAAATAAGAGGTAACAGAATGCATGTAACTTGAAGGAGAGCATCACGTATCTACAAAGCTGGTTATCAAGTCTCCTATAAAACCAGTACAAACAGAGGAATAAAATGTATAATCTGGATAATTCCGCCATCTGGTTATCATTGGCTGCAAGGACTGTTAACTACATAGTGCCAGTGTGGCTAGAAAGCAATTTGGGTTAATCTCTCTAGTTCAAAAACATGATATCTGGTGATTGGAGGATAGTATCCAAATATGTCTTCTAATACATGCACTTCTAATCATTCAGTGAGGAAAACATCTTTCTAGTAACTATTATTATAAATAAATATCCTTTTAAGGTGTCCTTCACAATAGTACATGGCCTACGTTATATAAATAAGTGATACTTAACGGCAGTTTCACTCTTTCTGAAGTATTTACACATGACAGAGTGATCAATGTGGTTGCAAAATAAGAAGAAACTCCTGAAGTATTGGAAGCCATTTCTCCAAAAGATGTTTCCATCAACTATTGTATCACTGCAGGAACTTTGGCCTCAGGCAAACCAACCATTTTATACCCAATGCAATATGCTGACTATATAGTCACCATGAAGCAATTTGGAATGTACTGGGAAGCCAACATTTACATAGAAGATTGCAGAGATGCTTCAGGAGCACTGATTAAGAACATAAGAACAGCCATACTGGGTCAGACCAATGGACCAGTATCCTGTCTTCCAGCAGTGGCCAATGCCAGGTGCCCCAGAGGGAATGAACGGAACAGATCAAGTGATCCATCCCCTGCCGCCATTCCCAGCTTTTGACCAGGATAATATGGTACTGCAATTGGGTCTATAGGTTCCTGTTTCCAATCCTGCAACTTGCTGAATGGTGCAGAGGGGAGCAAACCGAGGCAAAAAAAATGCACAGGAGCAGGCACACATGAAAAGAAAAAGTAGACACATAGGCTATTCCATCGGCTTCTCTCCTTGCATCTGTTCTGTGTCCTCCGCAACCTAGCTGAACAGTCAATGGGTCATGCAGTAATAGGGGCTGCGGCCAACAAGTTTGATGGGTAGGGGAGGAGCCATGGGCCCTTCTAAGTGAGATGTTCAGATACAATATTCAGACACAAGTGCTTTGAGACTATGGGTGATGCAGGTCATATAAGTACCTAGTTAGATAACCACCCATGAGAGCTCATGCATAATACTGGCTGAACTTGTGTGATGTATGAGCTCCAGTGGAGTGATCAGACTTGTTGGCCGCAGCCCTTATTATTGCATGACCAATTGACTGTTCAGCTATGTTGTGGAGGACACAGAACAGGTGCAAGGAGAGAAGCTGATGGAATAGCCTACTTGTCTTGAGGTCACAGAGCACAACTGTGTCAGCATGGCAACTGGGCCAGTCATTTTGCCATTGCTGGTTGGCTCTGGAGGAGCTGTTGGAGCTGAATGTGGAAGTTCCTTTGCAGCTCAGACTGGGATTTTGTGGGGGTGGGCCTGGTTTCCCCCTGGACCTCAGCCTTTGAAGATTTTTCTGTATATACACTGTGGTCTGTCTGCTATATGGAGGGGCGAGTGCAGCTAACCTGTGGCCCTTACAGCACTGCAGCGTTCTATAACGAGTTTGTTCCTTGTGTGCATGTTTATGTGGTGCATTGGTCCAGAAGTTCGTTTATGTCCATTTCACCCACCACTGCTCACTGGTGGGTGAAAAGATTGTTAGTCTGGAGACCCTGGAGCAATTTTGGCTGGGTCACTTTCATGGTCAGTGGCTGATTCAGTGTTGCCAAACCTGCAGCTTCAGGAGCACACCGGGGCAGGTTGAAATGCTAGTTTTAGGTTTATTGCTTGTCCTCTAGTAGGGCATGTGTGTGGAGAATGAACTGCTCTGTGGAGATAACTTCAATCCCCAGGGGAATCAAGCGCCCCCTCCCGCCCTTTATCTTAGCTACATCAGGGACATAGCAAAGGTTCCCCCTCCGCCTATTTAACAGGGAACCTCCATCCGCTATTCTACACAGACACAAATACCAATAACTATTTCCCCGTGGTCTTCGCACCCTGCAATTGGATTGAACACCTTTCTCCTGGGAATAGAGGGAACTATGCTGGTTCTTGGACCTTGCAGCAAGGGTTCCCAGTCAAACAACTTAGCAGGAGGCCTTAGATTTGCTTGAACAAGCCCTCTGTGTCTTTTTCACAGCGAGCAAAGTGACTGTTTGTGGTTTTCAATTCATTTTTTGCATATGGGAGAGAGGATGGCTTTGTGCAATGACTTTTAAAATACTTCAAAAGAACTTGAATCAGTACATGGCTGTGCTATATACAAATTAAAATAATTGATTTTTGGCAGCCTTTTAGAAGATATATAAATTTAAGGGATCATGTTTCTGATACCTTTTTTTTTTTTTTGGACTTTACTTTCTGTTGATTTTCAGAGCTGGAATTCAGCCACCAAAACAACAAGAGCTGCCCGCTTTCATTTAATCTGACCTCCCATCATGGGAGCCATCGGCGAGTCTTCTTGAACTTCCACGGCTCAGATGTGGTGGGCCTTGGCCTAGTTCCAACACTGCACCTTTCCCTTTCATTTCTGCTTTGAAACCTTCACATGGAGTAAGAGCAACTGCCTGACACCCAACAGGCATAGACCCTTTCCAGAACTATTTTCTCTCCCTCTTTCTCCATCAGTGAAAGCCAATATCCTTACCCAGGCAGAGCTGCACCTGGGCTGTATTCATTCTATACACTGATGACATTGGGTCCTGCACTATCTGTGCTGACCTAAATATAGCTCTCAATTAACATTGCATTTCAAGAATTGGAAAATTTCCCAGAAGTCCATTCTTTCCCCCCCTTTTTTGTTTCATTACATTTTGCAGTAATAATACACAAGCCTGTAGAAAACATGACGGGTAATGAAAAAATGTAATTAATATAAGCAGTGTAAAGCATGTTTTTTTCCCTCTGTTGTCCTTGCAGAAAATTGCTGCTTTAAACTGAGCAGGATGTGAAAATGATAGAGCAAACAGTAATATGCTGTGCTTTGTAAATATCTTATGCTAAATAGTTAAGTCAACTGCTGTTTATTTTTTTTACTTTGTGTCACAAATTCTTTTAATTTTTTGTTTCACTGTAAAAGACGTCATTGGGCTAACTACATTTTTTGTACTGCTGCTTATTCAATCAAATGTGCAGGATTGGCCATTCAATCTTTTCTTACAGACACCTGTCTCTAGGTTCTGAAATGCAAGATATGTGCTGCAAAAGTATATCGGGCCAGAGCTTCAGCAGATATAAATCTATGGCACTACACTGGTTTACATCAGCTGAGGCTCTGGTCCCATTGTTTTTCAATTTAAAAAAAGAAAAAAGTGCTCTTCTATTTAAAACAACACTCCCCCTCCCCCAAGTTTCGAAAGTAATTGCCCCAAACCCTGCAGTAACACTATTATAACCTGTAGTGTTTTGGACTGTTACTCCAGGACACTAGTATTATTTTTTTATTAGGCTTCCTTCCTACAATTTCATAATGGGGCCTGAGCAATATTAAGTAAAAATTAAACCAAGATGATGTAGTATATGCCAGCTCTCCTTAGGATATTTCTCTTTGGCTATCTGTAGAAGTTGTAATATCTAGAGATATCTGAAGGTCACAACATAGTCGCTAAGCTGAAATACAAAACAGAATTCTAGACACATCTTGTATGGCCAGACAAGAAACTGCTTATGGTTTATTTTCCATTTTTTTCCCCTGCAGCTGACATCCAGCATTAGTTATTGTTTATTTTTGTCTTGTTCCTGATTCTAAAGGCTCCAGTTTATGTGAACTTTCAGATAGCACTCAGGGCCTCTTTGCTTCATCCCCTCTGAGCCAGTTGGTTCCCTTGTGAAGGTAAGTTTCCCCAGTTGAAAATCTGTGCCTCTCTCCTGTGGCATTCTGTGCAGCCATTTGGAGTCCCAGATGTAGGAAATGAAATAATCCACGCTCATACAGTCATGAAAGTGCCCATCTGGCACACAGGAACATCACGCATTGGAAGCACACAAGCGTGAGCTCACTTTTGTTATGGCATTTCATAAACAGAGATGCAGCGAGCCAGCAAGTAAGGTCTTTTGGATAATAACAATCATTTGCACCACACATTGTGCTTAAAAAGGGGGGAAGGGAGAAAAAAAATCAAGAAAAAAAAAAGAACATTTGTTTTGAGGGATCTAAGGAGAAATTTCTACTCACAACTGTATTTTTCCACTGGCCTGCTGTATTTACAACTATAGATATGTGTATACGTAGGACACACTGGTGACGGCTGAAGTCTAGGCAGTTAATTCTTAGTTAACGCACTTCCTAAATCTCGTCTTTCTTGCCCTTTTATCAAAGAAAGGCAGTAGCAGAATTTACTGACAAGAATGATTTCTATATAAACAAATCACATTACTGCTTTCTAATCACAAAACCAAACTCCCAAGAACTGTCTAATAAATGACCTCAACTCTCATTTTTTTGAAGTACACAGACCAGATTAAAGACAGCAACAGATAAACCAGAAGAGAACAAAGTGGTGTGTGTGTGTGTGTGTGTGTGTGTGTGTGTGTGTGCACGCGCGCACGCGCGCACTGTTGATCTCTGGAGTTATAATTACCGAACAAGGCAGATGTGTAAATTAATCCTGCTGGGGCAGGTTGTATATGTTGCACCAGTCCCCCAATCAATTCAAAATGTTAACACTGTTTACTTGGAGATACCAGGATTTCATTGGGATGAAATGTTGTCCAATGAAAATCAGGAAGCACTGACCAGTCCAAAATGATGAACTCAGTTCAACACTATTAAGTAAAGTGAGGTTATTTTGTATTATTTTAGCTTTGCAAAGTAATTGGAAAAAAAAACCCACCCTCAGCATTTTGTTGGCTGTTGTTGCATGCTGGAAGAAAAAAACCCTCAGGATATATTGAACTTCCAAAATAACATTGGTAACTCATCCAACAATTTTAGATATTCAGAGGAGAGGTTTTCAAAGGGATGAGATTTTCAGAAGCAAAGAGGAGCTTAGGATGGCTTTCATACCTCCAGATTAAAAAAAAAGTACCCATTTCACATGATGTGGGTGTGGGCACGCCCTGGGCAGAAGCATGCCACTCAGTGGTTTATGAACTCTATAAAATATGGATAACAGTAAAAGAAAATACTCTCTGCATTGTATATGAGCTACTTTTGTATTGTACTTGGCAAACAATGCCTGGTCTGGTATATTTTAAACATTAAATGCTAAGTTGGGAACACAATGAGAAGTTTGTAAATATGATAGACTATTACAATATACTGCTTCTCATTTGAAAAGTCATTTGTGCAAGAAATGATTACTGACCCATGATATGTAAATGACTGAAATGCAGAAATTAATATTTGGGTCAACTCATGTACTTTTCAACCATGAAATGAAAAGCTCAATATTCACATTCTAATTCATACATGAAAGCATTGCAGCACTATTACTTGGCTATTGTATTCATTTATTATTGTCTTAATTAATGATACACAGAGTCATATCACTACTGTCAGACTGATGAAAGAGTTGCTATTCCACACTGATGTTTTGACACAGGAATATTCCTTCCTCTTGGCCTTTCTTGTACTGGCAATTATGGGCCAAATTCAGGCCAGGTGTAAGCATGTGAACACTATTATTTGCATAGTGTCTGAATTTAGCTCTAAAGTGCCCAAAACATTCCAATTGCACATACAGGACTGCTTCCTCTTGACTATGCACATTGGGCCTGAGTCTGATATCACTTACATGGGGTTCATGCCAATGTGACTCCATTGAATTCGTTGGAATCACTCCAGAAGTACATTGGTGGGAATAAGAGAGAATCAGGTCCATCAGCTGCCTTTATTTACAGGATGTATTTATTTTCAGTCCTTTAATCAAAGGGTTCTTTTCCTGTTCCTTGCATGCAGGGAAGAGTCCGTGGGAGCATGTAGCTTCTATTGACATTAATGGGCGCTACAGCTTTGTATTGATGGAAACTCAATGTGCTGCTTCGTTCAGGTTGATTTCTATTACAGTGACTTTAGTGCTCAGATGGGCAACCTCACAGATTCAAGCCCCCTGTTTCTCCATAGAGCAAGTGCAACATGCGCAGCAGCAGCAGCACTAGATCATTTCATCCTACCAGTGCACCTATGCCTCCCCTTCCCCCACAAGTAATGAGGAGGCAACCACCTGAATCAGTGAGAGGGTAGCTGATTATCTATGGCTATCCAATGTTGGACTCTCTGATGAGACACCAGAAAGGGTTCCAGCAGTGATCATAGAATCATAGAAGATTAGGGTTGGAAGAGACCTCAGGAGGTCATCTAGTCCAACCCCCTGCTCAAGGCAGGATCAATCCCCAACTAAATCATCCCAGCCAGGGCTTTGTCAAGCTGGGCCTTAAAAACCTCTAAGGATAGAGATTCCACCACCTCCCTAGGTAACCCATTCCAGTGCTTCACCACCCTCCTAGTGAAATAGTGTTTCCTAATATTCAACCGAGATCTCCCCCACTGCAACTTGAGACCATTGCTCCTCGTTCTGTCATTTGCCACTGCTGAGAACAGCAGAACTCTATCCTCTTTGGAACCCCACTTCAGGTAATTGAAGGCTGCTATCAAATCCCCCCTCACTTGTCTCTTCTGCGGACTAAACAAGCCCAGTTCCCTCAGCCTGTCCTTGTAATCTTCCAGCCCCCTAATCATTTTCGTTCCGCTCCTCTGGACTCTCTCTAATTTGCCCACATCCCTTCTGTAGTGGGGGGCCCAAAACTGGATTCAATACTCCAGATGTGGCCTCACCCGTGCCGAATAGAGGGGAATAATCACTTCCCTCAATCTGCTGGCAATACTCCTACTAATGCAGCCCAATATGTCGTTAGCCTTCTTGGCAACAAGGGCACGCTGTTGACTCATATCCAGCTTCTCATCCACTGTAATCCCCAGGTCCTTTTCTGAAGAACTGCTGCTTAGCCAGTCAGTCCCCAGCCTGTACTAGTGCATGGGATTCTTCCTTCCTAAGTGCAGGACTCTGCACCTGTCCTTGTTGAACCTCATCAGATTTCTTTTGGCCCAGTCCTCCAATTTGTCTAGGTGACTCTGCACTCCCCCCAGCTTAGTGTCATCTGCGAACTTGCTGAGGGTGCAATCCATCCCATCATCCAGCTAATTAATAAAGATGTTGAACAAAACCGGCCCCAGAACCAACCCCTGGGGTACTTCACTTGATACCAGCTGCCAACTAGACATTGAGCCATTGATCACTTCCCATTGAGCCCGACAATCTAGCCAGCTTTCTATCCACCTTATAGTCCATTCATCCAATCCATACTTCTTGATGACGGTTTGTGTGATATGGTCAGGCCCTGTACTGAGCTCACCCCTTCATTTCCAGTTTGGTGCCAAACTTGGCTGGATTTGAATTGGTGACTCAGAGTGAAAAGGCCTTGTAGCTCCTTGAAGAGCTCTTAAGCTATCCTGTCCCACTAAGGTGGGTTTTTGATATGCAGAAGCTGATGATGTGGGAGATTTCTTCATCAAAAGTAAAATAGCACCACCTTTTGAGATTCATGCACATAGAGGATGCCATGGGAGAAGATGCAGGGTAACCATTACCCACTAGAAGGCAGCCATAATGTGACTGCAAACATTCCGGAGAAAGGGAAGAAGCAAGTGTTTAATACCTTATGGGAGGTAGAATGGGACGGGGACGTGGCCACTTATCCACCAGCAAGCACGGGGCTGGCACCAGTGGAGGGTGTGTGCACTATACTTACCCACTCCAGAATGCCGCTAGAGCTACCTCCCACTCCCATATGGTTTTTAGGAGCCACAGAAGAGCCTGGAAGTTATAGGTGTCCCTTGACTCAGACGCCCTAAAGACAACAATAATTTAAATACAAAACAGAACCTGAATGTAAGCATATTGAATTATAAATAGAATTAACAGAGATGGGTTGTACAGAATAATGCAGATAATTCTTAGTCGCAAAGCCAGGCAGGTAAATCAGGACTAACACACTGAGCTTCATATGTTTCATGAAATCAACCTACCCTATAATAGATGATAAAATACTGTCTACGAATGATGCTAAGAGTCTGACTTAAACCAATCAAGCAAAGAAATACTGAATCAAGGCTGCTGCTATGTACCTGCTCATTATTAACTGTGTTTATTGGAGTCATGCCTGCAATGCTGGGCCTGATTTTGGGTCCTCCAAATCAGCTTTGTGGCAGTCTGTTGATGCACATCAGTTTTAAAGCCAGTGAATCTTGCTGGATGAGGCTCCTCCTGATATGGGAGAACCTTTGGACAATGAAGAGGCATAGCTACTGCATCACCTCTTCTCACCAGCGTAGAAGGCATATCAGCTGGAATAATCTTGGAAATACCTGGCCAGATTGTCAAAGGACAGCCTCTGTTTCTGAGAGTGCAATTTGCCCTTCATGTACACGTGGCCACACATTTTTTGCATCCATGGCTAAACTCACCATTTAGACAGGGAAGTACCCAATTTGCATTTGAACCAGGTATGAATCCAGCCAAAATAAGAGGTGTCCACAAAGAACTGTGGGTGAAAACCATGCAAATACAATTTTTGCAGGGATAATTTATGCAAAAAAAAAAAAAAAAAAAGTGGGTAGAAACCCCTTAAAAATCAGGCAAAAAAGTTTAGCCAAATTTAAAAGAAATCATGAGACGAGAACATGGCCAAAGTGTATGCACGCTGATATACATTTGTCTGCCAGTCCACTAGGGGCACTAGCAACAGTAATTGAGGCTCAGTCCTGCAAAGTGCTAAACATGCTGGCGACCAGACAGCAAGTGTGAAAAATTGGGACGGGAGTGGGGGGTAATAGGAGCCCATATAAAAAAAAGCCCCAAATATCGGGACTGTCCCTATAAAATCGGGACATCTGGTCACCCTAGCTGGCCTTAGTACAGCACAGTATTAAAGCACGTGCTTAACTTAAAACATATGACTAGTCTATTGACTTCAATGGGTTTACACAAGTACTGAAAGTTAAGCACACATTTAAGTGCTTTCTTGGGCAGGGTGCCTCACCCCTTGAAGGATCCAGCCATAGAAGAGCAAGTGTATCAAGTACTGCTGCAGAGCAGGAGGTGTTGGTTTGATGCTCTTTGATTTTGCTCTGCCTACAGCTGAAGTGCCCCGTGCACTATGTGGCCACACAATACTAACTGGGGATTGTCTAAATCATGCAACACCATACTATAATGTGCAGCCAAAATAAATAAATAAATGAATAGGAAGTGAGCCACTCCAGATGACTCTAAGAGAAGTTGCAGAGTTTCAAAATTAATTTTTATTTTACCTTTAACCCCCTAAAAGAGAATTAATTGAAGAGTTTAAGGCTTTCCAAACATGTTATGGAACATGATGGGGATACACTGAAATAAACACAAACATTTAGATAAAGCCACCATTTTAATTGTATTAATTCTGCCAATTAATGATAATGGAAGATCCGTCCAATTAGCTAAATAGCTAATAGTTTTATCAAGCAGAGGCTGGCAATTTAGAGCAAACAAATTCTTTCTAATTTTATCCTCTTGCACACCAAGATATTTAAAGGATAATGGGGGAGCCAATAAAGGATATTGCTCAAATAGAACTACATTTAAATCGCCTAATGGCTTTAAGAGTTTACCCCAATTAACAAATAATAAACTTGAACACGCGGTGATTTCCTGCATAACATCCATAATCTTGGTTTTTTTTTAAATTATAAATTAACATCTTCTCTGCATGGCTCTACACAGAGATAATCTGAGAAATATCAACTGATTTCCCCCCTGAAAAATACGGATCTCTCCTAAAACAAAGAGCGAAAGGCTCCAGTGCAATAGAAGAAAGTATCAGGGCAAAGGGACCCTCCATGTCGAAAGCCACAATAGATGACTCAGATCCAAACCGCGATCATTTGTTTTAACATAACTGTGGATTTCAATAAAGAAGACTGACCCATTTAATGTATTTGAGGCCAAATCCTCCTGCTATCTAAATCTGAAATAAGTCAAGGCTATTGAAGAGAATCAAAAGCCTGTTCAAAATCAATAGCTGGAACGAATTCCTCATGATCATAATTTTGAGGATAAAAAATCCATTAAAGTGATGCCTTTGATTGCTATTAATGAAGCAGTCTGGAATAAATCCAGATGGATCCATATGGATAATTGAAGCTATTGTTTTCTCACATTTCACGGGGCCAAACTCTGGACCTGCTTCGTATGCCAGTGATGGGCACAGTAGTTGTTTCCCACTGACTACACCCTGGGCTGACCGCTCCTGGGGATGGTTGGCATGGGCTGAAAAGGAAGGCGCAGGAGAAATGCAGAAGCTGAAGTAAATCAGCTTCCTGCCTGCACCACAGATCCCCAAACATTGCTCTTCCTGTGCATGTCCTGTGGAGGTTATTACAGGCTGCAGGCTGCAGTAACCTCTGAACAGCTGTTATGGAGGGAAAAAGAGAGTGACAGAGAGAGAGAGGGACTGGAAAGCTCTGTAGGTTTAGAACAAAAATCATTTCCTCTCTGGGACAGTGGGGGAACAGCCTCTTCAACCAGCCATTTCAAAGCTGTCAGACAGACTGGGTGCTGCACGAGGGGACCCACATCCATTTAAGGTGCTTCAGTGGCTGACTGTCAATCTGCCAGCATGAGCCTGCCCTCTCTCCCAGACTTTAGGGGAGACACACAACATCATCTTTCAGAACCCACATGGAGCAGAGTTCTGGACACTATGAACTGGGCAAGGCTAGGGGCTGGGTGGGCTGTCTGAGAGGAAGACACATGTAGGCTCTTTGTGGCATGGAAACAGAGCAGGCCGCACAGGCCTGGTTGGGCAATATAGCACACATAGGCAGTATCTGAGCATGAATTTTTCATTCAGAGCTGAATAAAGACATTGTTCTATATGAACTTGGGAGGAACTGATTTTTCTTTCAATATCAAAACTGAACCCAAACTTAAAGATCTCAAGCAAAGACCCCTTCTGACATGAAAGCTAGACATCATGTCAGTAAACTTTGTGTGAATATCACATTAGGTCAGAAAGGCACAGAGCATCAACCTTTATAAACTGTCTTTGAGTAATACCCTGTTTAAAAGAATATCCCCATCTGCTAACCTACTGACTTCACATTGTGCAACTGAATGATCTATTTTTTATTATTAACTTCTACAACAGCAGATTTATAGAGGTGTTTATAAGTCTGCTCTACAAGTAAAGGATCATTAGTAACAGAACCATCTGCCTCTCTAACAGCTGAAATCATATTTAAAACTTAATCTCATCTTAACAACCAGCTAATATTTTCCTGTTGCCCCCATCTACGTCCCTACCCTTGGTTTAGCCACCATTAACCATTATGTATCTACACAATTAGCGTGGTTTCTATTATAGGCCCTTCTTCTGGGCTGCACTCTGCCTACTTTGCATCTTAGCAGCAGCACAAAGTAGGAGCAGCTCCAGCAGGCTCTTCCCTGTAGAGGGGTAGCCTCAGGTGGCATACAGCTAATAAAACACCTCCTCTGTCACACCACTCATTGTGACTGGGGTAGAGATTCCCTTGCCACTGACAGTCCCTGGCTGCCATAACATTCCCCTGGAACTTCTGGCAGCCAATGGAGATTACTGTGGCCTGAAGGTTCAGCAGCTACACCCTTTGGTGGTAGTTCTCAAGGAGGTGGTTACTGTTATTCATTTTATAATGACAAGTGGTTGTTACAGCTTTTATGGAGTTTGTATGATTACAGTGTTTGCTGCTCAATTAATCTTTCCCTTCTTTCCTGTTTCCTTATAGGGCCTCTCCATGCGACTCGCTCAAGGCCCTGAATGTGCTTGAATTGAACTGGTGGAGGCAGAGCATTCTCAAGACCAGCTTGGAACTAGTGGGGTGGCCACAGCCTTGGGAACACTTGTGTAATGTTGAGAGGCGTTTTGTGTGATTTGCAAGCATTCCATTGCTTGAACTGGTATTAGGAACAGCAACATTCTACAGCCTGGGCTACACGGTGTGTGAGTGTGTGCGTATGTGTGGGGGAGAATCATACCCTACAGAGAAGAAAAAATATGATTTTACAGATGGATGTTTACACGTGCTAAATCCTGAGGGACTAAATGGCTCAGGGAATATGTAATGGGCTCCAGTCTTTCTCCAATAACTTGCAAGTCCACATATGGCCAAGGTGAGTAGCAAGCAAAGGTCTCTATCATATAATGGCAGGGTAGTGGCCCCTGTGAAATGAGCAGGAGGCCTTAATCTGATTTGACAGGTATCCATATCACAAACTGTTGACACTCTTGTGGCAGACTTAGCAGAGAGGTGATGGACTGAGTGGTCTTAGAGAATGAACTGCCTTCTCATCGGCCTAGCAGGAATGCCTCCAGAGAAATGATGAGGTAATTTGGCAGGCAGAGTCTTGCATGGCTGTTGCCCATACTGCACCTGTACTCAGTATGAAAAGAGGGCTTCAGGCTGTCAGTCTATCACTTTTCATGGCCATTGAATTCATTTAAAAAGAAAAGTCTTAAATCATGAACCATATCTGCCAAAAGAGAGAGATTTTTCTTTGTACATCGCCGGAGTAAAGGAAGGGTTATCTGCGTGTCTCTACCAATGCTAGTTCTTGGTGACATACCTAACCCTCTAGCTAGTGTGGACTAAGGTGCTATGTTGACAAGCCCTTAGACATTTCTGAATTAATACAGCCATACCACAATATTGAGGAAATCTGGCTATACACGTCCTACCTATTTTTTTAAAAAAGTGCATAGCTTCTGTTTGAAGTAAATATGTTACCTGAAGAATAGCTACATGTGCCTGAATCAGGAGTACCTTATACTCTTCAACAGATTATTCCAAACCCTAAATATTTCATATAGTCAGTTTCAATTTATCAGGTTTATCCATCATAAAATAAAAACAACAAACTTTTCTTATTAGCCATTTCAATATATATGAACTTCAATATTTGTTCACTGTGTTCTCTGCACTGAATGATTTTTCACCCCTGTACAGGTGGCCAGCATGAAGCCTCATTTTGAGGATTGAAATTGAACTTAAGTGCTATGTAGGCTTGTGCTGGCCCTCAGCACAGAGTGAATTTCACCCATCATGAGCACCATAAGAGTCCACATACCTTAAAGCAGGGGTTCTCGGCAAATCAAAAATCTAGATTTCCTGGCAATTTTAATAAACAAATTTGCACATTTTCATTCATAGTGACTTTTTGTTTGTTTTCAACTTTGCTTTTGGCGAACTTTTGGAGACTCATCTGGGAAGAACAAAACCCTCTCAGTGTTGAAGTTCAGAGTCTTATCACAGCAGGCCCAGATCACAATTAAATGTACATCTCAAACATTCAAGCAGCAAAAGAAAGTGTAACTTGTGTCAAGCTGCCCAGAGGTAGCAATACAGGAGGTACAGGTGAGCATTTTCTGCATCAATAGATCTAGTAGACAGGGATGGTTCAATCAGTCCTGTCCCAAACACCTACAATATACCTGATTAGATGACGGTAAATTCAGTTCAATAGTCGTTAGCAGGGATTGTTTACAGGCCTGATCCTCTTCTCACTTACACCAGCTTTAATCAGGAGTAACTCAGTTTAGATCAGTGGATTTACATTGGTGTGAAATCAATTGGTCTGATCTAAAACCCATTGAAGTATTTCCAATTGACTTCAACGGGCTTTGGATCAGGCCCTAAATGAGACTGGAATCAGACCAAGATATCCAGAACTGGTTTTGTGTTTTGGGAGGGGGTGGGGAAGGCAATTTGGGGAATAGCAAATAGAGATTTCCTGTTAAATAGAACAAGGAGGGAAACTGAGATATGCCCCACTCATGTTTGAGATAGACTGAGAGACGCAGGGGTTTCCCAGGAGGCTCAAGGTGTTATTCCCAAAAGAGCTCTCATTCAGTACGAAGCAGCTTGTCCTCCACACAATGCAACACTAGACCATGGGCAGTAAATACAATACATTATACATTAATAGATTCCCCATGATCATGGGAGCCTCTGTGGCTGCAGATGTGGCAAGATGGTGTGCACCTACCTTGATAGTAGTTTAATTCAAACAAAGATAGCAAATTCCTTAAGTATTTGACCAAATTAACTTCTTTGAGAATCTCCTGACTCTCCAATAAGTCAATATTATTGTGGAGAAACTGGAAGCAGCTTTGCAATCTTCAATGTTTTATTTAGCAAGAGTCATTTTTTGTAACAAATTAGAATTAATTGTCACTAATTTTTAAGTTATTTGTCTGTGTTGCTAATTCTTCCAGAATCTGCAGTTTCCCTTAACATCTCTGTGTACATTTCCTGACAGTGGTTCAGCTTGATGGAAGCATAGAATATCAGGGTTGGAAGGGACCTCAGGAGGTCATCTAGTCCAACCTGCTGCTCAAAGCAGGACCAATCCCCAGACAGTTTTTTACCCCAGTTCCCTAAATGGCCCCCTCAGGGATTGAACTCACAACCCTGGGTTTAACAGGCCAATGCTCAAACCACTGAGCTATCCCTCCTCCTGAGGAATAACTTTATGACCCTGCTAAACCACATTCAAGATCGTCAGACTTGAATATGCAGAGATAAAATCATCTTCTTTACCCTCAGAGAACAACTCACCTACCCCACCCATGTAGAGGACCTGGGGTTTTACATTTACAATGAGCAGGTGTTTTTGGTGATTGTTTTTGCTGTTGCAGTTTTTGCCATACCAATCTTCTGTTGCTTTCTTCACCTTGGAGCCATATCAAAAGAGAGAAAATACTGTAATTAAACAGAACAATTCACAGAGACACAAGGGTACAGGTATGATCTAAAGTGGAAGTTCACCTTTTTGATCTGCACTGTTGAACTCTTATCTGTCTTGCAGATCTCTATTGCATAATCTGCAGATGGATGGATAGACCACCCATCAGTGTTAATAGAAGTGCCACATGTTGAACAAGTGATAAATGTGCAAAAGATTTGCACTTGGGCCAAAGAAGACTTTTGCCCTATGTCAGAAATTATTATAGGTTCACAGAGCACATATCTAAAACATCCTACCAGAAGTCACTTGCTCTCCAGATGTTGGCTAACAAACTCTCTTGCACTTGAGCACTTCTGCTCATTGTAACCCAGATACTCAGGGGTAAACACAACAGAGAAACATTGGATTCATAGTGTGGCGCTATGTTTCCTCAAAGGTTTCAGGATCCCAAAGCTTGCAGAATATTTCAGTCATTAAAATGTAATAAATCTGGTGAAATTTCAAAGTTTTTTTTACTGTACCATGGAGTTCAGTCTCCTGAAACTTTTTGTGAGATAGAGGATTATAAATTCCAGGGTCCAGCCAAATTCTAACTAAGGTAATTACACTCAGCCTATTTAACATTCTCCAGCAGTTTCAATTGGACATGGTAATCTTCACTTCCTGCATAAAACTGCTGTGTAGTAGTGCTGTGCATTATTCAGCATTTGCGGCATTTCCACCCTGGGGTAGCTCCATTTCACTGGTGGATGAAATGATCTTCATGTGTTGTTTCCGTATCACATTTATGTTGGTAAAGTATTATCGGGTCCTTTGGAGATGAAAGATGCTATATCCAGGGAATACTGTTATAATAATCCTCTGCTACGATCTACTTCAGTGGGAAGATAAAAACAGTGTGTTCTGTTTTGTTCATGTAACTTATTTTAATGTAAAATATAATTACAGCACCCACCCAGGGTGTAAGTTATTGTGTAATTTTACAACTCCATACCTAGACGAGTGTTGGCATTCAATCTATATACCCACCACACCCACAACTGCACACATCCTATTGTGGCTAATTACATAATAATTTGTATGAGACAGATTAAAATCAGTTGTGCAAGTCTTTTTATTTCACTGCAAAGTAAAAATAAAAGATAGCAAAACAAATATGTAGTGAAAACTAATACTCAGATAAGTTTCAGAATGTATCTTCCATCAGATTACATATAATAGTGCATACTCTAGACATATTTGAACACACGCTTGGCAGTCTCTTCATTACTGCTACATCAGGCAACATTTACTTTTAAAAAAAGTTTTATTATTACAAATGCAAAACAATCAGGAAGCACTAGTCCTAATTCTGCCTAGTTCTGAGTTACGAACAACTATCATGACCAGGGATTAATTTTTTGCAGTCTATCCAGGGAAAGGAAGATCGCTCTTTACTATAATTCTGGGGTGGAATTTGGAAAAAAGAACCTCCTAAAATTAGAAATCACATTGACAACTATCCCAAATATTGTTGTGTAAAGAAGTGGAGACGAGCCTGAGCTATTCGAGATGGATCCAAATTTTCCAGAGGTTTGAACATGGTGTCCTGATCCAGGTCTTTTATTTTACTCATTACAGAGATTGGCTAGACATAAAGTTTGAATCTGTTTGGATTTGACTGCTGTCAAAATCTGGAGGCTTTAAGACCTGAGGCTTTAGCTGCCTCATACCTTAAAAGGTATATATTTTCAAAGTGTATATGTAGCATAGCTTTTACAACTAAGAAGTTTCTACTCCAGCCACAGTTCATGGAAGAAAATACAGAGTTTTGGTTCTGTGCCAGGTGCTTTTATAATACGTTACACAATAAGTGCATCATACATGCTAAGTCTGGGGCAGCTTCCTTACATTGGTGCTATCAGGTCCCACTTAGGTTCCCAGAGTCTCAGGATCTTGTGACAGGAAGGATGGGAAAAAGCATGTGTTTTCAGGTGGAAGCCTGTTCTCCTGGGTGTTTGCCTCTTCCTGGGGACTCCTTTGAAGTAGGTAGAATTACAATTTTTTAAAATTTTGTCACTTTACTCCTATTCCTGCCCCTACCTAAATATTGCCATTGTAATCAGCAATCTTCCTTTTGCCAGGGAGTTGGCAATAGATGGAATTCCTCAGTTGTGGACAAGCTGGGGACACTCAGAATAAGTAGGAAGTTCAAATAGGCATGAGGAAGGTGCAGCTTGTCTCTATATTGCATGCAGGGAAACTAGGAAAAGCTCAGCAAAGTACTAAAAGTTATATTCCAAAATAACAGCAATGAGGTCACCATAGTGCTGGTCTTAACCAGTTTCAGAAGAAGTAGAAGAATCACTTACGGGGATGCCAGTTTCATAACTCGCCATCCTACCCTGCAACAATGTGGATCTGCCCATGATGCTTGTTCTACTCAAGGCATCTCATTCACCTTAATGTGGCTCCTGCTGTCTCACATGCTCTCTCTTCCTAGCTGTCACCCTTAGCCCAATGCTTTGGCTGCCAAGGGCAAGGGGCACCATGTGCAGCCAAATGGTTCACACGTGCTTGGGACCAGCCTGATGTCACCACTTGATAAGTACCTCCAGCAACTTCGACTTTCCACCAAGGACTGATGTTCCCTTTATATACTTTGCTGCTTGCAAAATGTCATTTTTCAAAACTTCGAGATGTTTTTGATAGATGTGTTTGTCAAAAAGTGGACACAAGGATGCTCACACCAATGCTGAGGAAATATGGAATGTCTACGGATTTAATATTTATGGCAAATGCATTATATACATCACCTAAAACAGTGATCTGAACAGGTACTGGAACGACAAGCCCTTTGAAGTGCAAGTCAGACTGCACCAGGATCAGCTCTCAGTCCGCTGCTGTTTATCATATTGATGGCCTATGTCAGCAGGAAGAACCCAATGTGAAAAGGGGAGAAGCTGCTATACTCAGATGATATAGCAATAAGGGCATCCGCAAAAGAAGACCTAGAGGAAAAAGTAAATCAGTGGTCTGACCAGCTAAGCAGGCATGGGATGAAAATGAACATGACTAAGACTGAGGTCATGTGAGTCAGTAGAGGTGCCACAGGGAAACTGGATATAGAGATTAATGGACCATGACTAAACCAAAGTGACCAGTTCAAGTACCTTGGTGGCTGTGTTATGGAAGTCAGCAAGCTTGAATGTGAGCTGCAGTCCAGACTGGAGAGTGCTGGATGAGTGTGGAATAACATCCTAGATGTTGCTTATGAGAAGCATACGCCACTGACACTGAGATTCCAAGTGTACTCCACAACGCTGTATGGTGAAGAAGCATGGGTAAGATACAGCAGGTTCAATGCCGACAGGTGTTTGAGATGAGCTGTCTTTGCATAATAAAAAGAGTTACATGAAGGGACAGATTTAGAAATAAAAGCATTAGGATGGAAGTCAATGTCTGTGATGTGGCTGACAAAATCCAGGAAGTGCAACTTTGCTGGTTTGGACATGTGCACAGGATGAATGAAGAGGATTTGGGGACAGGACAGGGTGGTTGGAAAGAGACCCCAAGGAAAGCTGAAGCAGCGATGGATGGATTGCATCAAAGAAGATGGTAAGGAAGTGGACTTTAGTGCTGCCTTGGACAGAAGAAGATGGCAGATGCTTGCATGATAACTCGACCCCAGGTGATGAGATAAGGAGAAGAAAAAGAAGAAGTGATTGTCAAAATCTCCCTAAAAAAAAAGAAAAAAGAATAATATCCCCCAAGGCTTTTGTGATTTTATGACATTTGCCCAATCAGAAATGGCTGAGCTCATTTAAATATATTTTTATTATTTTTTTTTTAAAAAAATGCACCTGGCCTGACAACACAAGGGCTACGTTGCTTCCTGATGTGATTTCAAATGGCTGAGAAATTAAAACACTGAAAAACGGGGTTTATAATGGAAACGCTGACAGACTATTAACTATAGCAGCGCTGCTCTAATAAATGGAATGGCCTGTCATAATCTCTAGTTCATAAATATGCAAATACAAGGCAGAAGATTTGCTCCAAAGGATGTCTCTATAATTTTAACTGACCTTTACTGATACTAAATGAGCTTGTTGCTTCTGTTTTTGTGCATTAAATATAAAGTACAGGGAATCCTGCCTGTCTACCTGCAAGGCCTACTCCAGTTTCCATTGAATTCAGTGGCAACACTGCCATTGTCTTCAGCTGAAGCAGGATGTTTCCTAAAACATATAGTTTAAACTGCTAAGCATTAAACTGAACTCTTGCCTGTGTTTAATTCTGTTCACATTTGTGTTAATTATGATTGCATTAATTCTCATTTAAATTAAGCACCTATTTTCCCCATGTGTCAAAGAGTCTGACCTGCCAACAAACACTCACTCATTTGATGAAAAACAGGCCATCAACACAATGATATAAAATTGAATTTTATCCAGTTTCCTGCTTTGGACCAAATGGAGGTAAATCCAGTGACTTAATATTTAATATCTAAATGTAATTTGTTTTGTGTCTTTCATCACACAGTAAAGAATTGGATGAGAGCAGTTTTGCAGATTGGCCCCCTAATTATTTTAAGCTATTCATCCTGGTATCTGTCCCATTGATGCTCAGCCAAACTGCCAGCAGGGGAGAGATCTGTCCAATCCAGGAGCTAAATGAGTCACTGAGAGTCAATCTGTTTTTTCCCTTGCTGATGGGGTTTCCTTGGGTCCTGGCCCTGCTCTGCTTCAGTCATACACACAGCTTCAGGCCGAAACCTTCTTTGGCTTTGACTGCCTCCTGTTTCCCCATCTCTGCTCTGCTCATCACAGCTGTTGATGGGTTCTGACCGGCTGGCCACAGAAGACCAACGCCTCGATCACATTGTTCTACAGTTCTCGCTCTGACGGAAAATGAAGACATCTTGGCCTCGTTGTATTTGCTGCTGCAGTAATACAATACGTATCTAGAGGAAAAACAAAATACATGTACAAAATCTGTCATTTGGGTTAGATACTAATTTATCTGTCTTAAGTTCTGGGAACAATATTTGTACTTTTCCCAGTTAAGTTCCACAGAAACTGAATACTAATATGACTTTACAGCATGGAAAACAAATATGAAACAGAGAAAAAATACACTTGTGAGAAATATTAGCTGCTCAGTATTAAAATATCTGACAATACTGTGAATATAATTTCTAAACTGGAATATTTAGGTCCTAACTGTATTCACTAAAAAGCAAATTCCTTGATTCCTCCCTTTTAGGGTCAGGATTCAATTACACAAAAATATGCAGCCGACTTAAAGACTGCATGTAAGATTAAGATAACTGGTATTTCATGGCAAATGATTAAACTAGCTGACACAGTTTTATCCTGAACTTTGCCATTAAGACTGACATTTTTATGCAACGTACATTGTAGTCTGCTGGTAATCTAAACTGCTGTATGTCTTTCTTCTTTCAAGGGCTTTAAATAGCAAAGAACTGGTCTTCTTTACCCTTATTGCAAATGTACAGGAAATATGTGTATGCTGTAACAAGATGAACTGTCTCTGATTGGAGTGTACTTGGCTAACTATAGAACCTGGTGGTTCTTATCCACCATATAAACAGCCCAAAGAAACAGCAAAGATGTTCAGAACACACACACTCAGATCCGCTGCATGTACGGGAATGAGGACATTTATACAGCTCTAATTGGGATGAGAACATGTCCTCTGCACAGCAAGTCAAAATAGAAAAAGTGGCAAAAGTCTCTTACCACGAGTATAACTATTCCTTTAATACAGTTGTAAGCAACTCTATACTTTATTGTCATGTGTATTAATACCACTGTTCCGGCTTTCTTTTCCTTGCTGGCAGGGAGCTATAGGAATGACTCTGTTAGAAAATGTAACAACAATGTAGGATCATGGGAACTGCCATTCTGGATAAGAACATATCCTAGTCCCATATCCTGTCTGTGTTAATAGCCAGTACCACATAACCAAAACAATTACTGGTCCTGTAGAATGACCTACCTGTAAGAGACATTTCCTTCCCAATCCCCAGGTAGTCGGGCCTAGATCCTCCCACTGCAAGTTAGACACCTCAATACCTTGGAGGAGCCTGGCCTTAGTGGTTGGCTTATGCTTTCCATCTGAGGCTTTATGAAATGTTCATGCATGTATCATAGTTTGCTTTCTCCTATGTGCTGACATGGTGATAAAAATCTCTGCTCACTGAAGGGGGTAATAAAGGTCTCTGTAGGACAGTATACTCAACTGCTTTGGGTCAGTTTCTCTGCTGGAATATGTTGTGGAAACTCCATTGAAGTCAATGGAGCTGTGCCCATTTATTCCAGCAGAGAATTGGCGCCTTGTGTTTAGTGCAGGATTCTCAGAGGTTTATGCATGATAGGAATTCCATGGCAATGTTGCTGGATTCCTTGTCAGTCATAAATAATTGAGTAAGATTAATGACTCACTTTTACATCTTGGATTTTATATTAGTTCTAATACAGAACATAAAACACTGGTTTTACAAAGCATCTTCCACCGGAGGGAAAAAATATAGCTTTATACAGTAACACCAATTTTATGAAAGGATGACTTTCAATCAAAAGAAATTTACATGAGAACAATTTCATTGTTTGAGAACTTATACAAATGCAGGACAACGGGACTCAACCTGATTCTCAGAAAATCAAACCATATGACCATCTGACAAATTGTGTTACTCAAAATTTCTCATCGCTCACATGTAGAAATGTCTCAGCTTTTAAATACTGTGTAGATGATATAGCAACTTTCACTTTTCTTTCTACCTTTCAAACCTTGAAAAACTTTCATAACAGTTAATATGAATCATCTAGCATTTCCTATTCCAACATGTTACACTGATCATTCATTAACTATTAAAAATGAAGATAACTATCATGAATTTTGATATAACTCAAAGTGTTAGAAAGGATATACAAACAACTCACTCACTCGAGTAACTTTTAGATTACATATGAGGACACATCCACATTTTTCTTTATTGTCAAATGCAATGCATCACTCAATTATCCATCCATTATTAGAATATTTTCTTTCACTCCTTAGCACAAGTAGTTTGGGTTTTTCTGATACCCAGCAAAAGCGTTCCAACCACTTTATAGTATATAGGCCTGATTGGGTCCCAGAGTAATTCCATTGATTTTGGAGATCAAAATCTTACCTAAGACACTACAAAGTTTTATCTCTAAGAGCTTTTGCCTGAATAGTTCTGCTTACATGTATATGTCCTTATCTTGGAGTGAATACATATGTGAAGGGAATGATAAATGCGTAGGCCTTAATTGACGTGGGAGTGGTGGTTTTGGGCACATCACAAAAATTGGCATTCTTTATTATTTATACAGTAATGTAGGTAGTTTAGGTGTACACAGCTCTTAAAAATATAAGAAGACTGCTACTCTCCCCAAAAAGCTCACCATCTAAATCAGACATTACACTGAGAGTAACAACACTAGATAATAGTGCAGCAGTTAGGAAGGGAAGGAGCAAGATGGTTACAACAGATAAAGATTATGGATGAATTTTACTTCCCGTCACACTGCTGTGCATGGAGAATAATGCCATGGAAGTCAGTGGAGCTACTTTAGGTTTATATCAGTCTAATAGAGATCAGAATTTGACTCAGTTTGATTTGCTTTTTACACTTGCTTCTATATATCTTGTCAAGTCCATACTTCTAAATTCACTTTAAACATTTTTAAATTTCACAGGCTGGGCATAGATTTAATGAAGGCTTGATTCTGCACCACTGGGAGTTTGGCTAGGGACTGCAATGGGAGTGGATCAGCCTCTTAATGCCAGCTGTTCTGCTTCGGTAGGGACAATCCCTTTTTAAGAAAAAAAAATGAACCTTTTCTCAGTCCATTGATCCAAAAAGATCTCCCATTACAAAGAGCTCAGCAGAGTTAACAGTTGCTTCTCTATTTGTCCTCCCAAGTATTCCTATTTATAACATATAACTGTGAATGAGGTACATATTGCAAATCTGAACACAGGGAAACCCTCTGATCACCATATAACTGACAAGTGTAAGTTCCACAGAGGAGTTTATATGATCACTTATTCTACAATGGGTGAAACCTGTTGGTGGGATAATTGAAAGCATTCGCTCTTTCAGTTTCTTCTCCAGGGAGTTGTAGAGAGTGAGATTTAAATGTTTCAATAGCAGAGGGTGAGATCCTGTAGGAAGAATAAAAGAGGAAGCCCTAGAAACAGATAGGAAGATGGTGGAAACAAAGGAAACTGGTAACAAGTGGGGAGTCATGAGGAACAGAGACTCTGAACATTATCAGAGAAACAGAGTTAAGAGAGTGCAACAGCAAGATTAATACTGCGTATATCTACAGATCCACCCAAGGATCTCCAAGTACTTTAAGTACGGAATTAAGCCCATTTTACAGTGAGACAATGAGTCAGCATCAGACCAGGGAAGAGAACCAAGCACTTTTGATGTATAGTCCTGTATTTTAACCAGTGGATGCACTAATTCAGAGCTGGTGTGGGAGTTGTATGTAGCCCATTTCCTCCAGCCCTTTTGGCTGAGGTTCATTTGGCCAAAGGACTTGAAACATAGAAGTTTTGTAAAGCAATTACTGAATTTTTAAAATCCCCTTAATTGCATTCTAAATACATTTCCATAAAAATCAAAGTACTTTTCCTTTTTGTGAGAACTTTGTTTATTCCATAAAACATTAAAACATTTTGAAAAGCTCCAGAAAATTTTAAGAGAGAAAACCTTTTGATCTAAGAATCCAGGATTGAAGAATCAGCGGGGAATTCAAGAAGAATTATGTCCTCCCAAAGTAGTAAACATATGGAATAATTTGAGTTTAAGAGAGTTAGACATTTTTATAGAATGAAAGGAGGAACTGAAAGATACAATGACTAAGCAGGGCACTGGGTCTGACTTTCTGTTCCAAGTAGCTCATTCCTTATAGATTTTTATGGCTCTCCTAGCCCCAATATTAAACACTTGACCTTTTTGTCAAATACTATTTTAGATTATTAGACTGGATGATTAGTTACTAAATATATGGTCTACGATAAATAGGAAATTGTTCAGTACAGTGCTTCAACCTCAGTTCTTTCAGGTATTGCTCCCTTGATATTTAAAGTTAGAACATCAAATCCCCTTATATTAGCGTTACTTAACCAGTTTGATGCCCAGAAGCTGCACAAGGTTTTCCTATGGGGCATATAGATTTCTCATGGGGCACTATCCTGAATGCCCCAAGTCAATGGTTTTAAGCATACATCACCCTGAGAAGACAGGCTGCATAAGGAAGAAAAAGCAGCCCCATTAGCAATCACTATGGTACATGTTTAGGAGAGGACCCCATGGAGTCCACAAGACTTATTTATAATGCACAAATCTAGCACTAATGTAGCAAGACATTTTCAGATTTGGGGAACTAGTTCCCAACTACTAAGAAATGTCATAATTAGGTTTTTTTAAACAGATACTGGACCTGATTTACACTGGTGTGAGAGTTGAATCAGGCCCATTAGCTTTAATATAGTATGTAAGACCGGTTGCTCTAAGTCTTAACACAGATTATTTATTACAGGATAGTTTTTGTCAGTCCAAATACCACTTTGAGGCTTTCTGCTGGTGCCATTACTCATGTGAGTAGCTCCACTGGAGTGAATGAGCTGCAGGATCGGTCCCAAAATTTGCAGTGCTAGAATTTATATCTTCCTTGTTAATTATCCACCAGGGTGATGGATGCAGCCTATGTGCAAACCAAATAACATTACTCTTCCTCCTGCAGGAAGTTTAATTTATTAGCAATTAAAACTGATGTAGAAGAAATAGGAGAAACCACTTAAAAGTCCAGCCCTCAAAAATCGTGCAGTGACTGAATGGTTTGTGAACAGTCAATCTCAGCTAAAAGCACTACAATGTTTACGTAACTGCTGCACAGCCTTGTTTTTAATAAAAGTTACCAATGCTGGGATTATTCCAGTGTAATTAAATCATGGTTGTTTAGTGAACAATTACTTTCCAAAGTAAACTGTTGAAACCTGCTGTGCTCCAATTGTTGCCAAATCCAGTTCCTCCTCACTCTCTTCTTCCCAGTTGCTATTAGTGGTGGCTTGCTCTAAATTCTGGTACATAGGCCTAGTTGTAATGGTATTAAGTGTGAGGAGATAAGGTTTGACAGTTCTTAGCCCTGAATTCAGTGAGTGGTTCGATGTGGCTCAGCATAATCTTCCATAACTAGGATCTGACTGTGGACTTGGTGGATCAGATTATTGGATGGCATAACTCCACTGAAGATTGCTGGGACTGATGATGGAAAACTCACTTCCCATAGGAATGTGGCCAGGTTGGTCTGTTTCTCCCTTTATAAAAATAGGTGATACATATGAAAAGGGGTAGGTACAGTCAAGAGAGTTTTACACAGATGACTGAATTTGTCACTACTCCCTCAATGCCCCATTTCAATAATTTGTTATCCATGTGATTCAAAGCAGGATTTCTGGAGTAGCATGTGATTTGCACAAAGTTGTACAGAAGTAAATATAGCTAGGACAGCCAGTGAGGTTATAAATATCTACTACTAAAGGGTCATAATAAAAGTAATATCTCACACTTATATTGCGCTTTATACTTTTCAAAACACTGTATGAACACTGACCATGCCTGACAGGTAGGAATGTATTTTATAAAGGGAGAAACAGACGCACACAGCCATATTTGACTTGGAGTTACATCAGGGATGAATTTGACTTGGAGAGTTAAAGTAAAGGGAGCTACTCTGGATTTACAATTTACGCTGGTGTAATTAATATCAGAATCTAGCCCCCATCTTCAAGATGCGAATTCCACACTGTGGGCTTTTCAACTACAAGGAGTAATTTATCAAATGTAATATATTGGTATGTATGTTTAGCCAGCTGGACTCATGGATAAATTTGCCTCCTTCTGTTTATGTGCATAAATGGATAACAGCTTAGGTTAGTGCCTGAGAACCCCTCAGGAAAGATATCTTACTTAGGTATGGAACAAAAGCATACCAAAATCTGATATAAAATCATTGTAGCCTTCTGCCAAAAGCTATGTTTTAGCAATAGCCCTGTTTTGCTCTGGTTCACTATGTTTTCCATTACATCTAGCACAAAGGATAATGCAGGCTACATTTTCTTATGACTCAGGCAACTAGTCTAGAAACTCAGTAGCTCAGCTTTCTCAACTAGGCTCCTCAAGTCTGCATTTTAACCAGACATATCCCAGGCACCATCTGTCCATCTGTGCAAATGTCAGCACAGTCACTCCACTACAGTCAGGATGTCTTGAGAAAACAGTCACACTGAAAAATCTAATCTCCTTGATCACACAGTTCTAGTGATAATTATAACATTTCTATAACTCTAGGAAAGCTAGAACATATGCAGATAATGACACAAATGACACTTACAAAGCGCCAGTGTGCTATAAATATAGGTGTTCAGTTATTGGCAATAGAACTATTTGTTATATTTTGAAAGCAGATAAATAACAAATAAGAATTTCAGTTTTTGCAAAATTACAAAACCAAAAACTTTATATGCATTGACCAATTGATGTTTCTAACCCATTTGCACCCAGTTCAGCTACTGTCAGTACATTTCCAGCTGCATATTTACATTGCAATCTATTCAACAAATATAAGCGGGACTTCACTAGTTTGCTACATCGGTATCCAGCATCACTTCATGTATGTCATTCACAGCTGGCAGAATTCAAATCTCTCCAGTAATGGCACATTAGTTTTACATGCACCATGGTGATCCTGGAGTAAATTCTATATGAAGATTCATCTTAGAGAATGCAGAAGCAGTTCCAACATAGTATTAGACCTCACAAATGCAGATAAAAAAACAACCAAGCAACCAAAAACAGCCCCTACAACAAACAAACAGACAACACTTCGGGCCTGTTTCTGATTTCACTTAGATTGGCTTTACACCAGTGCAATTAACTTGACTTCATGATGGTTATTCCCAGATTCTACCAGTGTGAGATCAGAATCAGAGCTTTTGGGTTCATCTATAATAGGCACATGTTTCCGCTACAGATTTCTCTTTATTTCCCTAGGTTTCACTTAATCACGTGAAAAAAACAAAGTACATATAACTTATTGTTTTAGCATTTGATGCAAGAGAACATAAGGTCCAAAGAATATTGCCAAGATTCCGCGATGGCCTCTCAAAGAGCTTGGTAATAATGTCAAGGCCGGAGGGGCTAAACATACTGACTTCATTGCTAGCATCTTGCAAACATGGAGTTTTCTGACCCTTTCTCATGAAACTACCTCTTGATGCTAATGTCACTAACTGATTGGCTGATCCCTAACCTCCCTTTTCTGTGAGAGATCGTTGAGATGGTAGTCGGAGGCCAACTTCAAGAACATCTAACATCCTCTACTTTTATGAACATGAATAAGGTTTCAGACCTGAATGCTGTAGTGATGGGCACTGATAATCTCTGCATGGAAATGGAGAAAAGTCAGATGTCCTCGCTAATACTGTTGTATCTTTCAGTGGCCTTCAATGCTGTTCACCACGTGGTGCTCTTGACATGGCAAAGGGAGGAAATAATGGTAGTTCTGCTAATTTCCATCAAGAAGTTCCCAGAAGCTGGTAATAGGTAACTAATTTTCCTTCCCAAGGGCTTTCAGGTCTTGCCTACACTGGTCACAGTTCAGAGTACAGAGGTGTGAGTAGTCTGTGCTCTGCTGTAACTCCCCCGTGTAGGTGCAAACAAAAAGATTCCTACTTTGCTTTACTGTATTCCTCTTCAAAGAGGACTACATTCATGTGAACTAGGAACCTTTCAGTTCATGCCCACAGCATCCACATGGGAGGGTTACAGCATAGCACTTTGATGCACACTGCTATTCACGCCCCTGTAATTTGAACTTTGGGGCAGTGTAGACATGCCCTCGGTTGTGCAGTATCACAGTACTGGCACCCCTCTTGTTCAAAACATATCTGTGATATGGGAATCGGTATGCGCTACAGTGTCATCGATATCCTGATGACACCAAACTCTACTGAAACCAAACACTACAGCTTCCTTGTGTCTGGCAGAGATAAGGCATAGATGCAAGCCAGTTGGCCCAGGCTCTTTCTAGATAACATGAAGGTGATGCTGATTGGCAAGAGAAAGCATTTGGAGAAACTGACAAAATCTGTGCCTTGCATGATGACAGGTTTCAGAGTGGTAGCCGTGTTAGTTGTATCAGCAAAAACAGCGAGGAGTCTTTGTGGCACCTGTGAGACTAACAAATTCATTTGGGCATAAGGTTTCTGGGTTCTAGCCCACAAAAGCTTATGCCCAAATGAATTTGTTAGTCTCAAAGGTGCCACAAGGACTCCTCGTTGTTTTGACAAAATCCGTGACTGCTTTTGAAGCTGAGGCTGACTACCATTGTTAAGTGGGTCACAGCCTCGGGTTCTAGTTATACTCATCTCTACCCATGGAGTCCTACCTAGCAAAGTGGCCCCAAATGCCTTTTTTCACCATCTGCAGCTGGCCAAGGAATTAAGCCTTTTGCCTTCATCACATTCAGCTATATCTTCATTATCTCTTGACTAGATAGCGGCAATGTGCTTTACCTGAGAGCACTGATGACGGCCTCTTAGAAGCTTCAGCCAGTGCAGCATATGGCTGCCTGTTTTGTGAGCAGGGTACATTTAACAAGAGCAAATTACATCTGTGCTCCACACTTGGCACTAGCTGCCAGAAATATGTCTAAGTATGTCTACGGCCAAGCCTGGCCCCATTCAGGTAAAGTGCATAAGATCAACTTCCTTGTCCTGGTCTTGAGCTAACTCTTGGCTCTGTTACCATAGCCTTCCACCTATTGAGAAGGTTTTCCCACCTGGGCCCTATGGCACCCTGGGGTGCTGTGGGGGACTGTAAGGTTTTTGATAAATAATAGGAAGAATCAAAGTCAGTGTGGTCTATAGGCCAGTTCTTAAGGTATCCATTGAAGACACTGGCAACATTTATGTGGATTGTACAGCCTTAAATTACCACAAAGGGAGTGATACTTCCCTCCAAAAAATGAAATTTATGATACTGCAATTTATTAAATCCATCTTCTCATATATGCAAATAAATAAAATCTCCATTACACCCCCTGGAGAAGCACAAAAGATAGGCAGCTGAAGCAAGAGAAATGCCCAGGTTTCGTGCAGGAACAAAGAGAATTAATACTAAGAGTGTTAAGAAAAAGGAAGAAAATACTTTAGAAAAAATTCTGATAGTGCTCGTGTTCCAAAGAGAGAACTAATGAGTTCCCTAGTCATTACTGGGGCATTTTTCATGACTATAGTCAGTGCTTAATTTGTGCCCGAGCTTGCCAGGGCTGAGCCCCGGCACCTCTAGGCTTGGCAGTTCGTAGCCCTGACACCTCTGAGCTTCTCATATCAGTTCTGAACGTAAAAAAATTGCTTGAGCCCCAGCATCTAATTGCTTGAGCCCCGGCATCTCTTTCATTCCAAATTAAGCACTGACTATAAAGTGCCATTCATGAAACAATGATCCAGTTCTGTACGAACAGCAAGGATCTTATGGCTTTCTGATTTATTGAGAATATTGTGGACCCCTTATGTTTTGTGCCTTGGGATCACAAATCTGGGCAATGAACATCTTATCACTTAGCATATACTAATGCATTTAGTGTAAATAACACCTGGAAAGAACCACAAACTATTATTTGTACATTTGTATTATTTTTGAGTGCTTTAGGAAAATATGGGAATTCCCTGTAGCTCCTGTAGTAACCTCCAATTAAAAAGACATGACAATACATTCACACGTGAGGGGAAAGGCAGTGTGGCTGGGTGCAAGGGACAGCAATGTTGTGTTGCAGTTATTGGCCTATGCTTCTTTTATGATGAACTGAGGACCTGAACTTGCTGGAAGTTGAATGCCCTAAAGTTCCATTGCACCTCTCAGCAAAGGATCTTAATGGGTTTGTTGGAACCCAAGTTTTTATATGTGACATGACCTTTTAAGACGAAAGGAATTTCTTCTATTATTTGCTTGACATGTTCCTATGTGAACACTCATTCCCCAAATCTCTGTGGTCTAATCAGGGATATCGTAAAACCCTCAACTGAAAAACGGTAGAACACCTCCTGTAAATCAGAAGTGTGAGGAATACATCTCATGACGCAGATACGGTCGTCGCTTTCTATCAAGATAAGCAACACTGCAAGTTCACTTTTGTATGCTAAATAAAATAAAAATGTCAATATTTACACATAACCTTCAAGGCTCTTACTTATAGCTTTTTAGTATTCAGTGCAGACAACGTTTTCTTTAGTCCATTACTAACAGCTTGGAAATTTAGTTAGAGGACGCAACCCAAATGTTCCTCCAAATGTTGTTTCCAAATGGTCATCTTGAAAAATGCTCTTTTAAAAGATGAAACCTTTATGTGAAGATATAAGAGCCATATAAACTGCAGGGAACTCATCTGAAGATTAAAACGACTAATGATAAAGATATTACTGTTAGTCATAGCTTAATTTGTTGATAACTAAATCACTAGAGGCTTTTACAAGCTTCTTGAAACCTAACTATTGTACACTGCACATTCAACCCCTGTTTATACACTGACACAAACAAATAAAAGCAATCATAACAGTTGAAATGTCGTTAGAAACACAATTGAGAACATCTGTATTGTAAGCAGAAATAAATTAGAAATACTGAAGTGTTTTGTAGCGGTGAAACTGAGGAATAAAAAAAATAACCTACAGCACCTGGATTAAGCAGTTATAAATAATGCATAAAGGAAAAAATCTCATTACCCCCTGTGTAAACTCCCCCCTCAATGAAATATATTTTATGAATGTTGCATCACAGTAATAAGTGCAGCATTTGTTTTCCCCATAAACTTTCCCTTTCTTGACAATTGGATTCAGAAATAATGGCCAATAACTGCACTGTCTGCAGGATTAGGTTCCTTCACCAAGCAGCTTTGAAGTGACCTTCAGTTTTTGGACTAGAGAGTAGAGCTGTGTGAATAATGGATTTTTTGGTTCACAATTCCAAAAAAATTGGGAGAAAAAAAAGTGTTTTGGGTTAAACAGAAAACTATTTTTTTTGGAAATTTGCAGCAAATCAAAAAAGTCAGAAAAAGTTGTTTTGTTTCAACTGAGAATTTTTTAAAGTTTTTAATCTTTAAAAATAAAACCGAAGAAAATTTCAAAATCAGTAGACATCTTAAACCGAAAAATCAAAACATTTCATTTTGCAAATGTTGAAATGCAACAATTTGACTTTTTTGGATTTTTTTTTTTACATGAACAATTCAGTGATACCAACACAAGTTCACGAAATATTTTGGTGTCGCCAAATCTGCCTATTATGCTTAAAAAAATTTTGGACAAAAAATGTTGCCCAGCTCTACCTATTTACATATATTTATCAGGACTAATCTTCTTGCCTACAGTGATTTAACAAGAACTATACTAGAGTTTCAACAAAACAACACAACAAAAATAAATAGCAAGTGACTTACAAATTCAATAGCACCACTGGAAAGTGTTTAGAATCCAAGCCTTAAATATTATAATTGTTCGATATCATGGAAGATTTTATGAGATTACAGTAGATAAGGAATATATGAGAATATGGAAAGTTTCTCTTAATCATAAAGTCAGGTCTCACCGCACAATGGTTTGCGCTGTGAGATATGCAGTTCCTAGTTTCATTAGAAAGAGCAAGTGCCATGAAAAACAGGTGGGAAGCTTCTCTTTAAAGTTCCCAATTTTTTTTATAATTTTAAAATCTTTGAGTAAAAACCCTGGGTCTAAGTCTTCTCTCATGTTCATTTTACAGAGTAGTTCAGTTAAGGTACTCAGTGGAGCAACTCTGGATTTATGCGGTGTAAATGATTGCAGAATCTGTTCCATTGATTTGAATGGAGTTACTCCTGATTTCCGACAGTGTGAGATGAGAATCAGGCTCCTCGGGATTTAGCCTGGATGATCATTGAAGCTCTTTAGCAATTTCTTTAACAATCCCCACGAATTCACTGGCACACAATCATTACTTTCTCCATAGAGCAGCATGGCAAAACCTGCACTGGTGTGGCTGTGGGAGGTTAAAAAGGAACTCAGAATCTAGACTCAAATTACAACCTAGCAGATTACAAATGAAAAGGATAGAACTTCCCGTCAACTGATAGATATAAAATGTCACAAACATAAAAACATTATAAAGTCAGGTTTGAATCTGGAGTGCTTTTCCTTCCATGATTAATGATTGGCCTCAAATAGGATGGGAAAAGGAAAGCAAAGTTCCCCTTGAACTAGCTTAAAAATGCCACAACTAAGAAAAAAAATATTGTAACATCAATTTAAAAAAAAAAAAAACACCTCTACTAAAATGTAAAGGTCAGGAAAGATTTGGGTGTTTTTAAATGCTGTCTTGAAGAAATTTCATAAAGGTTAAGATGTCATGTAGTTTCAGAGTTACAGGCACTGGAGGGGGTCCATGAATGCCAGCTACACCTCAGGCCACTCAGTGACCGTGAGACACAATGGCAGTGGACAGCAGGAGGCTGGCGGATCAAGACTATCACTGTGCCACTGGGGAAAACCATGTATTACTCCCCAAACAATGCAGAGTTGTGTGACTATTTCAACAACTAAGTTCTAGGCAGCGTGAGATTGTATAAAATACAAAAATAGGCCTGAAAAAAACAACACAAGGGTCTAATTTAAATCCCCCAAATCAGGGAAATGCAGAGTACAGGCTCCTTCTCTGGCCTTAGCTCAATCTGCCGTGCCTTGCAATTGCAGTGCATATGGCTTGTACAGTCACGCAGAGCCAAAGTCATCCCTGATGTAAGCCTACTGAAGTCAATGGAATTACACCTGGGAAGAATTTGACCCTATCTGTTTTGAGATCCTAATAATAAAGGGCTGGGTGAGGGTCGAGAGGCAGCCTTAAGTTTGTGTCTTCTTGCTTCTACAGACAATGGAGGTGGTGTGTGGGTGGAGTAATTTCCTTTCCCCAGTTCTGACAATGATGCCCTCTCTCGAGGTCCTTCACTACTCCCCATCCCTTTCTGTTCAAACTCACTGCTCTCACTTTTAAGGTTTTGCACAGGCCTGGCCTTGTCTACATCTTACTTCTCCTCTCCGGTTGCTCCCCACATTTCACTCTAGGTCAGGGGTCGGCAACCTATGGCACGCATGCCAAAGACGGCACGCGAGCCAATTTTTAATGGCACACTGCTGCCTGCTGGGGTCTGGCTCAGCCCACTTTTCTCCGCCCCTCACCTATCGCTCTCTCTGGTGGGAGCAGGGGGCAGAAGCAAGCTTGGTCCTGCCGGCTGCTGCTGTAGGACAGGCTCCGCTGGCCGCCAAGCTTCCCCCTCCCCCGCCTCTTCCCCCAGCGTTCTGCGTCGAGCCCCACCTCCTCTCCCTCCCTGCCGCCGATGGCCCTTGCGAGGGAGGGGAGAAGAGCAGCCCCAGTGCCCTCGCTGCTCAGACCGATAAGGAGGTGGAGAAGAGGCTGGGGGTTCAAAAGGTCAGTGAACCCATCATTTTGTTTTGCTCCCAAGTGTTCATATAGATGGAATTCTGGTGGTGTGAATAGTCATAACATAGGAATAATACAAACAATCCAAAAATAGTTCCAGGCAAATGAATTTGTTTTATGGTTAAATTAATTTCATTTCTGGATGAAAGGGGAAAGAACAGTTGACTGATGGTGCCCAATCAAATGTTACACAGA
The DNA here is from genome assembly GCF_013100865.1 of Trachemys scripta elegans. Taxonomy (NCBI): domain Eukaryota; kingdom Metazoa; phylum Chordata; order Testudines; family Emydidae; genus Trachemys; species Trachemys scripta. Next base: position 78,400,961 of record NC_048305.1, on the reverse strand, counting down.
GGCCGGACCAATAATGGAAAACAAAACAAAACAAAACAAAAAGCTTACAAAAATACTGTTAATTATGAATAGCTCTAGTGCTAGGATTAATTCACAGCCCAATGTGACTCATATTATCTTTAACTTTTCTCCTGAGAATTTAAATGGGTGGCATAAATCTGGTATAGCTGGCTCAATGTCATCGGCTCCCAGAACCTACCCTTGGCGCCAGGGCCGGCTCTGGCTTTTTGGCCGCCCCAAGCAAAAAAAGCAAAAAAAAAAAAAAAAAAACGGGGCGGCCAGAACGGCAAAGCAAAAAAACCCCAAAAAACCTGTGGCGCGGCCGGAGTGCGGGTGCAGGGGGACCGGCTGCGGGGGGAGGGAGAGGGAGAAGGAGCGGGCGGGAGAGAGAGAGAAGGGGGCGGCCAGGGCTACAGCAGGGGTGCTGCCACGCGGCCCCTCCCGCTGCACCGCCTCCTGCCGCGAGGGCTCCGCTCCGGTCGGTGGGGAGGGAAGGAAGAGGACTGCCCTGCAGGGCGCTCTGGTTCTCTGCGCCGCCACCCCCTACAGGGCGGCCGGAGCAGAACAAGAACAAGAACAACAACAAAAAGCGGCCGTGCCGCCCTAGACTTGGGCAGAATGCCGCCTTGAACAATCTGCCGTCCCAAGCACCAGCTTGCTCAGCTGGTGCCTGGAGCTGGCCCTGCTTGGTGCAGGGGGACACACTGGGACATAGGAGGCATAGCTGCAGCACCTTGAATTACAGCAATCACCAGCCAGCAGAATGTCCTACTTAGGCTGCTCTAAATTATGCTGGGGAACCACAGCCAACCCCAGGATTGGAAGAGCAGAAGGGTGTCTTAGAGGTAGCTGCCCTCTACTTGCTCAGAGCAGGGCTTGGTTGGACCTGTGCCTTTTTCACTCTCTATAGAGTATCATACAAAGTTCTAGTGTTGTATAAATATTCACTAAAACAATGCAAAACAATACCACCAAATCTTCGGAGGGTGTCAAGTTAAAGTTTCCTTAGTTTTTGTAATGGTCTAGGTTCATCAAACGTTCTAAAAGTTTTTTTCTGCAAGTCTAATAAATAGCATGATTTCTCTGAAGCGCTGAAATGGCTCTGCTGCAGGTAGTAAAATAAGATGTTAGCCCAATTTTTGCAACAGCACAGATGCAAATAGCTGTAACTATTTTTTATAGAAAATAAAAGTATCTTTCTCATTCTTGGAGAAAACAGAAATGTTGCCTGGCTGAAATGATCTCTCACTTGGCAAACAAAACTGTTTTCCTTTGTAAGATGTATAATGTTTATAACTGGGTGGTGAAAACCTCATACTGGAGATAGGGAACCTTGCTATGGATAGTACGTACATGCGAGCCTCCTCATGACCTCTCCTCACTCCATTATCCTCAGCCTCAGAGCACTCACTGCACTAGCAGAGCTTAGAGGGCCTAGTGTAATTTTATTTTTTCTCCATCTCTCCAGTAGGAAAGGGTATTTTATATAGTATTTGAACACCATCCTTGTTTCTCTCTCTCTTTTTCTCTCTCACACACACGTACACCCACGCCCTCAAACAAACCCCTATCTTTTACTCTCATAGTCTAGTTATAGTGTTAAAATGATGCTGAAACACAACATGGAGGCAGATTTTTCTGTCTAAAACTGGCTAGATTTTCCCCTAACAGCTGCACTCTAGATTTTAATTAAATAATACCAGTTGTGCCTTATTTAACTAAGCCAGCACATCTTCCTTATGTCCTGGTATTGTATTAATTTCATTTTGTGGTTTTTTTTCAACCTACAGGTTTGCATCTAGATCAGTACCTCTCTGTTGCTAAAAACTATGTCAACACAACACTAAAGTTTGCAGAGTCAGGGGTATATTTTTAGCCAGGCTAGCCCTTGCCCCCTTTTTGGCAGGTGCAAATTGTGCCAACAAAATATGTGCTTGCAAAATGCACTGTGGGCACAAGTCTGAGTACCTGACACTCGCACAGAGGTACAAATATGCAGAGGCAAACTGAAGGGCACCTTTCTAAAAGTGTGCCCCTGGAAATCATAAAGGGCAAGAAATGCCAAAGCTAAGATTGTAGCACCACTTTTAGCTCTTATAAATTGCATCTCTTGTATATTTTAATGATACACATTTGTATACAAACACCAGCAGTAATGGGTTAAACAACCAGAAAAATAGAAATAGGAAATGCTACGTATGTGCTACACAGCTGAGTTAACTAACACTGCCTTTGGAACCCAAACTTTGTCATTACCTGATTTTTCCCCAACAACCACATCACTTATTTGCATTTAATTTCCTTGTTTTTTTTTTTAAAAGACATGATTCCTGATGGTTAATTTTTTTTTTTAGCATTTTAGTAGTCCCAAATAATCTTTGAAATTCAGAACTTTGTTGCTGATATTATTTGACTGGGAATGGTTTTTTTGGGAGATCAGAGAAACAGGGCAGGGTATATTCATGTACACTGTGACAGCTGAATCTTTGCGATGGAACAACAGAGAGCTTGGAATTTGCAAAATATCCTAGAAAGCAGCAATACTACTGAGATCCTAATGTCATGTGATGTAATTACCTTTGATTAAAGGTCCAATCCAAATGGAAGATAATGGAAGATGGAGCAAGCCCTTTCTCTGCACCTACAATTGTCCCGCATAATATGGTATATATAAAAAGATTTTTGTTGAAAAAAAGATTTTGCCTGCTTGGTTGTTACCTTGGAACTTTAGGTCCTGGCTTTCCTGAAAGTTGCTGGTGATTGGAAAACAAATGAAATTATGACATCACAAGGCTACGAAAGCTGAGTATTTGAGAAAGGAAGGGCTGTTTATTTGGATTTTGTGGTTATTGCTTTTGTTCACACTTACTTCATTACAATACCTAATTGGAGAAAGACTCTTTGTTAACAAAGAATCTTTGTTAAAGACTCAGCACCGGCTGACTCAGCACCGGCCATCCTTCCAGTTAGGATTGAGAACTAATAATACATAGCCTCTGAAATCCACACGAAGTCTTCCAGGGAAACCAAGGAAGACCAGACTTGACAGCTTCACTTCTCTGCCTGTGTTTTTCCACTGCCACCCAGAAGCGGAGCATACCTGCACATACAACTTTGAAAAGTATCTGTCATACTCAGCACTTTTGTGCACAGGTTGTAAGTCAAATGGCTAGCACTTATTTGACATGTTGTCATATTATATGCAAATGAATTTTAAAATAAATCTATGAAAAACTTAAAGCACAGTCTGCAGGGATTTCTGTCTAAAGCCTGCAGAGACTTCCCCATTTTGTTCCTTAGTGAAAACAGAATTCAACAGATACCAGAGCAGAGCAAGACAAGGAGAGCAGTAAGGCAGAAAGTAGACCAGGTTAATTTCACTTAAAGGAATAGGGCCAGGTCTTGAGGTCAGAAAGAAAGAGCAAGAAACAGAAGCAGGAAAGCAAATGGGCCCATAGGGAAAGCACAGAAAAACACAAAGTAGAGCCAGAATAATTTTAAAAAATACAGTTTGATCCTGCACTCTTTAGTCTGCCAAAACTCTAGTGATTTCAATGGGAATTGTACAGGAGTCGAGGATGCACGATTGGGCCCCATATGAAGTAGGGATCCAAGAAGAAAATTTTTTCCTTACTTCTCTTGATGAAATTAATATATGGCTGTGTTACTAGACCATCTCCTATTATGAATTTTAGAGCAATGTCTTCCCTGCATCAACAGAAAAAGACAGAAAGAAATGAAAAAGCCCAATGAAAAAAAAGCAGACAAACAACATTGTTGACCTAAGGGAGAAGACGCTTATCCCAGTGGGACTCTGACTCCCCATTCATGCTAAAGAGGATGATGACTAGTGTTCAAGCAGCCGGGCTGCTGACACAATATCCTTTGGCAACCACTCTCTGTTACTGATGAACCTCTTGTAATACATTTGTGTGGGTACCATTGCCCATTACTAATCAGCATAATGTCAAATGAGATCAACATTAACGGTGGCAAACATGATGCACAAAACAAACTTGACGTTGGTGATGCATCTGTAAAACTGTGTGAATCAACAGAGCCAGAGCAGATGTGCATTTGTGCAATTCATGCTGTGAACATTTGAGTGCTCTGTTCATGGAATCTGGTCCTCAGAGCTGATAGGTCAGACATTTCATCATAGGCATTACATGAACAACATTACAAGACTAAAGTGACTATACACAACTGTGTCACACATGCCCCACAAGCCTGAAAACGGAGACATTTTAGGTGTAGAACAGAGTACTACATAATGGTTGTGTTATTTTACAGGAAACATTACCAAAGTAACAGCGTTCAGAGACTGCTCTTATAGAATAAAGCCGTAATTTATTATAGAGAAAATTTCTATATTTGCATCTGGGGGCAGAATTCTGCCATATATGAAAGAACTGTGATGATTTTCCAAGCCATTGGGCAATCTGTCTCCATGATATCATGCTTCCAGAGTCATGCACAATACATTCTATATCCGTCATCAAAGCCAGTCTCAACTGCCATCTGACACTGGCTTCATCAAGATAAAAACAAAAATCGGTAATAAAGGTATCATTGCTCCAAAGGCACAGTATGATTGTTTCATATATTTACATAAATGGTTCCTACCCTGTTAGCACATTCCGAATCAATGTCCACAGTGTTTATTCTAAAGTGAAATTTTAGTCTCCTCCTTCCTCCTTTGTTTATGAATATCTGTGTTTCTGACAACTGACAAAGGGCATGCTGAAGACTTACAGCATTCACAGTTGGCTATGTGCTGCAGTCGGATTTTCCCCACATAGCTTTATTCAGTGTGCCTTAGCTCTGGAGAAAATGGCCAGATATTGCAGACACAGTGGTAGCTGAGCTCCTCAGCAAGGACAGCCATTCCTACCCTAACTCTGGTGTCTTGTCTTTTTTCTTTTTTAGATGAATTTAGTGCATGTGAAAGTTCTAGACAGACAGTCCTCCATTCACCCACAGAACTGGATATTCCAGTGCTAGCTCCACCAGTGCTCCCCAGCCTCGAAGAAGAGTGTCCAGTTTCCATGTCCATTCAATACTTGACATTTAAGTTCAGACTACCAATAATGGTCCCAGTCGTGGTGCTGTTTTTTTAACATGGACTCCAGTCTGCTGACATCATCAGTTCCTTCTGCATAGTCCAACTGACAACCATCACATTGTAACAACTTCTGGTTACTGCTGATCTGGGTTGTATGTGTATTGGGGATGACCTAGAAGTGAAAGCTACCCATATGCCCATACCAGCCTCCAGAGTTATCCTGACCACTTTATTATTATTTTTTGAAAATAATCCTTGATAGGGATGATGTTGAGATCACCAAAATCTCTTCACTTGGGAACATAATTTGGAATATTTATATCTATCTAGTTCAACAAAATACAGCATGAAACACAAAATTTAGAATATTAAGATATTACAAGTTATAGCTAAACTAAAATATGAAACCCTTTTCAAGGCATTTCATAACATAGTTGTATATAAATCAGAAACACTGGACCCAATTCTGTTCTCAGTTAAACTAGTACCAATTGGAAATAAATAAAGGAAATTGGTATTGTAATGTTGTTCATGTAATGCCTATGATGAAATATCTGATCTATTAGCTCTAAGGACCACATTCCATGAACAGAGCACTCAAATGTTCACAGCATGAATAGCACATGCACATCTGCTCTGGTTCTCTTGTTGCTCTGGGTCAAATAGGACCTGTTTGTGATCTCACGTATCAATACCAGTGGAATTCCATTGACCTGAATGGAGCTTTTTCTCATTTACATTGATGTAACTCAGAGAAAACTCAAGTCCAGAGACTCCCATTTGTGCAAGTTTAATTTCTATTTCCTTTAATAGGACTTACTTTTGCACACTGAAGAGTGAATATTTAAGATGAAAAAAAATCACTGGATCCAAATACTTCCTGAACTTTGAAAAACTTTGTATCCAGATCCTAATTTTATGTTTTGGGACCATCGTCAATGAATATGCACGAAAATTTCCCACTCCTTTAACAGTAATGTGAGCTGGGGTTGGTTCAGGGAGTTAATGCTCTGCTTTCATCTTTGGAAATGTGGACTCAGACCCTCATGAAATGTAGAAAACAACATCAAATTCTCTCTCACACACATACAGTGCAAACTACACATTTACATTTAAAATACTTACGCATGGTTGTTCAATATTATGTTGTCACACTTTTAAAAAATCCTCCTTGACAACAAAGGGGAAATAAATACACAGTTGATAATCCCACAGGTAAGAACTCTACAGGTAGGAATGCTTGACCATATCTAGGCTTACATACTTATAATATGCTTGGGTATGCATCATGTTCGTTAGTAAATTCAAACTCTTAGCAAATAAGATTCTTGTTCTTTTCCTTTAGTCTGATGGATGTATCACATAGAGCCAATAAACCATAGTATCAGACAAAGACACTTGTTGCTTGTTTAGACATATGATCTGACAAAAGGTAGGGGAAATTAAAAAAAAAAAAAAAAAAAAAACCTCCTAACAAAAACCCTAAAGAGAACAAAAGAAATATGCCAAGAGAAAATGTGGCACACATCCTTTATACATGTTTAATTTCTGTTGTTTTGGTTGGAAAACAGCTGCAGGTGTCCTCTAATTATATCACCATTTTCACAAATATCAACTGTCATATTTAATTTGTTACATTTACCATACAGCCTCCTCCAACAGAACACTTCTTCCATTACGCATTTAGTGCCAGAGTTTCTAACATTCAAGCTAATCAATTAATGCATTATTTACAAGTTAAATGTTATTAAAAACAGATTCTTAATTTACTAATGATTCAGTAGACCCCCGGCAATATTCCAATTTGTTTTTCTTTAAAAATGGAATAACACTTATAACAAGGGGGAAAATAATGTCAAGGATACTTTGGCCTACTCATCTGTGCTGTAGTTTCTGCTGTGGTTTTTCTACCTCCTAATTCCCCCTCCTCTTTTTTTATATTGTATTTTGAACACATCAGCTAACCAGTTGCAGAATGATTGAGAGGAAAGGTCTATGAAAAATGAAAAAACAGCACAAACACTATTGTGAGTTTTGTTTTTAAAAAGCACCAGGCAGTCTGGAATGATTCAATACACATGTTCACCATACAATACAGCACATTTTGATTTACAGCACCATTCTAGCATTACAGCAGGTTAAGAAGGTTAGAAGTCAAGGGAAATTAAATGTTATTAGCATTCTACTGTTGTTGTGCTGCACAATGTGAGTACATACCTTTTCAAATGCACTTTTAAACTCACATTTGTTTCTAAAGCTTTTATCTCATCAGAAACTTTCACGAGCACTTGCGTATAGTTAGCCTTTTCTATTTTTGTGCGGCTTTTCCTCTCATATATATATGCTTGTTCAGATGCTTCATTAAAGACTAATTTCCTTCCTATTCTCTCTCCTTCACCCTCAGACTGCAATCACCTACAATATGGTGGTTGCCATTAAAATCAGAATTACCATTTGAAGGTAATTATTGTTAGGACACTTAATATACCTGTAATTCCATGGTAATGCTAATTAGTTTCAAACATTAAATGTCAACATTTTAATGACGACCATTGTGGCTTCAAGATAATTGTGTTAGTGTGCTTGTTTTAATTTGGGGGAAAAGTTAAATCCAAGCAGGAATTCATGATCATATGCATTTTCTGCCACAGCATGGTTTTTAAATTATAGGTGTACCTGACTCACAAATTTTGGGTCTGGCACTGAACATGAATTTTGGGTGGGTTAATGTTTGGATTCAATGTTCTGGTTTAGCCTATGTTACAAAGTTCAGAACCAGATATGGACAAAAATATGGATCCAAACTTTGTGTTTGTCAGTGCGTGCGTTGGGAAGGTGGAAGGAGGTACAGAAGGTGAGATGTGAAGTTCTGGTTTAGGCCCGTGGCTGCTGATGGGTCATTTCAAAGAGGTGGCCAATATCAGGATTTAAATTCCTGTGGGCCTCAGATACTCAGGGTGAGTTCCCTGGACAGCTAGATGTTTCATGCTGTACCACATAAGGGATAAAAGTCTACTACTGCTAACAGCTAATAGTGTTACTCCCTTAGCTTAGGTGGTGGAGGTGGAACTAAAGGTCCGGGTTCTATCCCTGCTGAAGAGCTGCTGTGGTGGATCATTATAAAAGCATCCATCAGAAAGTTTCAGACTTTGAAACTAAGTTTGTGTTTATTCAACTTTACAATCACTTCTCTGTACTATCTCTGTTTTACATACCAAGAAACTGCATTACCCTATGCAATTGAATTAGTTGTACCATGACTCAAAGGTATTAAACAATGACTTTGATATTTTAAGTACTGACTAAGAGGAATTTTTAATCCCTTCCTCATAATGAAACAAACAAACAAAAAAAAACCCCTCAGTTACACAACCTTGAAACACGTATTCATTCTCTATTCTGGGTGGACCCCACTGAGACAGAAAAAAAGCATTTAGTTTGCTTAACGGCAGAATTAAAATTAAACAAGCATAGACATGCAACCTTAATGACACCCAGCAATGCTAGAGTAACAATTTGTCGCTTCTAAAACTTGTTATTTAACATAAGGGGTAAATCTATTGGGAACTTTTCAGGTGCTGCTGAATCTAACACCCGCTCCCCCTACTTTTTTGCAAGGGAGGGAAGGAGAGAAGGGGGAAGGGACTGTACTCACTTGATCAGAAGAGTCTCTGCGAGAACTCCAAAGCACACAGCTGCTGCATGGAATACAGCACTGGGTGGAGGGTCCTTAAAAGCTACCATCATTCGATAGACTGCAAGGGGAATGATAGTCATTACTGCCAAGACCAAGCAGAAGAAGAGCCAATTCTGCCAGTGACAAAACAGGATTCTCCACACTGATCCTTTCTGTAGCTGGTACTGGGGGAAAAAAGAAAAAACAGGTGGATTAATGCTGTGAAACTATGAGCATTAACTGCTAATGGCACAGGGCAGAGCACCTAAGTGATGATTCACATCTGACAATAAATATATGAATAGCTGTTGAAAGCTTGTTTGATTTTCACAAAGGGGATTAAACAAACATTCATTTGTTCATTAGTTTTGAGCAACACTTTTATGGCAGGAGATGCATTAAACCTTAACATATGTCTGCAACCAAGACATTTGGGGTTTTTAAAGATTAAGACACAAAGCAATGCATACTGTTTATGCAGAATGGCCTCGAACTACCTGTAATAGAGTGAGATATGGTTATTATACATCAACGCTGCGAATCTTCATCCTGTTGTAGGCTAGTAGGGATGCCATGTCTTCAAAGATAAAGATGTAAAGGGCCCAATTCTGCACCTCCTGGTGCGCCTTCATAAACGTATTTTCCTTGAATAATTTCAAAAAGCAAGCAGTTTAAATCTGCTTCCTGAGTTAAATTATACTGAATTGATATCCTCACCCCATTATAAAGTCACTGCATGTTGCAATCTGCACTGCGGGGTGAAGGAGTAGAGGATAGCCCCAATTCATGACTTCTTCAGGACAGTTCCCAAAAGTGATGGCTCAGTCCAGCATGCTGCCAGACTAAAAAACAAAACAAACCCAGATGGAACTGTGATAAGAAAAATCTCATCTGCATCATGAGTTGACAGTGTCATGTTATGTCAGTTTTATGCAATACAATGTTGCAGTGACATGAGATCACAGCGCTGACCCATGACCGAAGTACATAGCATGACTTGGGAAGGGATGTGTGTGTGTGTGTGCATGCACGTGCAATGCTGGCCCTCAGACATTTTTGTGCTCACCTGGTCCTGGGACAGCTGCGTGGTAGGCCAGTCTCCTGGTTAGGGTGACCAGATGTCCCGATTTTATAGGGACAGTCCCGATTTTTGGGTCTTTTTCTTATATAGGCTCCTATTACCTCCCACCCCCGGTCCTGATTTTTCACACTTGCTGTCTGGTCATCCTACTCCTGGTGTAAATTACAGCCATCTGTAGGCTGCTCTACATTATACCAGCAGCCATTAGCTCCAAGGGACTCTCATGGCACCTGGGGATCAGGAAGTCCCAGGCTACTCAGGTCTTGACCCTTCTGTTGGCTGCAGGAGGGGTATAGCTCAGAACTCATTAAATAGCTTTATGCCACTAGAAGATCCCCTTAAGCAGACTGGAGCCTCCTGTGGCTGGTTACATTGGCTTTAGGGCCACTTTGCAACACCGGTGCAGTGTAAAGCAGCCCTAGCCCAAAGAAGAACCTGTGTCCATGTTCTTCTGATCTGCAGGGCAAGACTGGAAGGTAATAAATGGAAAGCAACTGAAGACCTCAGCTGGTGTAAATCACTGTAGCATCACTGAATTCAATATGCCCATTCTGGATTACACTAGTCCAGAGAGATTTAACCTGACTCAAGTGAACAAGCGACACTGTGTCTCTTATCCCAGAGTGCAGTTGTTTTGTGAGAAGTGCTGCATGCTGTAAAGCTGGATATGACTGGGTCAGTGCAAACATAATCACAGGCCTCCGGTCTCCCATTTATGGGCCTCTGGGTCTTCACCTCATCTCACCAAGCGATAACATAAAAGGTTATGACGTGCAAAGCAAAAAGCTCATGTTGTTAGCTTCCTGAACTTGGAAAAAAATGAATTCCTAAAATTATTGTAAGCACAACACACTCGACATCATATGCCACTGAAATGGATGGAAGATGGCATCTGAATATTATTATTAATTTAATAACATACTCGGCCTGGTTATTATAATAACCCTACGCATGGATTTTTTCATTACGATCAGTGAGGGCTGTACATATACTTGACTTATTACAATTCATCTTACTATACAGTGGGAACACTGGTGAACAGCATTGTTTTTGGGAGATCACCACCAGCATCTTGTGATATCCCTATTCATCTGTTGTAATGTTTAGAAGTGGGGCTCTTAACTGTGGCCATTGGACCCTGACAGCACTCTAGATTTCTCTCTGGCTCTTCAGTGCCAAAACCAATTAAAGACAGACTGTGCTACCTATTGTCACCACACAGGGTCTTAAATCCCGGCCTGGATTAAGTAGTCAGGGAAGGGACTGCTGACTACATTACACAGCCTGCTGATACATTGCATGGAGATTACAAAAGGGCAACATGGCTTCTTGTGAAATATTGCAAGAAATCTCATGGGATAATAATTTATTATTTATATACGGGAACTTCTCAATGGTCTCAGTGAAGATTGCAGCCACTCCATGCAATGTGCTGTACAAATGCATAATAAGACAATGTCACTGAAGAGCTTACAATTTTCAGACAGTCATTGTGAAATGTCCTCCAAGGGGACATAACTTAACAAGGACCATCTTTACTATGTTACCCTTTTAGTTTGTGATTGCAGGTTCTTCTGGGAATTTCCTTATATTGCCTCTCTCAGTGAGGCTTTGACTTGGCTGTAGATTAAGCAGTTATGTAAAATACGCACAGAGAATTGTACACAGCCCATAGAAGAAGAAAAGTAAATGATCTCCCTTTTCCGTATTTGAACTGGATTGTAAATGCACAAGTCTCAGAGAGGCAAGCCAGTCTGGGAAGAGTAAAACCTCTGCCCATTCCAGAAATATGAGAACTTCTCGAACACCACTTTCTTGCTTCTCTCTGGCTCCTACTGCATTCATCTACCTCCCTCCCACAACCTCCAGAAACTGCCTGGCTACATCCCTGCCCAGGACCCTCCAGCTGAGTCTTATTTGCTCTAGAGATGGGCCCAAACTAAACCCTGGAGTTGACTACCCCTGAATTTCAAGAAAGTTGGATCTGGATCCAAATGCTGTGACTTGAGCAAGTTCTACTTTCCCCTTCCGAACATAACAATATGCTCCAGCTACAAAACTCCTTCCTCTCCATTCCATGAATGGACAATAAAGTTCCCCTACCTTTGATGATCCTATTGCAGGACCCAGCAGCTTTGGCACGTCTTCAGGCATCTGGATGCTAGTCATTTCAAACTATTTGCACTGTGAGGCATGAATCCTACACAATGGTGCAAAGTCTCAAAGCATAAGGAACTTTAATTGACTGCTAGGTGCACCTGGCAGGTCAGTTGACAGTCCTGCAACTTATTTCTAAAGGCAGAGGGGCACTATTGGAGTGTTGTGAGCTAGGAGGAATTCAAGTGGCCCAGCAGAGGACTGCAAAGAGAGAAGGCTTGTGCATCAGGAGGATGGAAGCTAGATTTTACTGGATGGTCATAAGAAAGGAGGAGGGAACAGGGACCTGTTGGAGGGTGGTTAGATGAGAGAGTTAGGGTTATTATTGGAGTCTCAAGGAGGTAAAGGAAAAGAGAATTAGAAAGTTCAGATGGGTTTTGGTAAGTTCTCAAACTCTTGTATGCTTTGTTGAACAAGATATGACCCAACCCATAGAGATCAGCTGAGGATCTAAAATTCCCCAAAGTTCAAGGGTGTTCATGTATGGGTTTTACTTCACTGCTATCTCTTTTCTGAACCAAGTCAGGTTCACCCATCTCTAAAGAAAGCCCATGCTAGAAGCTGATTCACAAATGCACATTATGAAAGCTGAAATGGCAATACTCAGTACACAGTCAGATGAGGATGCGGGCATGTCTGTGCAAAAGAACAGAATAGGGCCTAAAGTTCTTATCAAACTTGACTCTTGTAAAGGATTGTGGGGGCTAAGCTAGGAGAAGGACATCTATTGTGCCAAGTTAACTTCACTACACCCACTTGCCTGTCATTTTTGTTGAAACTCAAGAGAAGGGACTGACTGAAGAGGGGACCTCGAGCATCCAGACACGTAATGGATTCCTCGACTGAGCCATCACTCTTTTTTATTTTCACTTTTGATGCCATTTAGCATTTAAACAGGTAGCATTTGCGTGGAATAGGTTTCTCCAAACTCCATATTTTATACTTAGAGTATCAAAAAAGTTATTTCAAGGGCTGTGTTGCTATGTGATTGCAAAAACTGCATTGCAGGAAGAAAGGTTACCAATAAGAGCTTTTGGAAAATAGAAAACATTTAGCTATTGTAAGATTATTTTTTGGTGTCATTGTTTAGAAGCACCTGAAATGACTGTAGCTTATCTCTGCACATTTGATAGGCAGTGTGACTCACACTGTGATTACGTAAAAATACCAGAGAGGAAAATAGACATAGCCCATAGTTAGGATTAAATATGGGTCACAAGAAATAATCAGTGTTTACGGCACATTTAACCTGGGTGCGGTAAATTTGTTCAGATTTTATTTAAGAGTAAATTTCCAGTGGGGAGTGTGTGGTAGCAAGGACAGGACTCCTATACCGAATGCCAATGGACTTTTGCTCAGACTAACAGTCCGGGAGCTCACAAAACAAGAATCATTTCTTGCCATAATTAAACTGTGAAGCGTATTTGCTTAAAAAAAAGTTTTAATTACAATTGGCGTTTCCGATCCTAGTGCTGGAGGCAGTTGTCTTGCTGAAAATTGATGCCATTCGTGGCACTGACAATAGGCAAACCCAGTGGAAAAGCCTGTAAACAAGCTTCTAGCCTTTAACCATTGGAGAAAGCATTTTTGTTGTTACACCATTATTAAAACAGGTTGGAAATGGATCCACATACTCTTCTATTGAGCTGACAATTATCATACTGTTGACATCACAAACAATATCATTTTTCAGCAACATGGCCTCCTCCAGCACTAGACTCACAAATGTCAGTTGTAACTGAAAGCTGGTTTAACAACCACACCCTCAACATTTGATAGTTTGTTTCTGGTGAAAAACAATTCTTATCTTGAGAACAATGGAAACCGCTGGGCTGAGCAAAAGAAGTGCAGCCGACGGCCAGCTCCTGGAGGTACTGAGCATCCTCAGCTCCTCCAACAGTCATGTGCATTCTCCACCTCACAGCATTAGGCCCCATTTGAATACAAGAGGAGAAGACCTTCACTCCATACTGTGCAGTAAAGAACTAGTATCTGGGTTGGGTTGGCCAGGACCTATATCCGAGTGCCAATTCCAAAAGAGCACAGAAGAATCACTTTTCCCAAACCGTATGTCATCGTGCCAAAAAGACATCCCGCGTCAATGTGGAGCAGATAGGAATTAGTTCATCTGAAAGAAGGGAAGGGGAGGAATTGCCTCCTCATAGTGATGACAAAAAAGTCTCTGCTTTCATCTCCTTCACTTGAACTCTCTCATGAGATGGGTCAAGGGGCACATTCTGGATGCAAAGATTGAAAAAAAATCAATTTCAATGCACAAGAGGGTCTAAAAGACAGATATAGGTCTGCAGCTAAATCCTGCCCCGCATCACTGACCTGGGACTTGAACTGTACATGGTGGATCTTAACATATATTGAGAATGGAGTTCTTCTTGCATAGTCAATAATAAATATGCTTGCATGAGAACAGGTGACAATGGAAGAAGATAGTCCACTATGTGCCCAATATTGAGGAAAAGCTGTATTAATAAAGATGGATGACAACAAAATACTATTAATATTTATAGTATTTCTTGCAATAAAGCCTATCTCTTTGTATTCCCTCTAAGTAGAAATCCCCCAGTATAACTACCCCTACAGCTCACAGCCAAATGACACAGCGTGACCTAACCAGAACTGTAATGACAATATGAATGCCAGAGTTAGTCACAACAACACCGGAGAAACTGTTCCGCTACATTCATCCTTGTGTAAAGAGGTCAGTGTAGGTATGGCAAATGAAGGTATCTGTGTAATCATTACAGCCTGAGTCTCTCAGAGATAACATGGTTGGGTGAACTAGTTTGGGGGTAAGTAAGACCTAGGTGAAAGCTCAGTTTTAGTCCCTGATCAAAACTTAACTTTTTAAGGTGAAGTGCTAGCCACTGGATCAGGTGCCTCTGACTGGAAATAATGAATGCATATAGTCTGCAATTTCAGTTCAGAGGTCAGGGGCTTAGTAGAACGGCTGAAGTAGCTGTGTGTACTTCTTATGTGCCTCTGATATTTGGTGGGGGAGAAAGGAGCAGAAATGAACAATACTGATATCTGGGGCCACAAAAATATGTCAACACTGAACTGGACTGGAGGGACCAGTTCTAGGGGTGAGAGGTCAGTTCAGTACCCATGTGTTTTAGTGCAGGGCCTCTCTTGAGACTGAGATTGTGTGCAAAGTGTGATATGGCATTTGTGATGCAAGCAATTGTCCATCAATGTGGACACTAAGGAATCTGAATAAAACTACTGATTGATTTTACTGGCCACTCAACAGGTGGCAGATAATAGTGATTTTTTGGTCACTACTACTGCTGGGCAATTTACTGTCAATATTTGTTTGAAAAGAATTCTCCCGGTTTGTGCTCACATTCCATAAAAACTGAACAGTATTTTTCCTGGTGAACATGTCTGTGGAGAGCAAATTTCTAAATCACGTGTACAAGCATTTGTGGAAACCCAGTGTTCAATCCACATAAACAAATCTTTGCTCCAGAAGCCCGTGCAGGTTCATCCAGTCAGAAACAATGGCACGTGATTTATCTGACCAATCACAACTAAGCCACACAGCTCAAATTTAGAGTAATGAGTTGATGGATTAAAATACTCAAGAAGGTATTTTGTTTACTATATCTGAATGGTGGAAAAATCCATTATCATGTGATCTGCTCACTGATATTCTTTGAGCAGAATGCATACATTATTTGTTGCTGAGCTGTCATCTCACTGTTAATCTTGGCTGGATTTGAACCAATAATATAGTGCAAATCTAACCTTATTTTAGGGAAGAATCCTAAAGGCTTTGTTTCCTGTCCCTTGGGTCATTCAGTCTTCCCTTAAAATGCTTTGTGTGTTTTTAAGAAATATCGTGGCTGGAGCTTAGTATACATAAGCAATCCTACAATAATATGCCGGTGTGTGTGTGTCTAATGGAGGAAAAACAACTTCTGTAAGGAAACAGCTTTCACTTGCAAGCTTCCAAGGGTTCGTTGTAAACAACGCTGAGAAAAAAAACCTCCCATTCAAATATGAAAAACATCTCTGGCAGGATGTTCATCTGATATAAATGGGGGTAACTCCATTGCTACACTGATTCAGACAGCACAGAATCTGGTCCCTGGAGACTGTATTTTTCTATATGTTAATATAGCAATCTTATTGTGTCCCAGTATTGTTTTAGATGCCCTCATTTGGGCCCTTTCATTTATTGTTCTTGGGTTTTGCCTCAAATGCCACACTTTCTGGTCAGGTGCTACAGCTGAAACAGCCACAGTGCTGAAAATCTGGGCTTGGGCTGGCCCCTAGCTGTGTGCTGTTGAGCTTTATTGTTCAACTGAATTAGCTTGGATTAAATGCAGCCTGCAATTCACTGGGTTTTTTTTTGCTGCCCAGTGGACTGTTTTGCTGCACTGGAAGAGTCGTGACCCTCCCTCCCTTGACACTTTGACACAATTTATACTGTCTATTTTACCCTTGGAGAGACTCACAGCTGGTCTGCATGATACCCCATATCGTTTTTATGATAAATGAATGCCTTTCTTAAAGTATCTTGGTCTTGGTATGGTAAACGATATGCTGTCTCCGAAGACAGAACAGCTTCTATTAGATGCAGCTATTACCCAGTCTGTTCCATTTTTTCATTTCCTCCTTTGTTCTACTTTTGATTTTCTTTTCTCCTTTTCTATCTTAGTATTTTTTTTTTTAGATATTATCAATGGAGAGATGTTTTGGATCTTATGTTTCTGGGGGGCTTGTTTCCATTTTAGCTTGCTTTGTAGATAATTTCTTGTAATCTCTGTCCTTGAAAATGTACAAAGACACCTCCTAGCCCCCAAAAGTGGTTCTTGAGCATGTCTTCAGAAACCAGTAAACAAGACCAAAGCAATTTCGAGAGATAGTCTGAGTGAAACCTACCTCTTTCAGCAGTAACAAGAAAAAGAGAGGAGCAGCTAGGAAGCAGTTTATAAAACCAGGAGAAGTCTTAGTGGTGTTCTTATTGATTAATATCTATCACGAGTCCCAGAAACCAAATAAGCAAGCACTATCCCTCTCTCTACCTTCTCACTTTCCATGCTTGCTTTCTCTTTCCCTCTACTCCAAGACAGGTCACTGTATCTGCAGGTCACATGAAAAATGTCCTGGATAGTTTTGAGTAGCATGTGATAATAAGATACAGTTTCCTATTGATCTTCCCACTTCCCTGTGATTTTGGATATTTCTTTATTATTTTTTGGGTGGAGAGAGGGGAGGAGAAGGAATGGGGAGAACCTAATAAATTTAATTTTTTTAGGATCTCAAGAACTTAAACTGAAAAGCTCAAGAAACTTGAAAACTGATGAGGTCCCAGAATAGCAGTTTCAATCAGAGATACAGAGCTCAAGAAGTAGCACTACAAGTTCTGCACCATCCAAGCATTCTTTTATGCAAGGCTAGATCCACTGGCTTTAGGTCATCTTTGAACTGGAATACTGGCATATTGGAGGATCTGGTTCATCGTGAAAGTGTCCATTTAAAACTGTGCCAGGAAGCCATGGGGCTGGAGTAAATTTGGGGCAGAAGGTCTGCAGTACAGCCAAACTTGAACCTCCACATGACTTTGAATGCCAAAGTTTGAACCCCCACATGACTTTCATGGCCTTATTCTCCACTGATTTAAATCTAGCATATATTTATTTACACCTGGGCAAAGCATTTATACATACTACTGTTCTGGTTTGGTAGCTTTGCACACCCACTTTGCACAAGTATACATGAAATACCCATCACTTCTCAGTGAAGGACTAGGCTGATAGTCTGTTAAGCCCATGGAATGATCTGAGTGGAAAAAACATTTTGCCTGACTCTGAACCAGAGAGAATGTGGAAAAGGATAGTTTAGCTCATTAATTTATGTAATGGGGAGTGAAGCTGAAAACATGTATAAATCCTTTGACTTTGCTGAGGAAGGAGATAAGAATAACTATGACTTCATTCCGAAAAGAACGATGTGCATTTCATTCTGACACGGAATAAAATACACAAAGGAGGCAGAGGCCCTGTTAAAGCATGGGAATAGCCCTTTAAGCAGAGCCTTTTCACAACTCCTCTTCACTGTGGAGATCTTTTTCATGGCCAGCAGTGCCAAATTTAGGGTCACATTGTATCACTGATGTTGTGCAAAGTAGCCCTATTGCAGGAGAGAATTAGGCCATAATATCCAAGTTAATGGAGACTATAATAGTCTCCTCTTCACTAGATTGTGGATTGGCTGCCCCTTGACAGTGCCAGGATTTTGTCACCTCCTGTCTGGCACCAAAAGTGTCTCAGAAACCTTCTGAAGGAAAATGAGGAATCTGCAAGGCCTGGAGAGAGTGGAAATGTATACGGATGACATCTCAGTCTGTGGGAAGTCTGAGCGAGAACATAGCATATGGTTAAAACAAGTTCTGAAGGCAATTTAGCTTGCAGGACTAAATCAAAATTAATGTACTGTACCACAAGAAGTTCTACAGTTCTTAGTATACGTGATTGAAAAATGATGAGGGAGAGGACAGATCCAAAAAATCAAGCTGTGGTTGAAATATCACCAACCAAAAATGGGTGGATCTGTGATAAACCAGAGGAGTGTGTTTTGTGAACCTAAGGGCATGTCTATGTTGCACCTGGGAGCAAACCTCCCAGCCTGGGTACACAGACTTGTGGTAGTGGGGCTCAAGTTAGCATGTTAAAAATAGGAGTGAGGACACTGCAGCTTGGGCTCTCAAGCCCACCTGACCCCAGAGTCTCCACCAGAGCCACAATGTCCACACTGCTATTTTTAGCATGCTAGCTTGAGCTCTGCTGGCTTGTTCCCAGCTGTAGTGTAGACATACCTTAAAAAATCTACTACCCACATCTCCAGAACTGCATTTTACATATTTCCAGGTCTACAGCATCATTGGATGCTACACAGAGATGATAGGAAGTCAGTGGCAAGATGTCTTTCAGATGCTGCGACCAGATATGTCCCCACACAGAAAAGAATGTGGGGTACGAATATGGGTATGTAAGAACTTCACAAAATATTTGCAGGATCTTGATAATTTCTATCAGACCATAAGAACGGCCATACTGGGTCAGACCAAAGGTCCATCTACCCCAGTATCCTGTCTTCCGACAGTGGTCAATGCCAGGTGCCCCAGAGGGAATGAACAGAACAGGTAATCATCAAGTGATCCATCCCCTGTCACCCATTCCCAACTAGGCAAACAGAGCCTAGGGACACTCAAACCATTATTAATAAACAGTGAAGATCTATATGAAGGTCATCCTAAATACCAAATATTGCTTGGGCATTTGATGAGGTTTCAACCTGTTAAAGAACATGTGCCAGGGAAGTCCCTAGTAGTTGACACTGTATCAGAGATGATGGGTGCCATTTTGAGAACGTTTTTTTCAAAACAGTAGCGAGAAGCTAGGAAGGAAGGGAGTTAGGGAAAGTTTTCGAGGGAAGTTCTATAGTGAAGCAGAGAGAGCATGAGAGGGAGCACACCTGCTGGGGGTAATACTGTTTTGTTCATTCTAATAAAGTTCTCTGTTCAGTGAGAAAAGAAAGTAACTTTTGCTGTGATTCTTTACCTTTGTCACATGACACACATATAGTATATTATATACTGAACATATTACAATAACAAGCACTTTTGAACAGAGGTGAGATGAATGAGAAAAGCCCCTGGTGCAGAGGGAAAACAGCTGCTTTTCTGAGCTAGTTCTATCCACTAATTACAAAGGAAAATTCAGTGGCAAACCTCAAGGTAAGATATTTTTGCAGCGAGTGTGGCTTTCAAAACTAAAAGTTTGTGTGTGGTGGTGGGGTGGGGTGTGGTTCATTCTGCAAATAGTAGTTTTGAACTGCTTCTCTGGGGCCATGGGAGTGCCCCGTTCCTTAACTTGCACTCATCCCAAGGCTGATGTGGGAACAATCCTTAGAAACAAGTGAATGTCCTTAATTTTGACCATAAATGGAACTGCATGCATGGCACTGTATTATGTGGAATGTGCATGGGATCTTACTCCGACCACTTATGTTTTTAGACTTCTTTTGAAAGTGAGCTCTGATCAGAGTGGATGTTTCTCTTCTGTGTGTAACCCTGCAGGAATGCCTGATCATATTAGTAATTTTACATCACAGTAGATCAGTTTTACATTATAACTCTTCTGATATGCAGAATGTTCCTGAGAGGAGATGATGCACAGGCTGTCTCCTGGAAAAGCATTGCTTATTTGCTGGCCCTTCCTTTTTCCAGAATTCCTCTCAGCGAAATTATCATGTGATAAATGCTGGATGGCACATAAAAGAGAAATTCCATAATACAGAAAGCCTTGCTTTGTTGAATGCTGATGTTACTAATCTGACAGGATCCAGTCACAGAAAGTCATCATTATCTTTCCATTTTTAAAGAAACTGCTTTCTAATTTCTCAGATTTTGGACCTGATTCTGACCTTGCTTGCATCAGCTTTCCGCCAACATAACTCCACTAACTCAATGGACTTACTCCTGAGTTTCACTAGTTACTGCCCTATGTTGTATTTCAGCGCATTATATGGATTAAACGACTATTGCTATAATATAGTTGTGTTATAACAAATGTTGCTACATGCTGTGTTACATTTCCTATAGCTCCACCTTTGGTCACTTGTAAGCCTGAGAAAATAACACAGGACAAACTGAATAATTAGCACTGTTTTAAAATACATTTCTGATTGGCATGTGAGCATTTTAGCACAGCTTAAATGCTGAACTCCTTATCCATTTTCCCCTCTCATCTGTGGAGATGGTATGTGAGGCATAACCTGCTTCAGCCACGACACTTGCTCACGTGGAACAGGACTTGAATTAGCCCTTCACTAATTAAAGCTAGGCATCATCTAACCTCCCCCCCCACCCAAATGTACATTCCAGGCTGCCCCTGAATGGGCTAGTGTGGGTGCTGAGAGAAGAGGGTCATACAAAATGGAGGTTTTAGAACAGGTTTTAGTCAGGAATTCAAGCCCTTTTTATTTGCAGTTACAATTGGACAAAGGATCATTCCAGTCCTCCTGAAATTACTGCACAGGTGTTACAGTGCATGGTTTATAGCTACTCCATCTTGCCCTCTGCTTGTGAACTATACCCTTTCCTGCTTTGCACCTGGACTTGTAGCAGTTGAACACATAAACCCTCTTGTGGAAACCCCCGGTTAACAAACACCATATACAGTAATCCAGAAGGAATTACTATTTGATATTTGAACATCATTTAATGAGCGCCCAGCATTCATCTGTAAATGCACACTGTTAATTTAGGGCCTGCTATTCATTAATTAGAGGCATAGTGGCAAGTGCCATTGAGCTATCTGCAATGTTTAAGGTTACATCAAGCCCTAGTAAATGGTTTGCTGATAACAAGATGCATCCATCTTCATTACTTGGCCACTCCTGTCTGAATTTGCTCTGCTTCCTGTAAGGGCTATGTCACTTGGAACTGAAGAATTAAACTTTTATCCAAACCAGATTCTGCACTTTCACCTCTTTTTATTCCTTGAGTAGTTCCAATTTATTTTGCTTAAATGACACTGGATTACCTAACAGGGAGAGGAGCGGTAACCTAACTTAAAACAGTCTGCAAATCTTTAGTTCTGGGCCTGACTGTAGCAGTGGGTTAACATTTATAGAAATGATTACATTTATATTTCATCTGATACTGGTCTCAGTGTAAAGAAATAGGTTCTCATTTTTCTTTTCATAAGGTTACAGCTTAGATAGGATAAAAAAAACAGAGGAATACAGGAAACTAATTTTAAATCTGAAGAATAAATATCTCTTTTTGTTCAAGTTTACTTTTGCAGTGTTACACGCTCAAAATAGATATCATTCAAGGCAATCATATTTCAGGTAAAATAATTCATAAACAGTAGAAAGAAACTTCCATGTAAATCCTGAGCTATTCACGTGACTGGAAGTTTCAGAGTAGCAGCCGTGTTAGTCTGTATCCGCAAAAAGAAGAACAGGAGTACTTGTGGCACCTTAGAGACTAAGTGTTCATCCAGGACAGGATCACTGCAGCTAGATTTTCTTGTCCCTAGTTTCAGTTTAAACATGCTCTGTTATGAGCACTTTTGCTACTGCTGGGTCTAAGGAGATGTAGCTTGAAAGTAATCTCTGACTTCCTAAACACATTCTTTCCCCTTAAAACTACAAGTATGAGAACTTAAAATAGAAAACTAACCCCTGCTGGCAGATGGCTTCTTTAAGTAGTTGCTGCTAGACACATGTAACACTACCTGGCGTGGTTATTTAACACATTAGGGTGCTCATAGGTATAGCCTACTGCTCTCATGAACCACAGTTCAATTTTAAGCATCACTGGTTGGGATAGGTAATTGTAATCATAGGGAGAAGCGACTTTCTGGCATTTGATGTTCAAACTGTGTGTGTATGTGGGAGAGGAGGCAAAGAGGAAAAGTTGCTTATTGGAATGATAGCTCAAGGGAGGGTTTCTGAAAACCTTTGCGCCATTGAGTTGGTACACTTATCACAGAGTGACAGTCGACAGTGCAGAGCTTCACTGGGGGAAAACCTTCCAGGGTGCTGCTGCATGTTGTGCATGATGCCAGCTGGTTTAGAAAATGTAAATTCCCTTCTCAGTTGCAAGCTAGTAGACAAAAATGTCAGCTGACATTTCAAACAATGGAGCAGCTGAGAACAGAAATGTATAGATGTATAGATTGTATTTTATGCCCAGTGCAGTGAGGTGCAGCAAAGACTGGGCAAGGTTTGCTATGCAAGGAGCATACCAGTAACCCAGTAGGT
Organism: Trachemys scripta elegans; assembly: GCF_013100865.1. NCBI lineage: Eukaryota > Metazoa > Chordata > Testudines > Emydidae > Trachemys > Trachemys scripta. Next base: position 78,378,182 of record NC_048305.1, on the reverse strand, counting down.
GATATACTGCGCTGGAGGCTCCTTTCCACTGCAGTCTGAGAAACACACAGCTACAAAGTTTTATTCCAGTACAGAAAGTTTGTCAGGGGGCTACTCATGCTCATGTGTCATTCTTCCATTGGCCTGCATCTCCAGTATGTACAAAATGAGAAAATAAAACTGATAGGGTGGTCAGAAAAGAGAAAGCAGACATAAAGCTGGCTTTGTAACATTTAGACTTGAAGTCATCTACATTATACATGATTGAAACAGACAGTATCTTAAATTTACCAGAAGGATGAGCTGGACTCTTGAGGTAAGTGCTCTTTGAAGCTAATGTGCTACTGTACAAAGAAAGCTTTTTCCTTGGAAAAGATAAAGCTAATATTGTGGTGACACAGGCTACAATGCTGCCACTGAAATGGAGGTCAAATCTGAAGGTCCTTTGCTAGCAGAAAACTACACAGAGGTATTTTAATTTTTTTATTATTATTATTCAGACAAAAATTCTGTTCTAGACTTTAAAGCTTTACATGCAGGCCTCTTGTTAGAAAAGCACTCAACTATCCAATTTCTATTATTCAATATTGCATTAAAAAACCCCAACAAAACTTTGGGCCTGGCAGGTCAAGGCGATTTTTAAAAAGGTTAAAAGCTGTTCAGAAGGGTTACAGTATCCATAAAGGCAAATGAGATTATATGTAAAGACTGATGGAGAAAAAGCAATAATTGAGATAAACCGCTACTGTCTCAAAAAGGTTTAGACTGAGGAAATGCTGATATTAAAACAGAGAAATTGAAAGACTTACAGATCAACTGTCACATCAAAGACAGTAGAATATTTCATTAAATTTGTAACAATTGTGTTTACTTTTAATGTTTACTAGGTTTTTGACTTCGTTCCATCATTGTTCAGTTAAATATTTTTGTAATAACTTGGGAAATATTGTCATTGCGTGTCTCCAACTTCCAGCTGTCAACTATTGACCTCAGTGTTCTTTGCATCTGTAATATTATAAGCCTTTGTCATGGAAAGAGTTATGATGTTTCAATCAAATACACGGTGAAGGTACAAAACCCATAACATCATCTGGATAATGACTGCATGGATACACTTGTAAAATATATTTTAGAAACTCCAGGGAAACAAGATTGGGAAAAAACATTACAACCATTATTCTCTGCTGTTTGCCACTAATTGAATGAATGATCATTGCAAGAGATGCGTGTTGAATGTGAATCTCTGCTGTTCAGGTGTATGGTAAATAAAATTGCACATAAGATGGAAGACACAAGACGACTGGATCAAAATGTTATTATGGTCCTGAAATTCAAGCCACGAAGGTGACACAAGGGCTGAATTGAGTGCAGGATCTTTGATTAGCCCACATAGTATTTGAGCATATAGAGAAATTGCAATCCAGATGTCCAAGTCCCTTTCCTTCTCTACTGAAACCTTTACAAGAGAATTACTACATCTCAAAGACTGTAGTACATGGGTCGGCAACGTTCGGCACGCAGCTCGCCAGGGTAAGCACCCTGGCGGGCTGGGCCAGTTTTATTTACCTGCTGACGTGGCAGGTTCGGCCGATCGCGACCCCCACTGGCCGCGGTTCGCCGTCCTGGGCCAATGGGGGCGGCAGGAAGCGGCGCGGGCTGAGGGATGTGCTGGATGCGGATTCTCACCACCCCATTGGCCCGGGATGGCGAACCGTGGTGAGTTGGGGCCGCGATCGGCCGAACCTGCCGCGTCAGCAGGTAAATAAAACTGGCCCGGCCCGCCAGGGTGCTTACCCTGGCGAGCCGCGTACCGAACGTTGCAGACCCCTGCTGTAGTAGCTATTATCACTCTCAATGGTATGTGGTGGTAGGCTGGAGGGAAGAGAAGGACTGAGTGAAACTGTGAGATGTGGTGTACAAGGAGTGAGAAGGAAGTGTAAATGTGCTTTCACTTCTCTCACACCCTGACCAGTTTCCCCACAATATCCCCCGAAGGGCTGAGTTTGAGCTTTATTGTCTTTGTGTTCTGGACCTTTGAATAGATTGGCCCAGTCTGAATTGGCTTAGCGGCTACACAGAGCTTGTGGAATCATCAGGACATCAACATTTCTTTTTCTGATAGGGCCTGTCTTAATTTTTTTTAGCTGTGCAGTAATAATAATAATAAAAAAAGATTGTTCCAACCATTTATTATTAATAAGTTATCCAAAGGTAGCCCTTTTTACAATATTTGCTGAAGCTCATGTGTACAAATTTCAGCCTCCAGATGGTTTGTGAATTGTTCCAGGTCCTTAATAATCCACTTGTCATTTATTCAGTGTGATTGGTCTTCTAAGTCACATGGTATTGCTTCTGCTCCCAAAGTAAATAACTGAAACTTTTTAGACAAAAGAATGACAAATAGTGAATAACAAATAATGCACCTTCTGATATGAATTTTCAGAGAAGTCATTCATGCTAAAATTCACAAGACTTTGCAAATCATTAAGGGCTTCCATGAAGAAATCACTGGTTGTCGGAATAACATGATTCATGTATAACAGAAACAGAACTCACTCTGTTTATGGACCAAAATGCTTGCAAATAACTTTTTGTTCTATTTGTCTAGCTCCAGGAAAATTATCTGTCTGTGCTAGGGTTTTTTATAAAAAGAACAGGAGTACTTGTGGCACCTTAGAGACTAACACATTTATTTGAGCATAAGCTTTCGTGGGCTACAGCCCACTTCACTGGATGCATAGAATGGAACATATAGTAAAGAGATATATATACACATACAGAGAACTGAAAAGGTGGGAGTTGCCTTACCAACTCTAAGAGGCTAATTAATTAAGATGAGCAATTATCAGCAGGAGAAAAAAAATATTTTGTAGTGATAATCAAGATGGCCCATTTCAGACAGTTTGACAAGAAGGTGTGAGGATACTTAACATGGGGAAATAGATTCAATGTGTGTAATGGCTCAGCCATTCCCAGTCTCTATTCAAACCTGAATTGATGGTATCTAGTTTGCATATTAATTCAAGTTCAGCAGTTTCTCATTGGAGTCTGTTTTTGAAGCTTTTCTGTTGCAAGATTGCCACCTTTAAGTCTGTTACTGAGTGACCAGAGAGGTTGAAGTGTTCTCCTACTGGTTTTTGAATGTTATGATTCCTGATGTCAGATTTGTGTCCATTTATTCTTTTGCATAGAGACTGTCCAGTTTGTCCAATGTACATGGCAGAGGGGCATTGCTGGTACATGACAGCATATATGGGGAAAGATAGCTCAGTGGTTTGAGCATTAGCCTACTAAACCCAGGGTTGTAAGTTCAATCTTTGAGGGGGCCACCTAGGGATCTGGGGCAAAAATCAGTACTTGGTCCTGCTAGTGATGGCAGGGGGCTGGACTTGGACTTGATGACCTTTTGGGGTCCCTTCCAGTTCTATGAGATAAATATACATGTACATATATTTTCATCACATCGGAAAATGTGCAGGTGAACGAGCTCCTGATGGTGTGGCTGATGTGATTAGGTCCTGTGATGATGTCACTTGAATAGATATGTGGACAGAGTTGGCATCGGGCTTTGTTGCAAAGATAGGTTCCTGGGTTTGTGTTTTTGTTCTGTGGTGTGTGGTTGCTGGTGACTATTTGCTTCAGGTTGGGGGGGCTGTCTGTAAGCGAGGACAGGTCTGTCTCCCAAGATCTGTGAGAGTGCCCCATAGTGTCCAAACATTTAGCTGAAAGAGATTTTGGGGTATTTTATGTTTAAAAAAACATGCTTTGAATGTCTTTCTGGCCTAAGTTGTACAGTTTTGTTAAAGCCCCATGCATTTTAAAACCAGAAAGGAAGAAAAAGGATACAGAAAAAAGCACTGAGACATTTGTTTCAAAAGGGGTGAAAAATCAAGCAAAGTCTGTAAAGTCTGTAAACGACCGTTCCACTTTGGGGCCTTATCACCAACCTTTAAGTCTCACTCTGTTGCCTCCATTTGCATCATACCATCTTCATATTGCTTTATTTACTGCCCATCTATTTAACAAAGTGTGCCCCCTCCTCTGGGAATGCCAGGCTACAGAACTGCTACAAGTCTCCTTGGAGCGGCACTGAGCCTTGAATAAACTAGTCCTGCAATGAGACGCTCTCTATTTTCACTTAAAGATCCAGAAAGAAGAAACTCATTGCTTATTCTGCAATTTTGATAACCTAACTGGCAGAACAGTTATTCAAATTTTAAGCTTCTAAATGCAGCAAGATCAACCTGGCCATCCACATAAATAATTTTGACATGATAAGTATGCGAGTGCGATGATAACTGATAAGTGAAGCAATTACCTTGCTTTTTTGGATTATATTAAATGAAGATTCTGATAGAGTAATGAAAAGAGACAAAGCAGACAAAAAGGCGGCTGTAGAGCTTTTGGGCACTGTGTTATCTCTATTATACCATATTGAAATAGAGAAGCTATCACCAATCATGCTTCCTATGTAACTTCTAGTTTCTAACAGTGAACAATGAATAACTTGTCACAAGACAGTAACTGATGAATTGGGATTGGCAATGCTTTTTAAAAGTGTAAATAAACTTATCAGCCACCTCTTCCTCACCCCAAGACAGTACAGTTTGCATAGGATTTTTTGTTTTGTTTTTTGGGTATGCTGTAACTTGCAAGGTCTCCTTTCATTTACCCACCTCAATTGTTCTTTCTTTGGTCATCTATTTTAAGTAGCCACTTCATGTTAAGAGTTTATTCCATAACTATCAGCATTTTACAGTGTTTTTGCTTATATATATTTTTCATTATTAACCCCGAATCCCAATTCCTTTAATCCCAATTAGAGAATGCTCTAATTATACATTTTCACCTAGATTTTTTTTACATTTGGTGGCATATAAAGGGCGCCTTAAAACAAAGTTGCACATTTCTTAGCTTTCACTAACAGCTTTGCAGATATTGGATACATCACAGATTGATTACAATGCTCCTGAAGAAAAACTAATCATTTAAATTTATAGTCTTGATTCTCTTCCTAATGAAGTTAATGGCAGTTTTGCCAGTGGTTTCAGTGAGAGCAGGGTCAGGCCCAGTATTCCTTTTGAGGATTCATATATTGAAACTGATATTTGTACATTGCACCCTTTCAACACAAAGCACAGACGAAGGGGGAAATGTCATTTCCGTTGTTAAAATTAATTAAGTAATCGAACACCATACATCTGGGGAGAGGACAGCAGGGAAGGGGAAGTTCTCCTTGTTCACTGTTTACCTTTCGAGTCCTGCTTTATGCTGCAATAGCATCACAATGCTGTTACTAAGGCCCAATGTACTCTGCAGACAGCTGGCCCCTAAATTCTGTAACAAGGTTCCTAGTTTCTGTTATATGCTGTCCCTGCACTTACAATTTGTATTCTGCAGCAGATTGGTTTTTACAGCACATACCTGCACTGTAGACACAATTGGATGGGCTGGTGGTTTGACAGCTTAGTACTGGAACGTTGGTGTTTTAGGTGCCATAGAAAGTGTGGAAGGTGGATTTGAGTTTTCAGCACACAGGAGGCAGCTGAGACTTTTGGTATTGGGGTAGTGGATGCAACTCAACTTCCTTGCCCTTTTGGGAGTAGGGACAGAGATGACTTGAAATTTTTGGGAGGCCTTAATTCCTAATTCACCAAATCAACAACCTCTGACAGCAGCTGTCATACTTCACCCACCTCCCAATATCTGCAGCTGCAAATTTCCAATAATGTTGGATAAGCATATTGGCAAACAATAATCCTGAGAAAAAATTGGTTTAAATTGGCATCACAGCCTTCAGAATTAACATCTCATTGTGATGAGTTACTCTTGCAGGCTGTTACCAGACTCAGGAAGAGGATTGCTTTTGGAAGTTTATCTGTGCAATCATGCAGGCTAGAAAAAATATTTTTCTAAAATAACAAAAGCTCTGATTCTGCTGCACAATTCTGTCAGACTGGGTGGATTTTGCGACAAAGTCTATGGAATGAACATAAGAACATAAGAACGGCCATACTGGGTCAGGCCAAAGGTCCATCTAGCTCAGAATCTTGTCTTCCGACAGTGGCCATTGCCAGGAGCCCCAGAGGGAATGAACAGAATAGGTAATTATCAAGTGATCCATCCCCTGTCCCCCATTCCCAGCTTCTGGCAAACAGAAGCTAGGGACACCATCCCTGCCCATCCTGGCCAATAGCCATTGATGGACATATCCTCCACAAACTTATCTAGTTCTTTTTTTAACCCTGTTATAGCCTTGGCCTTCACAACATCTTCTGGCAAAGAGTTCCATGGGTTGACTGTGTGTTGTGTGAAGAAATATTTCCTTTTGCTTGTTTTAAACCTGCTGCCTATTAATTTCATTTGGTGACCCCTAGTTCTTGTGTTATGAGAAGGAGTAAATAACACTTCCTTATGTACTTTCTCCATACCAGTCATGATTTATAGACCTCAATCATATCCCCCCTTAGTCGTCTCTTTTCCAAGCTGAAAAGTCCCAGTCTTATTAATCTCTCCTCATACAGAAGCCGTTCCATACCCCTAATCATTTTTGTTGCTCTTTTCTGAACCTTTTCTAATTCCAATATATCTTTTTTGAGATAGGGCGACTACATCTGCACGCAGTATTCAAGATGTGGGCGTACCATGGATTTATATAGAGGCAATATGATATTTTCTGTCTTATTATCTATCCCCTTCTTAATGATCCCAACATTCTGTTTGCTTTTTTGACTGCCTGTGCACATTGAGTGGATGTTTTCAGAGAATTACCCACAATGACTGCAAGAGCTCTTTCTTGAGTGGAAACAACTAATATAGTCCCCATCATTTTATATGTATAGTTGGGATTATGTTTTCCAATGTGCACTACTTTGCATTTATCAACACTGAATTTCATCTGCCATTTTGTTGCCCAGTCATCTAGTTCTGAGAGATCCTTCTGTAGTTCTTCACAGTCTGTAAAATAGTCTTGAGTAGTTTTATATCATCTGCAAATTTTGCCACCTCACTGTTTACCCCTTTTTCCAGATCATTTATGAATATGTTGAATAGGACTGGTCCCAGTACTGACCCCCTAGGAGACTCTCCATTCTGAATACTGACCATTTATTCCTATCCTTTGTTTCCTACATTTTAACCAGTTACCAATCCATGAGAGGATCTTCCCTCTTATCCCATGACAGATTATAGAAAACCTATGGCTGTTATCTACTGATCCATAAGATCAATTGGCCTGCTCCTGCTCCCATTGAAGCCAATGAAAAAACTCATACTGACTTCAGAGAGACCTTAAGTAGGCTCAATGTTGCTGGAATTTATTTACAAAGACAACATTTGAGTGAATCAGAACCATCAAGTCATGAACGCAGTTAACCTAGATAAACATGTTCTTATTACTCTTATTGTCCCCCTCTCTCTCCTACTTGTATTGTTTTGCATTAAATTAGCATAGACCTGTGCACATCCATGGAATCCTGTGGACTTCACTTCTAACATCAATGAGATTCCTCCCAGGTGTAGGATCCTGGCTCCAGGACCAGCAGAGTCTGAAGGTGCCTTAAAACCATCTTTGTCCCTGGTGTCCTGAAAAAAGCACAGCTTGGCTGGATCCTCAGATCCTGGCCTCCAAGATGACATGAGCATTTGGGAAGAGGAACCCAAAGTTTCAGAGGGTGTTATAAGCGAAACAAACAGAATAAAAATAATCTCGTCCTCCTTCAAGCAAACTTTAGTAAAGCCTGTCCTTGTAAACAATCACAGAGTGTGTGTCACTAAGACTGCATCAGAGCTAGACCATCATCCCTGAGCTCTGGTCTGGCAAGTTGTGGTTTGTGTCAGCATTTTTTCTAATGTCAGAAATAACTGCAATGTTTATGAACATGGAACAGGCAGTGCTAGTCTATGGGAGTTGATTTTGACTGGAGTACTTGCACATTCAAAATTACGGATGGTCTTAAATTCTTTGCTGGATCAGAGTCTTACCAGTCAGTACATTATGGTAATTGATAACAATAGATGAGAAAGAAGATCCTTCTCCTGCACTCAGAATTGTGGGACACAGGGGAAGAATATGAGCAGCTGGGAACATGTGGTTCTGGAAGTCCTAGCACTAGACCAGGATTTTCCTTCATAAAAACATCACAACATTTTCCTTCATCTTTATATTTTTTCTTATTGAGACTGCAAAAAGAGGAACTGTAATTGGTAGACTGCAACTGGTAGAAAACTAGCACAAATGACTTGATTTAAGGCTGCAAATATCTTTGAGAGGTTATATAGCCACATCAATTAGTAAATATAAATAGCTATATATCAGTTTTTTTCTGGTCACTTTCCAAGTGCTTGGACCTTCATTTCAGGCTAAACATATGCCATAAAGGCCACAACTGACAAACACATACACTCGTTCCTCTGAGGTAACTATCTCAGAGGAACACCAGTCTCACCCTGAGCCTACAATTTTATAAAAGCCTGTTGTAAAAGAAATAATCATCCTAATGTTATGTGAATATTGCTTTTATTCATCCAGTCCAATGGGGATTTTGTTTTCTTTTGTATCACACAGGCCTGAACTAAGCAGAATTGGCTACAAATTTATGGCACAACCTCTTTGAGGTCATTTTCCAATGAGAAAGTTAATGCCCTTATCAGAAAAAAAAATGTCCAGATGCATGAGAATCTCAACTGGCACACAGCAAAATGCAACCTAAGATTTCACTGTTAAGTGGTTGAAGATATATATTCAAGGATTAGTGCTGCAGAGCAACTGATGTAATACTTTTCTGTTACTCTTCGCTGTTTGAAAAACTGATACATATCCTTTGGCCTAGCCTTGCTATAACAATCAGATATGTACAGTGAGACATTTGCTATTGATCGACTCCTAATCAGAAATCAAAATGAAGTTTATCTCATGACAAAGTGTAATTAACTATTTTGTTAATTACTATAATTATCTTCCCCACATTTATTTTGACAGCAGTGTCAGTAGCAGAAAACTATTTCCTTAAATTGCCTGTTGCCTATTATGAATTACAAATTCATACAATTTTGACAAATGATTTTATTCTCCCTTTTACAACACGCTTTCAAACATGCTTTCCTGATAGTTTTTCAGGAAAATGGCCCTCTGCCTGAAAAACAAACTAGAAACGTCACACAGAGAAGACTAAATATACTGTGAGCTAACAAGCATCTGCTTTGACCCTCAACTACAGAGTGCTCCCTCCACATCCCTCCCCACAATAAGGCTCTTGGACTTTAGGGCGTTATAATGAGATGTAAATAAGGAGGAATTGTTTATAGCAGTAGTCACTAATCCAGAAGTGACTGATGTGGGACACGTGGGCCAAATGTGACCCATGAAACTCTACAGTGTGGCCGGCCCTTGACTGTAGAGCTAAATTATTCCTCTCCTTGCCCTTGTGTGCCAAAGGCAGGAGGGGCCCACCCAGCAGAGAACAGAGAAGGCAGGCATGGCCAGTGCTCCAGTTTGCAAAGGAGGGGGTCAGCAGGTACTGCCCAAAGCAACAATTGGCCCCAGCAGGGCGACTTTTGAGTTGGATGTGGATGAGGCACGTAGTCCCTCCCCCCCAAGGATCTGCCACAGTGCTGTGGGGGAACTCTTACACCACCTTTTAAAGATGTAACTTGTCTCACTGTGCTCTGTCCAGGACCCATGAGACATTGTTTCTTAACAACCCCTTCCCCCACCTCCAACACCGCCACTCCGGCACCTCCTCCTTTCTCCCAGCACAGTTCAGCCTGCGGAGTGGCATAACTGAGCCTTTAGTGTGGTGTATAGTCTGTGGCAAATGAAGGTCCTAGAACTCTTTAATCCAGCTCATGCCAGCAGAAAATGGCTACTATCAAGATGGGAAGCAATTTGTTGGGGTCTGTACTTTCCCTGAGCTCTAGCTCCATCTTGAAGATGAAGGCCCAGTTATACAGATTCTCAAAACTCTTGGAGTATAAACTGCACTTTCTCAGTATGCTCAAAATGTCATCAGTTTGATGCAAAGGTCAATGTTGGAGTCATTACATAGCAACATTCATGGTGTTCATGATCCACATTGCTTGGTGCAGTTCACGCTATCCTTTCAACTCCCACAATGCCATATTATAGTGGTTAATTTCCCTCTTCATTCAATTCCAGTTCTATTTTGAAGATGAGGAATGCATTTTGGGGCCCATGCTCTGGTGACATACCAGACTTTTATATTGTTTAATGAGAGCAATCTGAAAGACTATCAAGTATTGCACATAAAGTGCTCCTTCTAATATATGCTGCTATTTGCGTACCCAGCTACCTGAAATTGTTTAATCCTTCTAACAGTGGTGCGAGGCATGCCTCATTGCCAGCAATGGCCTATGAATAAAAAAATTAACAGCAGAAGTTAGGATATGTTTTTATCCATATTTTCCCCAACATGCTGCAGCATACTCTCTTTACCTCACTTGACTGCCCTTTCCACATTTTTTTTTTTTTACAAGTTTCCTTATTGGTTTTAGGATTCAATAAAGTTATTCTCCTGGTAAGTGTGAAAAGGCTCTTTCCCAGTGCAGTTTGTACTTCTGCAGTTCACCATTACCACAGGGTGTGTTTCAAACTATCATTTTTAAAGGTCACTTATTTTGTTCCACATGCAGTCAAGCCCGACGATGAGTTAATGACACCTGAACAAGCTTGCATTAAAATTACCCTCTGTACAATCACAAATAATTATTAAGTGCAAGAAGAAGAAAGCAAACATGTTTCTTTGCAAGAAACCAACACTGAAGATATTAGTTAAAATGTTAAAGTATATTAACCAATTATACAAAACCCTTTCATATTGCCTTGCTTCATTTCAAACGTGGCACGGGCTATTTTGTCTGTGAACTCAAGTGGAACAAAAAGCTACAGAATGCAATTTGTGTCAGGAGCTGGACTACAGAAGGACAACTAATTCTAATTAGTACAAATTCCCCACAGGCCACAGGGAGGCCTAGTGCGGGAACCAACTGCCTAATGCTGTTTCTATCTTGCAACAGGTGGGTAGAGGTCTACCAAAGGTTGTCATGGTGATAGCTAATGGTAGACCTTTAGCTGGACACCAGTAATTAATTGAGTGCATGTCCAGCCTTTGAATGTGATATCTTTTAATATACTTCTGAACTAAAGAAGATTGGCTCTTCTAATTGGTTAAAATTAAAACAGCAGAAGAGTTTGCCAAGAACTACAGTAATGTAATGCAAGCCTCATTTCAAACCCTCAAACTAGAATTCTTTGCATATCAGTACAATAAGGGTATTATGGGGAAAAAATTACCATGGAGAAAAGTCTTTGCCATCTGATAACACTGATATTCTATTGAGCACGTCTCTAATACAAAGTATTTATGCAATTCATTAATATTCAACTTTTGATGCATATTGGAAATATGCTTTTAAAATTCTGATAGATTATAAAAAATAATGTCTGCATGAGTGAAAGAAAGAGACTTTATTTCTCTGTGCTCATTGGAATGTACAGCAAAGCCACATTTTTAACTGTTCAGTTAAAGCAAAACAAAGAGAACTTGCTCCCTAATTCCTGAACCTTGATTTCTGAACCCTGCTCCCTAATCCCTAAATCAGAATGCTCATCCTCTGAATCCTGGTCTCATTCATGGAAATAACTTTTGCTATAGACAAATCTACTTTTTTTTTTTAAAGAGATGCTGATTAACACCCATTCCTTTCCTCCTTTTGAGGAATGATACAATATGAGTTTTAAAAGATGCCAATTTTGAAAGATTTTTGTAATAATGCAGCACTAAATTATACTCCAAGGATTAGGATTAACTTGTTTGTATGTTGCTGTAACAGCTTTACACCAGTGATCAATTTTCCCTTTAACTCTGCTGGAAAAGAAATGAGTTATATCAAGAAAACGCTTCATTATTAGAGATTCAGCTCCTGGAGGCTGAACACTTGAGCTGTAAGAAATGTTAACTTCTCTTGCTTTTCTCTAAATAGTACCCAATGGGGAAGATTTTGAGGCGAGAGAGAACTGAAAAAGTCACAGACAAGCTCTTGTTTCTTCACTTTCACAGCAAGCTCACGATGTGTAGGAGGGCTTGAATTACCCTTGTATTTTGATGCAGTGATGCACCATGGAATTGCACATATGAGTCTCCCTGTAGATTTTATATACATACATATTTTGTCTAAACTATGTATTTCCCTCTAACAAACAGTTATTCTCTGTGTTGCCGTTCTTTTGTACTAAGAGGCTTTATTTGGGGATTCCAAATAATCTTTTATCATCAATTCATACCAGTCTTAAACCAGAAAGTTTGTTTTTCTATCCATATTACATTTACTTTTACTAAACATTTCATCTGAAAACACTCCAGAGGGGTGTGCCAACTACTACTGTGTCACAAGAATGATTTTATTAATAAAATGCCTTCAATACTACCTCATAGCATTTTCTACTACTATTGTTTGGGTTGCACCAGAGGCTAAAATGTGGCTTCTTTTAATAACACATTTGCATAAATTGATCTGAAAGATCCCCATGTGATGACATTACTCCAGGGTTGGCCTGTCATCTCAAAAAGGCCTGAGGTGCTGGTCCCAAAGAGATCAAACTCAAGAATTAACTAGTCTTCATAAAACAGGAACATCTCTACAAGCAGTAAAACAAATGATTATCATTTCTTTTTGGCGATGGGTTATGCCAAGCTAGAGAAAAACAGAGCTTTCAAACACTGACAATCTGGTATATTGAAGTATGACCATTATGTTTTATTTTCCACATTTTTGGTCCAAAGACAGTTCTGAGTAATTGATTCCCATAATGAGCTATGGTTCGTTAGTCAATTTAATTTATAATTGAATTGGATGGATGTAACTCTGTGTAAAATTGTCTCTGAAGAATCTGTTTTGTTCGTCTGTTCAACTTCTGACAGGGATGGAAGAAAATCTAAATTATTCCCTCCTGCAAGAGGGGAAAACTCTGAAAGTCTCAGCATCCCTTGTGAAATTAAGAGGAAAAATATTTTTAATAGTTGCCATGAAGAAATATTATGGCTTTACTAAAATTTATACAAGCCTGACAAGTAACACATTAATGTCTGGAATGGTAGCTTAAAGAGAAAAATCAGCTGCCTTTCCTGAACATTTGAGAGGGTCATTTTATTAGAATCAGGGGCAGCTCCAGGCACCAGCGCAGCAAGCGCGTGCCTGGGGCGGCAAGCCACGGGGGGCGGCCTGCCGGTCGCTGTGAGGGCGGCAGTCAGGCGGCCTTCGGCAGCGTGCCTGGAGGAGATCCGCCAGTCCTGCGGTTCTGGCGGCAATTTGGCGGCGGGTACGCCGAAGCTGCGGGACCGGCAGATCACCCACAGAAATGCCACCAAATCCACGTGACCGTGGACTGCCCGCAGGCATGCCGCCGAAGGCCGCCTGACTGCCGTGCTTGAGGCGGCAAAAAACACAGAGCTGCTCCTGATTAGAATGAACACCAGGAATGTATATTTATTGGTATCAGTTATTGATAAGCCTTGTCCTCCTACTTCACAAATACAGCAAGATGTAATGGGCTAGATTCACCACTCTGTTATGCCAGTTTTACACTAACATGGCTTCACTGGCAAACAGAGTGGTAAATCAGTCCCAGTGTGTTACTTTCTTCTCTTAGTTATACCGTGGATATCTAGAGTAACCACACTCCCTTGAATCTCTGGAGCTATTCTAGATTTATACCATGTGACTGGAAGCAGAATAAGGCCTAATAATTCTAATACTAGGGCATTCCTTCACCAATTGCAAGATAGGTGCAACTCACATTGACGTGAATGGGAGATACTAATATCCTACATAAGACAATAGTTCTCCATGGTTTGCAGCCCTTACAACTTGGATTTCTATACATTTGTAACAGCACATTTTTTAGGAGGAATTATTAAAAGAACCGCCTGGCTGGTTTTGAGTTGGCTCTAGGACTGGGAGACAGGCGGGAATTTTTTAAAATGGCCGTGATATAAAAAGAGACTTTAATTTTCTACAATTTCATTTCTCTTATTCTCCCCCACGCCCCAAATCCTTCATATTAAACATCTCTACATGGTTCTTAGGGCATTCACCAAATATATATATATATATCTTATTTAAGTCTGCTCTCTCTGATGTTAGTGTCAGACTATTCACAAGTGTCTTCAAAGGAGAGGTCACAATGAGGAGCCCAGAGTCCTTCTCAGAGAATGAAAGTTACACAGAATGTTACTGCAAATGCTGCTACTGATGAGGGTATGAAAGTTCCTAATCCTTTGGATTTTGATAGGACAGAATGTATGAAAAATACTCTTGTTCACTGAGGCAGAAATGAGCACAGAGTCTTGGTGCTTACAGGATGAAATCCTGGCCCCACTGAAATCAATGGGAACCTAGATTCTCTGGGGCCAAGACCTCACCTACAAAACCTACATTGAGGCTGTACCCAGTATTCAGATACATGCTGTGCTCAGAATGCACTCTAATATTTTTTTCATATCTAAGGGCTAGTTAAAATCACCTTCACATGAGACTCAGTTTTTATTAGTCACAATAAGATATGTAAGTAGTAAATAATAATAATAATCTTTAATGATAAATTTACTCCATTAAAGAAAATAAAAAAGATAATTAAAATATTCATTTCACATTTTTATTTTATTTAGAAAGATATAGATATGATCATTTAAATGTTCATACTTGTCACTCATCATATGTGAACTTGCATACACATAAGCAATAAAATAAATGCTCTATTATTGTATAAGTATAGTATTTATGAAGTTTGTAATCTAACCTCATGCAAAAGAAAAAATATATTTTGTTTGACTAAAAAAATATAAAATGAATAGAGAAGCATTGCAATGGGATAGGTGATGATGATCAGCTATTATCCATCCCAGCAGGAACATATATTTTCTTAACAGTCACAGGACGGCTGCAATAGAAGCCAGGCACAAGAAATTTTTAGTTTAGAGCATTTCACATTGCTTTCTAGAAGCAAGCATGACACACTGCTGCACAAACTCTTATAGCCCCCAGTTAAGGGTTCGTTTAACAACCTCACTTGTCTACGTTTTCATCAAATCCCCAATAAATTCTGATGGGTTACAAGCTCCTAGGCTCCCTGTGTTATCCGGATAATGGGGTTGTTCCTTTTCGTGTAACAATAACAGTAGAACCGTTGCTTCTAATCTTCATCATATTTCAGTGGATGTTTATAATGTTTTTAAAACAGTTTTTCCACACACATAACTATTGCTGTGTTGAGGGAAGATGTGGGGCTTAATTCTGTCCTTGGTTACACCCGTGCAACTCCACTGATGTCAGTGAGGTTGTACAGGTGTAACGGAGGAGAGAATTTGGCCCATTATATCCATTTTAAAGTTTGCGTAGCCTGTTTACTTCTGAGCAAAACTGTATAGGATTTAACAGCAGAGGGAGATGGGAGCTGTTGAAGACCATTTTTGATTCCTAATGATTTCATTTCTGATGAAAAAATCATTAATATAAATAATTTTCAATACAGCAAATGCATGTGAGACAATGAAAGTTGTTTCTAAAAAACATTAACGCTGATATCAATCATTTATACATAACGCACAAAGGAATGAGGGCAAACTCTTCAGCTCAGATAAGAGGTGTCACGGTAAACTTATGTTCCAAGGCAGTGGTATCAGTTGTGATCAATCACTTAGTAGCCAGTGCAAGTTACATTTTTGCTTTAGTCTTTAAACTCTTTTGACTGCGCAAGTATTGTTTTAATCTAAAAGTGCTAGATCAATATTTCTCATCAATAAGCATTCATTTCCAACTAACAAGGACAATGGTTAGTGGATTCCATTAAACATTTTCATTTGAAGGAAATCTTTGCTGTTCTAAAAATCAGATCCCTAGCAAAGAACATTAGGAAGAGTAAAAAGAAGGTAAAAAATGTACCAGAGAACTTCTGGATACATTCAGATGTTCCTTCAATACAACTTGCCCTTTTCCTTGTCTCAGTGAAGCGGTGTGGCCTTTTGTATTAGTGTTATACTGTATGTAGTTTTGCTATTCATAATATTACCAATAATTCCCCAGCCTCTCATTCTCTGAACCCCATCCCCACACACATTATTTGTTGAAAATTCCCCCTAATGAAATTTGATTATAAATTCTGCAGATTGTGCATGACAGACTAAAAAGGATAATTGTGGGAAAATGGAATAAAGGCACTAATCAATCATTGCAGCTGAGATAAAGCACATTTACAGTGCACCTGGCAAAGGTAAGGTTGTGTTTATAGAATTCAGACTTTGGGGCCAAATTCAGCTCTGGTGTAACTTCCATGGAAAGCAGTGGAGTTCTCTCCACTTTCAGCTGAGCTCAATTTTGCCCTAGGAGTGGAACTGAAAAAAATGTCACCTTCTAGACCAGACTGTAAGCAGGAGGGGCTCTCCATGTGTGGATCTTTCCACATGGAAGAAGACGGGTACCGCTTCCATTGCACAACGCTCCGTGCCACTGCAATATGGAGGCAGTGTTCTGTGGGGTTGGAGATCCATGGGCAGACAGAATGAGGGATGTGTGTGAGGGGGAATGGTGTGCTATGTGAAGCATCATTCTACTAACAAGAGGGGGAATCCTGCTTAGAAGTTAATGCAGCTTGAGACAGTATTAGCTTTGTAAAAGTAGCCCATCTGTACTGCATAATCCAGGGAGTGGATGACAGGTACAATGAGAGGCAGAGGAATCTGTGGCAGCAAGGCTACCTTGGAGATGTGCTTCCAGGAAGCTGGATGAGGGGGCATAGGGCATTTGGCAGGTTGTGGGGGCTGAAGACTCCTTGCTCATTTCATGGAAGAGGCAGGGGAGACAATATCTTGACGGAACATTTCTAGAGATTTCTTTCCCCTATCTTCCATGGTCTTTTCCATGAAATGAGGCAATCTTGCCTTCTACTCACAGGACTAGAGTCTATCCCTCACACACAGTGTTTTGCTTTTAACACTCTTTATTGCTCAGGACGCCAACATTGTTTCTATGGGGTGGGAGCAGCTCAAGCTGAAACTAAAAGAAACAACTGGATTTCTTCAGACTGGACTGTCAGCATTCTGTGATGCAGAAACAATGGGCCAGAGCCTTGGTCCCGTCTATGTCCTTTGCATGGCTCCGGTGATACAAGAGAGAGAGAAGATTGGCGTAAACAGCTGTCTGGAGATTCCACTTCAATAGGGGAACTCCTAGGTGGTGTAAAGTAAGGATTGCGGCTGGCTCTATGCCTTTCACTCCTGCCTCTCCAGGATAGAGGGCATTCTGGGGCTGGGGCTAAAATGCCTTGTGCTCTAGCGATCCCTAGCCGCGTAACAGCCCCTATATGGCAGTGTCCAACCAATGTCACAGCAGCCCTGAGACACAGCTCAGTCAGACTTGAACATATGGCACACAGTCTCCAGCTTGCCCTTTTGCAGCTGGTAACTAAAGCTGTGGTTTGGAATGGGCAGTGGTTTTGATTCAAGGGGAGGGAGGGTTATTGTTTAGTTCAGTTTTTACCCCCTGAGTTTTACTTTGAGTCTCAGGTTTGAATCAACCCCAAATCAAAGTTAAGTGAGCCAACTGCCTGTTTTATCTCATTTCAGATCAAAGTAACTGAATCCCATATGGTTTTCACCCAAAACTATAAATTAGCCCAGGTTTGCTCAAAACATGGCCCAGGTTCATGAAACCTGGTGAACTCTGTGCAGATCATGGGCCAAGGACTGGGTTTGTATCCACTTTACTATTAACTCTATAGATTAAATATATGAAATGACAGTTGCTAGAATGGATTGCATGCAGAGTATACTTTTCTCACTGGGAAATGATGTAAACAGAATTTTGGCTACATTAAATACAAACTATCCCCTAAGACAGAGGGTTTAACACAAAACAAATGGAAGGTCAAACTTTAGTAGGACTATTAATCTGTAATGCAGCATTGCCAGATTGAAAATATATATATATGAGATATGTAAACACAATGTTCAGTCTGCATTAGATAGCAGGAGATATGCATAGTCTGAATAGACAACCTTTAGTGAATATTGGGAAGTTGGATTTTATGTCCGAATTGTATGTATGCCTACTCTTTATGGTTCATTTTAATCTACTATGGTACCAGGGGTGAAATCTCGGCCCCCTTACTGGCAAAACTCCCACTGACATCAACGGGCCCAGGATTTCATCCCAGATTTTTGTATGTACGATAGCCAAAGTGTGATGTAGGAAGCATGAGAATTCTGGCAAAATCAATTTGCATGAAAAAAGGAAAATTTTTTAAAAAAATCCCACAAGGATAATGCTGAATAATAATATTTTGCATAACTTTTATTGTGTGTTTGCCTCTCCTCTATTCTCCGCTCAGACTGTCTCCATCCTCAGTCTCTTTTTCCCAGTTATTTTGGTTGCTCTCTATTGCAATAGTCTTTCTTCAGGTGACGCCTAGTCTCTGTCTTCCTCTACTCTTTTATTTCCATGTACTTCAGTTCATTCCAGTTTATTTCCCTTTCTCGCGCTAGTTCACATTCTCCCCTTTCCTTCTCTCTGGGATTTTAGTTACTTTGTTCTGCTTCTGTATATTCCTTTTTAAATTCCTTTTCTTTTTACACGGCCTTCTTTTGGTCTTTGTTTTATTTCTCTCATGTCACTTCTTCCATCCTTTCCTCTATTTCTCTGCTTCTTTATTTCCCTCCCCTCCACCACCTGATCACTCCTCCAGTCTACTTCTTTCTCCATTTCTCCCACTCTCTGCTCTTTTTAAACAAAATTTCTTCTCCTTGTTTATTTCTTGTTGTTCTTCCTGCAGGTGAGCTTGGAAGGAGCTGTGTGGGAATGTTTAAGCCATGGCAACACAGTTCTCAATTTTAGTTTAATAAAAACTAAATAGACAAGGAAAGAAAGAAATAAGCTTACTGTTCGTTCCCAGTTAGGAATGGACTCCCGCTTAACTCCTTTGCTGGGGGCATTCTGGTTTGGTTAATAACAGCAGAAATGGTTAATCAGATGAATGTATCATCTCAGAAGCTACCAAGGCAGAAGAGGATAGTCAGCTCTTCGTTTTCCTAGCTTACACCCTAAATGGCCTCCAATTATTTCCCATTGCTACATCCATCTGGGACCTTCTTTTCATGTCCTCATACTATCACTAAATGACTAAAGGATGAGTCAGCCTCCTCCTGCCATCCATCCCTGGTGCAGGTGGCTGTCTTGATGGGCCAGTGCAACAGTGGGAGAAGAGACTCTCCCTCCACGTCCCTGCCACTCCACTGACAACCAAATAACATCTCCGTGGCAACTACAGCAGTTGCTTACATCAAGACATCATATTAGGAGACTGTTTAGTGTATGTTTAACTGTCTTCAATGTGATTTAGCATCTGGAAACAAGGAAGAAGAGCCATGTGACCAGCCAGGTCTCTGTGGATCCCCAGTGGTTGATGGACCACAGTTTGGAGATGCCGTTGGGTTAGGTAACTAAGGTAACTCACAAATACCAGTGGGCCTGATATCCCATGATATTAGCCAGCTGATGCTATATGCTGTGGGGGAATATTTTCCCCCAAATAACTGTGGGAAATATTAATTATTTATGGAATATTTGCATAACTGCATAATGTGTCTAGATATAAATAACAGATTATTTGCATAACTGCATAATGCCACTAATCATGGGGGGGAGAACTAAATATTTCTGGCATTTGATCACACTGTGTCATATATGCTCTGCGTATATTCTGCAAGCTCTGCCGGAGAATAGTGACACCACTGCTGGCTTCTCTTCTCAATATCCTGTATCTCTTCACTGACAAATTGCAAAAATAAGCAAACCAAACACTTTGGATGAGTAGCACTGAAGCAGAGAATCCTTTAAAACTCCACAGGACGTGGTCTGCTCTTTATACCATTGTAAATCCAGAGTCCACCTGTGCAAAACTGGTTCAATGAAAGCAGAATCAGGTTCCAAGTATGTATTTTTAGTTTAAATTTCCAGAATGAAAAATTATGCCATGTCATCAAAGACTGATTGACAGCGCTCCTGTAGCACTTTTCACCGGTAGATCTCAAAGAATTTTCCACAGGAGGTAAGTACCATTTTACAGAGGAGAAAACTGAGGCACAGAGAGGTGAAGTGATTTGCCCAAATTCGCACATGAGTCCTAAGGATGTCTCCCGAGTCCCAATACAATGCTCTGACCACTAGCCCATGCTGCATCCAACTGTCTGATTAGAAATTATGCCTATTCCTTTAGAAATAGTGTTAGACCTGGCAGTGAGGGGCTGACTTGACCTGTTTAGCATCACCAACCTCATCCTTTCTGTTAAGTGAGATTGTGCCTGGATCATAAGAGATTGTGTAGTGGATTTATTTGGGGAAGTGCAGGGCCTACTTCATCACTCCTTTCGGGGCCTTTGGACCCCGGTCCGGAAAAGCACTTAAGGATGTGCTTAACTTTAAACAGCTCCTTAGTCAACATAACAAGATGTGTTGAAGTGCTTTACTGGATCAGGGCCATAGTCCCCCAAATTGGGCAGCCAGGGCAGGTAGTAGGTGGAGATATGGCCCTGCTCTCCCCCTCCTCACTGGGCTGCCATGTGGGACCAGCATCCAGAGAGAAGTAAGCTGTGTCCCATGAAAGGGTTTAGCAGTGTGCATGCTCCCTCAGCACTTTAGGAAGATCAGAGAGGCCTTCTGACAAGCTAGTCTAGCCAAAGGCAGCACTAACAAAAAATAGCGGCAAATATTTGAGCTCAGTTTATCAAGCTTTAATATTCCCTTATAACTGCTGGGCTGTTCTCTGTTAAACACTATTTACCTTAGTGCTAAAGTTTTTTAGCATATAAAACTCTGACTTTATTTTTTTTTAAATGCATCTCAGTCTCATTTCAGATCCTGATTTCCCAGTACAAACTTGAGTAACAAATATATAATTATTCTCATAAATAACTCAGCACCTTACAGCGTATTTCAAACAAGTTTCCCCACAAGGCACATGTGCCCTATATTAAATTCTTTTAAGTATAAGTTGATTAAGGTAAAAATTAGTTATTACCTTATGGACATTTTAGTTTTAGCAGCATTTCAAATCCTGTTCTTTCAGGAGTAGATTTGTTCCCGCCCACAGGTATAATCACCAGGAAAATTAATAATCATGTTCAGTATGACTATAAATCACTGTGGTTTAGGCCATTAATTTCTGTAGAAAAATGAAAGATCTAAGTATTAATATTGTGTAAACTACATGTTGTGAAAACTCAGATCCAACACAGTCAAATTGCAAATGCAAGGTTTCTAATTTCAGAGTGTGATAATGCAGGGTCATCTGAGGCTGGGAGGCCAGCAATTCTGAATAAATGATGCTGGTAATTTTTAGTAGTTTATGGATGTTGTGTGCAATGTATGCCGTATTTGCAATTCTTGAACCAGATGCAGCAGCTGATGCTAATTTCTAGAGAATAAGGAGAATGAGAGTGGGGGAAAGTGCACATCTAAGGGTTTGAATATATTTTCAAGTAATGGTTGAATAAAAAGATGCAGCATGTTTTCTTGTTGAAGTTGCTTTTACTCTGCATCATATCATTATATAGGACCGTGTACTAAACACACTTGCTTTTGGCTAGTGTCAGTAGGATTCCAGCAGGAAACATGTGAGATGTAAATTAAAATATGTGTGTGTAAATGAAAATATGCAACTAGAATGCTAGACATTTTTTATACAAACATAGGTCCCAATCATGCAAAGACATATGCATTTGCCATGCTATGAGTAGTTACAATGACTTCAGTGGAATTACTTGCAGCATGTAGTGTTAGGACGTGCATAAGTCTTTGCGGGATCAAAGCAATACAGTTTTATCTATGTCTAATATAAGGGGAACTGATACGGCTTTATACAAATTGCACACTTGTATTTTAAAATACTAAGTCTAGTAGTAATACAATATGCTCTCATAGATGGCCAGGCTCAAATTATTTTGTTTCTTCCCATGAAGCAAAACAATCTCAAAAATTCCCCAGCTTTGATTGTTCTATTTAAAAAACAGAAACAGAAATCTTACTTCAAAGATAAAATAAATACAAATTAACAATAATATAGAACATAATAATCCTATACCATCGGCTTTTAGTTCATTACAGAACACAATTTGCACCAGAAAGTAACTTGCTAGGGTAGCACAACTTCAGCCTCACTCACGGTGCCTGAAAACTTTTGGAAAATGTCTAATAATGCAATGAGTTGGGGTTAAAGTGTTGGATAAATATTAAAATATTTGCACATTTGGTATTAGGTTTTCAAAGATACAAAAGGAAGACTCAGACTCATGGAGATAATCATGAAATAAATCACATGCAAAAAATGGGGATAATTTTCAAAGAATCCATAAAAGCAGGTTCGCATCTGGAAATGTTAAAAGGGGTATATTTTAAAAGGGGTGAGACTTAGCTTCCCCTTTAGCAGACGTAATTTGCACCTGCAAAACAACCCTGTGGCTGCAAATCAGCATAGTTGTGCTTCTGCTTGATTTGTGCCTGCAATCAGGTACTTAAAGATTTAAATACCCAAACCTGAGCCTGCAGTTCAGCTGCAGGAAAAATTGCATCCATGAAAGAGAAGCCACCTTTTTGAAAATTTGGTTGTAAATTTCTAATATTTCTATGATAGAGAAAGATTAGGCACTCATATAATTCTATGGCGGTTGGAGTCTTCAGCACATAATGTAGATGTCAAGACAATTTAGGACATTATGAGAATTGCATTTGGACTTCAAAACTTATGTAGCCTCCTAACCGTTCAGATGTACACACCTAAATGGAGTTATGAAGTAAACTACAGAAATAATGTACAAATTAAGTTGGATACTTCATTAGATGAACCATCACACTGCCAGAAATCTACAGCTGGAAGACTAAAAAACCCCAGCTTCCTCATTAGCCACATTGCCAAAATGGATGTGCTGCTTCCCATTGATAAATTTAACAGATCCAGCAAATTTCAAATAGCTGGAGGAAAATCCAGGGGAACATGGGTGGTGTCTGCTCTCCACATAGACACAAACAATTTAGTGCATTAATATAGGGATTCTGGGCCATACTACTCGCCACAGGTAGCATTTGTTTACCAAAACTTATTAGTGACACTTACTGCTTTGAGGGACTCAGAAAATCAACCCTTTGCACATACAGTAAACCATGTTACCAGAATAAAAATGCATTTGCTCGTCTCTCAGATTTTCTTTGCATTGTACAAAGAAAACTTTCTGTAACACACTGACAAACCTAGCCAGATCCCAGGAGGGTGCTTTTGAGAAATACAAAGATGGGGTACTTAGCGATAGTGATTATGCAACATTATGCAAATCTGTTGTCTAATCCCACAGGACTCATTGGACAATCATTCACAAAATTTTAGGTGCTGAATGTTTCTCTTACATACTTAGTAAGTGACCAATGCTTATATCCCATTTGTACTTTCATTGGTGCGTGCCATTTTTACATGCACAGTACAGTATAGCTTTATGAAATCCAGACATTTGTCTTATAATTATTACCAAAGTATTACTATAAAAAGCCCCTCCCAAATCCTTAATATTAAGATAAGGTTGCCACTTAACATTAAACTATATCAAAATATAGGCTTTCAGGAGGGTTTAAAATGGAACTCTGCTTACACATTTAAGTATGGAGCCATAACCATGTCTGCATTATCATTGGAGTTTATACTGTCATAAGAGAGCTTTGATAAAAATCTAGACATACCATACAGTCTAGTGTAATCTATCTAATCTAATCTACCGGTCTACCTTCTTGCAGTTCTTCCCAGATAGGTGGCATAAAGCTTAGGCAGAGTTTGAAGATGTATTAGGATAGTATCAAAAGAGATGCAAATCACAGCTGTTCCAGCTAAAAGCTCTTTCTGATTTGTTAAACAGTAAACCTGGTTGAATATTTTCCCAGATTCACCTGGTCCACAACAATACAAAGAGTGATTAAATTAAATGATCTTTTCCACAAAGGTCAAAAGTTAAGTGTTCTTGGTTACATGAGTCCTCACTCCTAATGGCATGATAATCCAATTCTATGGCATCAAGAAAGAATTCTTCTCCCAGTTATTAAATATGCAGGATACCATATCTATCCCAAGCAAAATATGCTGGAATAATGGGGAGTGGATCTACTACACAGCTCCAGAGGGAAGTTACAAATGTCAAATCGGAACAGAAAAGTGGGGAAGAAAAAACAACCTGAGCTTCCAACAGACAATTGTAAGGCATATAAACAAAGTTATTTGTAAAGTCACACATTCATAAGAAATACAAAAAGATGGCCCTTTCCCATTGAATCAAATGGCTTTCTCGAGCATTGTTATATTTCTGCTCACAGTTATCATTTTCACTATCATATTCTCTCTGCTAAGATAAGAAATAACAATAACTTTTATGGCACTAGATGGTAATTTCACATTAGGTTTTGTTTCAATAAACCATCACCCACATTATCTATACAAGTTTGTTATTCTCACATGGATAAAATTGCAACTCCTAGCAGTAAAAAAAAATAAAACATTGACGTGGAAATTAAAACCTCTAACTGCAAACCATGTGGGCTGCTAACCTTTCTCTGCTTGAAGGTTGTTAACTGCCAGAATTTAAGAGAGGTAGAACAGTGAAACTCACAAGAAATTTTAGCAACACTTTCCAATGTTCTAGCACTGCCCTGGTTGCTTTGCAGTGAGGGATTATGAAATTCTGAGTAGGACTGAACCATGTAAATGATGGAGCAAAATGTCACATAGTCTTATGATGGTGTGCTCAGAAGGTCATACATGCAGCTAGATCTGGACAAATCACAATCTTATTTGTATTTTGGATCTAATATATATATATTTGGTACTGGTTTCTGGCAGTGCCTGCACTGTGCTACGTGAAACATGAAAGAACAGACACAGGTTGGTTGAGGTGAGGGAGAGATGCTCTTGCCCCTGATTCCTACCTGGACTCTAGACACACAATGGCAAGATCTAAAGTTCCATGATGGGCTAATGCAACATCCTTCAGTATCTGTCTGCTTGGGATGGTGTGAGCTACAGCGATCATCAGCCACTGAGCTGGGCTTTAAGATAAATCAACTTTCACTCTTGTTTAAAGGCAGCTGGTGTCACTGACCTGATTTGTTATAAAAGGGGAAGCCAGGATCAGTGAAAGAAATCTCAGTCTTTTAACAAAATATAGTTTAATATCAGATTGCTCAGGAGCTCCTACTGTTCCTTTGTGCTTTCTAGAAAGAAGAGCCTTCTCCTCTGCTTATGACTGAACTGATAGAAGAAATGGCCACCAGAGTGGAAGCAGTTAGTAGCAGCCAGTCCTGATGAAAAAAAAAAAAAAAAAAAGGGTAAGCAGCTGCTGTTGCTCCTTGAGGGACTCATCCTACAAGGTATAGAGAGTCCTTATATCTCATTGGAATTAGTGGGAGTTGAAGGTGTCCATGACTTTGCAGGACTGGGCTCTGTACCACCAGCAGTATCCTAAGAGGATTCATAGAGTTTTATGTCATAAAGGACCACTAGATCATCTAGTCTGACCCATCTATCACAGGCCATTAAATTTCACCCAGTTACCCCTGTATTTAGCCCAGTGACTTGCATTTGGCTAAAGCATAACTTCCAGAAAGGCATCCAATATTGATCTGAAGATATCAAGTGATGGAGAATCTATCACTCCCCTTGATAGTTTGTTGCAACAGTAATTCCTTAGCACTGTGAAACATTTGTGCCTTGTTTCTAACTTAAATTTGTCTGGCATCAGCATGCAGCTACTGGTGGTTGTTGGTGTCCACTCCACTACATTAAAAAGTCCTTTAGTACCTGATATTTTCTCCCCATGAATGTTCTTATACACTGGAATCAAGTCAAATCAAATCTTCTTTTTGATAAGCTTGAGCTAGAGTTACCATATTTTGAGCCTCCAAAAGGAGGACACTCCACCCCCGCCCCCAGCCCCGCCCCCAGCCCCGCCCACGCCCCAACTCCGCCCCTTCCCCAAAGTCCCCGCCCCAACTCCGCCCCCTCCCCTGCTTCCCGCGAACATTTGATTCGCGGGAAGCCTGAAGCAGGTAAGGGGGGGTGTGGGGGGACGAGGCGCGGCCCAGTCTGGCCCCCCCGGCGTCTCCAGCCTGGGTCGGCTCGGGCCCTGGGGTGCCGGCCCTGGGCCTGGCCGAGCACCCCCGGCCCGCCCAGCACTGCTGGTCCCCAGCCAGGCCAGCACTCCTGGCCTGCCCAGCACCGCCGGCCCGGCCCCTGGCTCGGCACCCGGCCCGGCCCCCGGCTCGGCACCGCTGGCCCGGTCCCCGGCCCGGCCCCCGGCTCGGCACCGCTGGCCCGGTCCCTGGCCTGGCCCCTGGCTCGGCACCGCTGGCCCGGTCCCCGGCCTGGCCCCCAGCTCGGCACTGCCGGCCTGGCCCCCGGCCCGGCACCGCCAGCCCCGCATGTTCCGATTTTCCCAGACATGTCCGGCTTTTGGGGATTTCCCCCCGGACGGGGATTTGGAGCCCAAAAAGCCGGACATGTCCGGGAAAATCCGGATGTATGGTAACCCTAGCTTGAGCTCTTTAAGTTTTTCACTGTAAGGCATTTCTGCCAGCCCTTGAGTTATTTTTGTGGCTTTTTTTCTGCACTCTTTCCAATTTTTTAACAGCCTTATTGAAATGTGAACACCAAAACTGGGTGCAGTATTCATCTCACCAATGCCATATATAGAGTAGAATCACTGCCTTACCTCCACTCGCTACTCCCCTGTTTATACAGCCAAGGAGTCATTAGCCCTTCTGCCACAGCACTGAGAGCTCTTGTCAAATTGTTTGTCTGCTGTGATCCTCCAGATCCTTTTCAGAGTCACTGCTTTCCAGGATACAGTCCCTCATTCTGTAGTTATGACCTGCATTTCTTGTGCTTAGACGTATAACTTTGCATTCAACTGTATTAAAACACATTGTGTTTGAATGGACCCAGTTTACCAAGCAATCCAGATCATTCCTTATGACTGCCCTGTCCTCATCATTATTTACTACTTCACCAATCTGATGCGAGGAAGGGGAGAGAAGCACCCATGTCCCCCAAAGATCTGGCTGCTGGGGAAAGGGAAGGAAATAAACTTCTTTCCTGAGTCCTCTAGATAGCAAAAACTGGCTGTGAGAGTGCAGAAAAGAGAATGTTGCAGCGGAGATCAGAGAGCTAATTGGATTCAGTAAAACAGGCCTGTTGAGCACCGAATTTTCCACTCCCACTCCTCCATGCAGAATGCGTGATTGCAAGCCCACTTCTAGTTTTGCCCTGTCAGCCTTCCTCTACCCATAGGGCAAATGGGAGCTGAGGGAATGAGTTGATTACAAGGCAGCATTTAAAATGACTTGTTTGAGTACTTGAAATGGGAAGGATGGTCATGTGGGTAAGGTACTGGACTAGCACTCAGGAGATCTGGCTTCATTTCCTGGCTCTGATGTGTGTGACTTTGGGCAAATCACTTAATATCTCAATGCCTTCGTTTCTCACCTGAAAAATGGGGATAATGATGCTTCCTTTTCTCTCACATTTTGTCTGTGACTGTAAGTTCTTGGGTCAAGCATTGTCTCTTAATATATGTCATAATGTAGCAAAACGTAACAGATTTTAAACTATAAGTAAATTTATTCAGTGAACTTGCTCTAAATACACGTAAGTATGTAGGTGAAAGTATTTAATATGCACCCATCAATAGTTGTGGGAGCATATATAAAATATAACTAATAAAAAAATCCAAAATTGGAACCAATACTCAAATCTAAAATCCTCTTGGGCCCAAAGTAAGTCTGCCACCTTCTCTCCCCTCCTTCCCAGAAAAAAACCCTAGGAAAATAGAGCGGCTTTACAACATGACCTGAAGGTCAACAAATTTGGGCTCAGTGAACTAATAGGGGAAGTGAAGCCTAGGGTTGGATTCACTCACATCCTGCCTCCAATCCCTTCCCATTTGACCCAGAGATGTTAGCTTGAATCCCCAGTATGGTTTCAGCTGCCACGGTCCCACACAAGGAGAAAGATGGGTTGCATCCTTGTGGAAACAGCCTAAGGCTTCCTAGGTTAAACCTATTAAATGAACTGGAAGCCAGTGCTGGTCACTGATCACAGAGGTAACATGCATTCTGGGAGAAGCATTCCTCAGCAGGACAGCAACTGCATTCTCTACAAACTGAAGTTTTCAAGTGGTAGGACTTAGGTATATCTTAGTGGTGTTATTGGTATACCCTAGTTTAGGTATAAGTCCAGTGCAGTGATTGCAGTGATCAAAATGTGGAGGTGACTGTAGCAAGGAAGGCAGCCACACATAAAGGCCTCAACCTGTTGGCCAAGTGTAGATTCATGGCCACTGCACCCGTAGAAACAGCTGAGGATCCAATACATCCTGTGAAGCTCAGTCAAGAGAGCTGGAACCACCTCCATTTATTCGATTGCTTTCCCCTGCCTTCAGCATACTTTCCTCCTATCTGGTTCAGTAGCAGACACTGGCAAAGCTGATAAATTAAACCATCCAAGTTCAATGAAACAGACAAAGAGCTACAAGTCGTCTTTATATTGAAAGCACTGCACCCCATATCTCACCTAGTAGGCTGAACAAGATAAGTGACAAAACAGAATCCTTTGATTTAGGGTTTGGGATTGAGGGTGAATCCAGGCTAGGGTTTGGGTTCAGATTCAACAGCGCTGTCCTCAAAAAGTTTCATCCTAAAATGTTGGAAATTTCATAAGACCTATCTAATTCTTAGGCATCAGAGATGACCCGTGCCTGCCGATAATGGGGGGGGACAAAGTGAGGGCAACCGGTTCAGCAGTTGTTCCTGAACATGTTCAGTATGTGCTAAGCAGCAAATTGTGGGGGGGAGGGAGTGGCACTGTGAACCCACATGCCCTTCCACACATCACCTCTGCTAGGCATTTTTGCAATACTCATCACTATAGTATCTGAACACCTGTGACCAGCTGGTTTCATGTGGTTCATATCTGTCACTCTGGGCCAAAATCTCATACGAAAAGCTGTCTTGTGAGATACTGGCTGCATTCAAATCGTTCCTATCCAGGTTTGGATCTGACTCAGAAATCCAGACACCTACGAAATTTGAAGGAGTTTGGATTTAGAGGTTCTGCTTTGGACCCATTTCTTTCTTTCCCAAAAAAGCATTATTTAGATAATTTCAGCTGAAGTCATTCACTGTGTATCTATCGTCTTCATCAGTATGTTCCCAGTATGTTCTTTGTTGCACAGTGTTCTAATTAGTGTTATACAGTCTTGTGTATTCAGCAAAAAAACAAAACATGACAAATGTGATTAAATGTTTCAGTTTTGAGAACATCAGCTTAGGTAAGCTTTTACACAATAAGGCATTAATAACCTTTTACATATGATATAAAACAATTTAATGTGATTGATTAACTGTGTTGTGATGTTAACAGTGATAACAATAGATGAACACTTTACTCATTGTGTAGGTAGATACAGTTAGGCAGATGCACATAAAAAATTACCATAGAATTAGGAAGTAAATAAATGTTTAAGTCAAATATTTGTGTTTTATCCTTTGAATCTCATGATGACAAGTTTATCAGATATTTTGCATTTTAGTATGCACCAATCATGTGGGGACTGGTACATATTTCAGTAAATAAGGCATTTCACTAGATTGCATGCATCAGTTAGTATGTGCAAGCTGAGTATGTGTTGTACTCAGGACGAAACAGTGGAGAGAAAGACAAGTGCAACAACTAGAGCTCTTGATATTAAAAGTTAATGTCATGAACTAGCTTCCATGTTTGTGTACATCACTACTCTCTACTGGGTAGAATCAGAACTGCTTATGTGTATCTTATGGGCCCTATACTGCTATTAGCTGAAGGTGATTCTCCTTTAGAGAATTTGGTAAGGATTTTTGTTTATGGAGCAGCTAGATACAATTCTATCATTGCTACCTGGGATAAATTCAAGTAGCCATCTTGTGTAGCTTAGTGATAACCCCAGAGTCCTGGGCGGTCACACAGCGTAGAGGTATTTTCCCCAAAACTTATTAGTGTAGACATCAAGTTAAATATTATTACATAAAAATTATAAATTGATATGCTTTCTTGAAATAGCTCCTACTCAAATACTCTTTTTATACAGTATAAACTGACCATTCATACTGGCTTTGTTTCATGGCTTAGGCCCCATGGACCACCCTATCCCAAACACCAACCAGTTCAGAGAAGCAGGTAATTAACTCCTCTCTATTGTACAAATTACCCTCTTGCAATTAATGTTCTATGTCATAGGCAATCCAGTTAATTTAATAAGAGCTTCATGACATCAGGTATTGTGATTATTGGTGCTCAAATACTAGGATGATGGCCACCCTTACAATACCTTAGATGACAGACAGACAGAAATGCTATGGCCCACAGGTCTGATCCTGATCTTCCTGCCCTTATGCATGTATGTTTGTTCCTGTTTAAGTCAATGGATATTTTGAGTACAGAAGGGCTAAAGGAAAAGGGAATCATTATCAAAGATCAATGTTTCAAGGATAGGTGCCTGATCTTACACATTTTTCTCCAGTGCAGAATTGTCTGATCGCAGGTTCTGATATGAAATTGAACCTACCCTATATTATAGATGGACTAAGCTGGTATGTGATGCTTAAAACAAAGGATGCATGGCCAGTGTGCTCCTGGCTACTAGAATGACTCCGCAGGGCCAGTGGAAGTTGGATGTCGTTTACAGCTGCCCTGAGGGGTTTGTTTACTATTAATCAAGGGGTTTATTATTGTTATGCAGTCCCATTCCAGAAACCCCCTTATAGTAGACAGTCGCTTCATGTCAGAATCTGTCAGAGTAACACGTTACAATATTGGGAACAAATATGCAAGTAAAATCTGAAGGAATGAAGGCTAATTCAGGAATGCAAGATCCATTAAACTATGCAAGTATGCATGAACTGTAAAAAGTGGATCCCATACATATCAGCTATAGCCCTTAGCTGTTAGCAGGTGTGAATCAGTCAGTTGTACAATTCATTTGTCTACCTAATTGCACTGAAGATAGGCTTTTACTTTGCCTATAACATCACTAATGAGTAGGTTTTCAGTTTGATCTAACTAATTAATTCTTGTTAACTTCCTTTGCATTGCTGTTCTTTTAATTTAACCAGAGACAGCACCAGAGTTGCTACTAGTGTTTAGTCTCAACTAGATTACTCCTATTCATTAAGGGCTGTAATTGTTGGTCATACCCTTCCAAATGGTCATTACAACCTCTGGCGTGCATATTGAATAACAGCAATTTCCTGACTCCAACAGTCTCTCATGTGAGGGAGGAGAAAATGCTAATAAAGAAAGAATAAATGATTCTCTGCTTCATTCAGTGTTGTGTAGATTTCTTTTACAGCAGAAATTGTACTGAGGTGGTAAAACGGGTTTCTTGCAGGCCCCCTACCTCCACCCTGAGTGAAAACAATAAGAACCAAGTCAAGCATTCCCTGCTACTGTGATTACAGCATCCGTAAAAGTGATTATATAGCTGCTGTAATCAACTTCAATGAAAGCTGCCTGTTAGAGCTTCAATAATTACTCATTTCTGTTAACAGCTTGCTTTCAGTTTAGTACTTCGAGGCCTAGGAAAAAAAACACGGTGTTTTAATAAAAGGCCATGTGAACGCCGTATTTTGGGGGGTAAGAGCTTGTGTGTGGGCAAAAAAAAAAAAAAGGCACATGCAACTTTTTTGTCCAGTTCTCAATAGTAAACCCTTTTCTTTTAAACTTCAATTCTGTTTAACCAGAAACAAGCACAAGTTCATACAGGGTTCAGTCATGTACTGAATGTTTACCAAAGGAGGCACAATAGTTTAAATAAAGTGGTGTTTTAAAATATTTTACCCATTTATTTAAATAAATTGCCAATCCTTAAACTCTGTGTTAAGCTGATTTCAAAAGCAAAATACCACAAGATCTCTTTCAATAAAACCACTACTTTTGTCATATTATGCCTCTCCCTTTTTGATGTATTTCATTTCTGCAAAGCTCTGAAGAAGAATGAAGCTCACAGAAGTTAAGGGCTCATTCTTAAAAGAAAACAAAAGGGATAGTTTAGTCTAAGTTAAAAACAATGCAATTCAGTATTGCCCTCCTATGTTTGATGTTCTGCAGAGTGATACCGCAAATAGGGATTGGAGAAGTAGAATGGAGAAAACTAAAACTGACAACACTTTTGCTCAAAACTTGAAAGTCCAAACGGAACCTTTCACCCCTAGGCAACAAAAACACAAGAAAACCCTCTCTTGCTTGGGTAACTTATTTATGAATAAGTTTGTTTTTTTTCTGTGAGTCTTTGCACTTCCTCATTTTAGCCACAATACCTGGGAAAGGCAATTCTTGTGGCAGTTCTGGGCCTGCTGAAATGCAAAAATACTCTAAATCTCACAAGACAGACTTATTCTGAAGTATTTCCAATCCAACAGGGTTTGGATAAGTTTGAATAATATTCTAACCTTAGAATTCTTCTTCCACACTGAACTCTTGTACTTTGGGAGGTTTACCTATAACACAACCCAGAAAGTAAGGGCCAAATCTCACACTGGATAGTGCACTGAGTTGGAAAAGAGATGCTGCTGCAGGAATCCTAACTAGCAAGGCAGGCTACTGGGGGCAGGAGGAGGGGAAGCACCATGGAGGGAGTGTTGTTACTTCTCTAAACAGGAAAGAGCCTGCCTCTGGCTAAGGCTTGCAATTGACTACATCGTATACACTAGCCAGCTGGGGGAGTGTTGGCGGGGGAGTCTAAACACCACCTAAACCACAGATCATGGGGGCATGCAGCACAGGTCAGTGTGTTAGCCAGCCATCTTTCCCAGCACTTGAGGGCTAAGAAGTGATCCTGCCCTGATGCTTGCATGGAAGAAGCAGCGCCCTTTGCTTTCTTCTCACCATCTTGTATATTAGGCAGCACTGAGAGGAATGTGCTCAATATATTTAAATATTTATTTAAAAAAATATCAATCTGTCATGAACCAGAGAACCATGTGTCCTTTGCTCTATTTTTTTTCCTGGTAGCTGAATTTAAAAAAAAATTGTTATGAATGTCTTGTATGTAATCCAAGATCTGGCATTTACACAGCAGTTTTTGTCCTGAAGGACACCAAAGAACTTTTAAATTATATGCCTATGGAAATCACTTACCCACTGGAATGCTGTCACTGTTTATGGTTAACGCAACAGCCAGCTGGACAAAGTACTGCCCAACAGTGGGGGCAGAAGAGATTTGGTCAAGGACAACAGCTGAAATTTGCTACAGTTGCAAACAGTGGCATGAGACATTTAGGGCCAAATTTTCCAACGAACTTGGCATACCCACAATACTGTACGTGCACTCAGTATTTAGTTGCTCCTACTGTCAGTTCCTTAATCCTTCAATTGCCACTAGAAAAGTTTTCTCAAAAGAGAGCCTGCAAGCCTGGAAACTACCCCCCTAGCAGTTCAGCAGAATGCAGCTTTGACAAGTGGCCAGGTTCTTGACTGATTATTTTCATAATGTGAGGCCAATTTCAAAGCTGGTGTAAATTGGTATGAACACATTGACTGGAATGGACCAACTCCAATTTACACCAGCTGAGGATCTGGCCCCATGCTTTTACTTATGTGAAGTGACCAAAAACATTGACATTAGGATCTTCTAAATTTCTAAATAAATCAATTTGTATGTGGAATTTTGCTACAATTGTCTGTGAAACTAACCATTCTGGAGAAAACCCAATGCTCTTCATTTTTAATGTCTTGCAATTTTATCCGGATATGAGTGTGCATTGTATTTACATTATTTTGTTAACATATAGTACAGTAGTTGCTTCAAGGGTCTTTAGACTTTTACTTTGGAAGTGTTAACAGAATGCGTGATATAAAGATCCTGAGAGAGGTTAAACTCAGAATAAGCTGAATTCAGTTTTCAGATTAATGTTTTAGAAGTTAAGGGCCACATTGTTCCCTCTTTGTGCCCCATGTAAAAGCAGCTGATGTCTCAGTTCTTGCACTCAGGGGAGCCCAATAAATGTCCCCTAATAACACCACTGGAGATGCAACACATCCCAAAGTGTGTGCGTGTAATATCTGGGGGGGGAGGGGGACAGAAGGATTCAATTTTTAACATGTTTTTTTACATATAAAAATATAGTAAACTTCAGGTACCAGAGGCAGAGTTAAGTTGGATACCAGAGCTGGCTGGATATTTGATCCCACTCTGTTGCTCTGTGCCACTCTGACAGCCCAAAGTAGACTTAACACCAGTTTAACCACCCTCTTCAGGATTCCCTATGTGTTGGGGAACCTTTGGGTGGGACAGAGCTTCTGTAGCAGCTCCTATGCCATACCCACTTGGCCCTTCTGTGCAGGGAGTGTGGCTAGGGAAGAGAGGCGTGACCAAGCCATCCTTGCATCCTAGCAATCTGTGGCTGAGTGGCCCTTGGGGGCTGTGGGCAGCTGGAGTACCCTGGAGAAGCCCTTAGTTTGCACTGTGGGTCCAGACCAGCACCAGGGCCAGCTCCAGGCACCAGCGAAGGAAGCAGGTGCCTGGGGTGGCCAATAGAAAGGGGCGGCACTCCGTCCATTATTGGGGTGGCACATCCGGGTCTTCGGCGGCAATTTCGGTGGCGGGTCCTTCAATCCCTCTATTCCTCTTCAGGAGTACCTCAATCGGATTTTTCTTTTTCTTTTTTTTCTTCTTCGCCGCTTGGGGTGGCAAAAAAGCTGGAGCCGGCCCTGACCAGCACAGATCGATCCCAGGCTCTGAGGGCTACAAAGCTGATATTATGCCACCTTTGCCTCTTCCTTCAAACAGCTCAGCCAGACCAGAGAATCTGGCCTCAGACATGGATGTGAAAAAGTATGAGCATGCTTGAAGCTATTTTTGAAAATGTGGTTCATAACTTTACAAAGGGCAGACAGGACCTCATGGCCTGATTTGGTCCCTGATTTGGCCCTTCAGAAAATCAGATAATGAATTTGCAAGGTCTTGTCCAAAATGTCCACCGACTCAGTAATTTTCACTGGGCTCAAAATTGTAGGATGACAGTTGATTTGACTGTGCTGGGATTTAACCTGTTGAAGACCAGGTATTTCAAACCTAATGCTCAGACTTCTAAGTTATCCTCTTTGGCTATCATTAGTGAGACCTTCATTGCAATATGTGGATGTCATTAACTTAACTTAATTACAATTTTATATGTAAACAAACCTGGAAAAATGGAATCCTTGTATTTTCCCCCACCTTTGGAAAGTGTTATGTGATGTTATTAGGGGGCAGTTCCTGGGCTCCCGACTGCAAGAACTGAGACATCACCTGGCTTTTACTTGGGTCACAAAGAGGGGACAATATAGCCCTTAACTTCTAAAATATCAAGCTGTAAACTGAATTCAGCTTATTCTGATTTTAGCGTCTCTCAGGATCTTTATATCATGCACTCTGATAACCAGCCAAAGCAAAAGTCTAAAGACCCCTGAAGCAACTACTGTACTATATGTCAACAAAATAACAAATACAATGCACACTCATGTCAGGGTAAAGTTTCAAGACATTAAAAATGAGGAGCATTGGGTTTTCTCCAGAATGGTTAGTTTCACACACAATTGTAGCAAAATTAGCTCTAAACTCAGAAATCAGTAAGAACCAGCAGGGCTTAAGTCAAAGATTTACTGCAGGCTGGGCATTGTGTTTTCCATTCATCAAATAGAATATTGTATGTCCCACAGAAGTAAAGGTAAACAAACACTGAAAATGCATCCTGAGTCATGGTCTAATTTGCTTTAGAATCCCAAGCAGCATCACGAATAGCCAGTATAATATAATGAAATATGATTTACAGTTGTTCTTGGTAGAACACTGTGCACTATGTTAGTATCAAGGACACAGGCAGAATCTTTCTCAGGCATTTAAATCTATAGCTCTGTTCCTTTGTTTATGTGAAACAGTACCACATCGTTGTCTCCAAAATCAGATGTAATTCAGACCTTTCAACCCAGGACATTAATGTAGACAAGTAAATTGGGTCATTCTGACATATATTTGTCTTAAAACATGAAGATGTTTTTAAACCTTTTAGTTTGAAGAGATGATTAAGGCAGTCAGTTTGGTATTATGTGTAAGTGGCATGCAAAAAGCAATACCTTTATGTAGACCAGATTCTGCTACTGGATAGAATTACAGAAACTGATATCTTCCAAAATATTATTAGAGTCCAGCTGTTTTGGAAAAAAAAATGCTATCCAATGAGAAGAAAAAAAGTGAGGGGGTAGAACTGCTCTGTTACAGATTCTTAGCTATTTCATTGGCAAAGCGTAGAAGACTGTACTTGGCAAAGAAAGTGTTAACTCAAACAATGATCTTCCCTTGCTTGGATGAACATTATAAATATTCTAATACAGTATCTGATACTGCCATTTTTTCACAAAAAGATAATACCTATCAAAGGTACAGGTTAGGTTACAACACATTGACCTGTATATTCTCAAGTTTATTCTGTGTGCCTAACCATTAATAAGAATAATTAACTATTTTATAGCTCTTTTCATCTGTAGATTTTCATTATTCTACAATGAAAATTAAGTATCATTACAGGGAAACTTGTACACAGAGAGGTGAAGTGACTTGGCCAAAGTCACACAGCAGGTCAGTAGAAGAGCCAGGAATGGCACAATCTCCTAGCCTAATGTCCCCCACATTGCATAGCCTCCTGTAACCATCCCTTTGAATCATTACAAAATGGTACTCCTAGGATTTATCATAAATCCTATAAATACGTTAATTATTGTTTGTAGTGCATCTTTCTAAATTTTACAAGAGAAACTGCAAAAAACCTGCTTGAAAAGATGTATTTGATATCAACTTCTGGAGTATAAATACTCAATAGGGATGAAGCGTAGTCCATACTAAAATCAGCTGACTTGCCCCATCTTATTTTATTCACTGATTTGTTCGTGAATTTTTTTGCCCCCACTGCTGTTGCTAGCTGGTTACATGCCATAAGTAAATATATCAAATATTAATGTAAACTGATCTCCAGTTCCCAAGAGTGCACATCTAGAGCTGTCAGGAAATGCACCTCCACCGACTGATTGCAGAAGGGTGTATAGGGAGAAGGGCAGTTCCTAAGATAACCAGGCCCCAAACTAGAGAGGCCTTTTTAAAATTAAACTAACATACTGAATTACACCCAGAAGCAGATACGAAGCCTGTGTAGTTCATGGAGCAAAAAAAATACCATGTGTTCAGACTGACCCATTCCACTAAGCAGGCAGGTCACTATATTCTGTTATATTGGATGTTTCTGAAGGAAGCTTTAAACAGATCACATTGCAGTAACCCAGCCTGGAAGTGACAATGTGTAGGACGACTTTCTGGAGTTGAGCTTCATCAAGAAACCTCTTAGCTAAGGGTAGGTCTATACTTACCTCCGGGTCCGGCTGTAAGCAATCGATCTTCTGGGATCGATTTATCGCGTCTTGTCTAGACGCGATAAATTGATCCCGGATCGATCCCGGAAGTGCTCGCCGTCGACACCGGTACTCCTGCTCCGCGAGAGGAGTACGCGGAGTCGACAGGGGAGCCTGCCTGCCATGTGTGGACCCACAGTAAGTTAGAACTAAGATAGTTCGACTTCAGCTACCTGAATAACGTAGCTGAACTTGCGTATCTTAGTTCGAAGTGGGGGGTTAATGTGAACCAGCCCTAAGTATAGAGGAAAAGGAAGTGGAATGAGCCACCACTGCTGCTTAGAAAATGCAATCCAAGAGTGGACAGGGGGTTCAACAGTGTCCCAACACTGCAAAGCTATTTGGCAAGAGATGAAAATACTCCAGGAACAGCTGTGATATGTAGGTAAGTAATACCTCCTTGAGCAAGGGTGTTAATCATTTTGCCATCCTGGGAAGAAACATGTACTAATAAACAATAAGACCCCAGAGACCTCTCAGCTGGAAGCCTCATCAGCCATAAAGGGCACTAGTCCATCTCATAAATGGTAGCCTATATCCACAGAACACCCCAGATGTCTGTACATAATATAGATTAAAATTCTGCTGGAGAAGATACTTTTTCCCCCATTTGTTTTGATATTCCTCGCATGGAAGCAACGAGATCTGATCTCTGCAAAGTACCTCAAAAATGTCCTTTCAGAGAGAAATGCCTAAATCTGCTTCCAAGTGAAGAAAGTCTAGATTTCCCAGGCTGCTCAGAATATTGAACAATTCCACTGGTCCAGTCTTCAGATACACCATAGAGGACAAAAAACAAAAACAAAAAACTTCTCAGTCTCCGCCACAATGCAACATAAGAATATATAATCTCTCTGAACTACAGAGTTGACATGAGTGTCCTGCCACTGACATTCAAGCCTCCAACCTTACTACTACATTTGCTGCAGATGATTTGCACACCACAGTGACCTGTGGGGATGATGCAGACAGGGGAGATGCCTAAGCGCTGACGTGACAATGGAAGAGGGACAAAGAAAACGGATAGAATAACGCAGCAGTTCAACAGTATTTTCATTCAGAAAGTTCTGAAATCTTATGAATTCCATTGGTCTCTGGTGCTGGACTAAGGAATTCAGTTTCCAACACTGACAGAACTATATACAATCATAAAAAAAGCTAAGGACTTAGGGTTGTTTCTGATTTTAGTCAGAAGATGGTAGTGATTTGACTGACTCAGAGAAGCATCCCTCTTCAGGATCTGAATAGGCTGGACTTAAGCACATGCTTAAATGATTTCCTGAATCAACACCTCACATACTACACTTTATTATCTAGCTGTAGGCCAAAGGTAACATTCAAAGTATGACCTCATGAAGTGTCAGGTCATAAAATGCCTGAATAGTCCCATGGTTACGACAAGGGCCATGATCTCAAGCCAGAAAAGAGTCATTAGCAAGGATGCAGAGGTTGCCCGGTAAGATAAGCTTTGGCAATCATAGTACTTGGCCAGGACTTGCACACAAGGCAGATATGCTTAAAGGCATTTGACTTTGTAATGAGATTTCTCGCATCTAAGGTCAAATGCAACAACATAGTCACACCCCTTCCATAGGCTCATGTTTCATTGACTATCCCACCAGAAAGCTGCTCCATCAGAGGGTTGGCTGATTTTCAAAAAAAAGACTTAACTAAACAGACAACGGCTCTGCTCCTGCACTGAGTACCACATGTATGCAATCCTACAGGACTGGGGCCAAAGTAAGTGGGCTCCTCCATGATTAAATCATTGATGGTGGTGATTTGGTAACTACCAACCTTGCAATGAACATGAGCCATAGGATAGAGTCCATTTGTTTTTCAAGACTGGTCTGAAGAATTCTTTCAGGTTCTCTGTCAAAAGCAATTTTAGTGGATTTGTAAGCAAGTTGTATATTCCAGACTTTTGATAAGTCTTCCTGTAATGGTAAAGCCATATTCAGCAATTAGGAACTGTCTGCTAAAAGGTGTTGCCAGAGTCCATGTGAGACAGGTCATGCCTGGTCTCATGAAAATTCCAAACAAGAATAATAGTGCAGAGTAAGCATTTTGATATTGACACTGCCAAGGCATTGCAAAGAACAACAAAGAAGTAGAAAACATTTTCTATTTATTTGAAGACAACAATGTACAGCTTCCTTTAAAAATCATTTTCTACATTCTACTGGGCCCCATGGGAGTTGTGTAGCCCTTTTGTTAATTCCTCAGTGTCAAGTCATAGATTTAAGTATTTATGAGTTACAAAATGTGCCAGGATACAGATATGGGTGTACAATGTATGATTCTGTCACGGATGTTCAAAAGAACTCTAGTGAGATCATACTCAGCTAGTCACTAGTAAGTGATATTTATGGAGTCAAAATATAGCTTCAAAATTTCTCACAGGAACGCTTTACTCCTAAGTCACTAACTCTTGGGGAATCTCAACATTGGAGTTATTTTCCCCTGATGATTCAACTACAGAATTTAATTAGTCTAACCAGGCTTCACGCAGGATTGGATTGAGGATTTGTGGGATGTGAAAATGGTGAGAAGACATCTACATTCCCCACTGCCTCAGTTGTGTACTGAGTCTAGTACAGGTACACCTGAGGATCTGGACCAATAAATCTAACCTAGTAACAGAGAAAGTAGGTGAAAGAATAAGGAAGCAACCAAACCTTCCCCCATCTCAGGGTGGTGGTGAGCCAGGAGCACATTCAAGTGCAACACAGAATTTAGATGGCAATGAATACAGAAATAGTTATCAACATCCCTGATGTCTCCCTCTAGGTGAGTAAGTGAAAGACATGAATGCTTCCCAGCACTGTCTAAACCATTATAATTCTTCTTATAGCAGTGAATACGGGCTTTACTGACAAAGATGAAAAGAAAGGTCCTTGCCCTGAAGCAGCTACTATCTAACTAGACAACAGACACAGGAAAGAATGCAGCAGCAGGAGAGTGATTGAGCAATGAATTTAGTGTAAGTTTTGTAAGTTCTACAATTTTACTTTAGAATTTTTTTAAACCTACTGCATTGTCTATTTTGTTAACACTGCTTTGAAGAGGGAATTTATATTATGTATTATATAGAACTTATATTATGTGTTATATAGTCCTGTAAGGACAATGATGTTTTTAGGAGGGACTTGAAAAAGGAGACACTGGAAGTATGGTGGATTGTATTTAGGACGGAAACTCCAAGTGAAGCAACAAGCTGGAAGAAAGCTGGAGATAAGCAGGAGAAGGACACGGAAACAGGCATTTAGACATGGTTAGGGCAAAGTAAATGGAGGGAGAGGATAGTGAAAAGTGACTCTGGGATAGACGGTAGGTGTCTTCTCAGATAGCGGTTCGATCTTCCCAATGTTGGATGAAAAGCCATTCTCTGATCTAAGAGTAGCTCATTCACAAAGGTTTTGTCCACTTAGATGCTCCAACTTATGAGTAATCTCCCAAGACTCTGCAGACTTCAAGGGTATTTGTAAACAAGTCATTTGATCAGTATAGAAATTTCTCTGTCTAGAAGTGTAAACAGTTGTGGACAGGACTATAAAGTGTGTAGCAATGTCCCTTATTCCAGCACTCTGGCCAAGGCAAACTGTGGATGGATAGCTTTTTTGTTGTAATATACCACTGTGCTATGGATTTAAAAATGATATACTACCAGATCTGGTGTTAAGATGTTATAAGACCTATTGTGCTCATTAAGTTATCATTTGTATAGAAACATTGGGCACCACAGTCTGTTTGAATTGATATTGATTTTTAATTGCATATTTTATTTTTTATAAGTTCCTAGAGACAGATTTTCAAAGGTATTTTGGTACCTAAAGATGCAGATAGGCACCTAATAGGATTTTGGAAAGTGCCTAAGCAGCTTGGGTATCTAATTCCCATTGAAATCAATAGAATAACTGAAATAAGCAAAATGAATAAATTGGAGTGAGAGCAGGAAGTGTAAGAGAGATCTTAAAATTGGAACTGAACCTTTTCCAAGCCCAGATCATAGCGTGCAGTGGTGGTGAAAAATTGGAGGGCCCTGGCAAATCTTGACCCATAGTATAGCTACAGAAGCAAATTCCAGCCATTCCTCTGTTGAAATCTCCATTGGGGTGGAAAGTCATTCTTTATGCAGTAACAGATGGTAATTGAGCTGCCAGATAATAGAGAGAGAGATTGGACAAGGGAAATCCCCCATTTATTGTTGTCTTTGTAGCATTTTATACAAATTTGAGTGTTTCCCACACCAAACAAAAACTGGAAAGTCAGGATAGGAAACATCCATAAAAGTAAGACAGCTGGTTCACATGAATCACATGCATTCTTGCCTGTGCAACTGATATAAGAGAGACTTCCAACTGTCCCATGCTTGAAAAGAATATTAATAGAATGAATATGTGCTTTGCAATGAGCAGGAGGGACAGGAGCAATTCAGATTCCCAAGTATTTCATGGGCTTTTCATCCCAGGAAAGGAAAATTGGGAGGGGCTACATCCGTGTCACATCCATGTCACATCTCACAAGCATAAAGAGGGGGATTTGGCCAGATTCATGTTATACCCAAATAGAAAGCCAGTCCTTTGAGAGAGGTCCAATATTTGTAGAATGTGAAATAAACAGAAAAAGCATCATTGGTCTATGGCCAGTAGGACTGTGAAAGTATACATCCACTCAACCCAGTCAAAGGCAATAAGAAATAATCTCTGCATTGCGTTTGGTCACACTGAGTGGAGAACATTAAGAACACTTCTTAAATAATCAGCATTGTGGCATCTTCTGTAAAATCCTATTTAATCCCTATAGATTCAGGTGATAATCATGATCTCCAACTTCCAGTTATATCTTACCAAAGATTTTAATATTGCTGTCAATCTCTAACACAATCTTGTGGAATCTAACTTCCAGTGAGCCTTTGCCTGCTTTTAGATAAAGGTAAGAGTTGTTTTGTACATGGAGTCTAGAAGATAACCTTCCTTGAACAATGTATCATATATTCAACAATCAAGAAACCTGCTCAGATATTGCTTTAAAACTGTGAAAAGAAAAAATATCAGGCCTCAATGCTTTACTGAAGGAGAGGACTGCCATTTCATCTCTGATAATGGGGTATTTTAAAAATTTGGTAGAAGAGATCTAAGGTGTTCAAAAACTGGATAAAGCCTGGAGGGCTGTATAGATATTTTTTTAAAATAGGAAATGAAGGAAATAACAGTGTGAGAGTTATTAAATGACCCTTTATACAGATCACTTTGCTAAGAGTGTGTTACCCTTATTGCCCCAATGAAAAGGTTTACATTTCTTTAGCCCAATCAAATATCCAGTTACATATACCATTTAAATTTGCTTCTGGAATTCATTAATCTAGCAATAGTTTTTGTTTCAGTCTGAGAAGATATGTTCAGATTGAAGTTCTGGCTTCCCACTATATTGTTTCAAGAGAAAAGCATCTCCCTACCTGGCTGTGAATTTCTATACCTTGGAAGAACCAGCTATCCACAAAATGGGTATGATCAGATAAATTAGTTTCCCTGATCAATCAGTTATGGGAGATCAGCGTGTATAAGTAAATTCCATGACAGTGGAAGAAAAAAGGTGCATTTCCCCTGCACTTCTGTAGAGTTACATAAATAAAATAATAATTACCATTGAGTTCCTTCTAGGCATCAATAAGACCAAGTTAGCTTTTCCCTTTCTTAATTACGTTTCTCACCAGGATGCCTGTCCTTGCAAGAGAGCAAGATTTATCCAACTGAAGAGAGAGGGGGTAATGAAAATCTCCTACCATCACTGCTAATCTCTAGGTACAGTGTGAGCTGTCAGTAAATTAATTATTTCTGAAAAGAAAGGTGGGGAATTCTCACTGGGGTCTGCTCTTAGTCTCAATGAAATCAATGGCAAAAGTAACATTGGGTTCAAGTTTAAGGGAAAAGCATTAGGATGGTAACATGGAATCTTTCAAGCCATCCTTGTGCTATCACATATCTACACTCTCTGTCCATCCACAGCGGTTTAAATTTCTAATTGTTTTTAACACTATCAGCCTCCAAAGAGTTCAACAAACTTAGAAGCAAGCATTTAATAAAAGCC
Organism: Trachemys scripta elegans; assembly: GCF_013100865.1. Classification (NCBI taxonomy): domain Eukaryota; kingdom Metazoa; phylum Chordata; order Testudines; family Emydidae; genus Trachemys; species Trachemys scripta. The sequence continues at coordinate 78,334,549 of NC_048305.1, read as the reverse complement.
CTCAGAAGCAGGGAATTTTAAAATTGCTCTCAATCTCCATGTGCATGTCATGAATTCCATGTGCTTTTCAAAGTTCTAAAAGCAAGCTAATTTCTCACCATGCTCTTAACAGAATCTATACCCATTGAGCTTGATTCCCAACTTTGTGACACCAGATTTATATCACAGTAACTGCACTGGCTTCAATTTGCTTATATCAACATACAAACAGTGAAACAGAGTTTAGAATAAGGCCCACTGTATTTAGTCCAAACTTACTCACTTTCCTCAGATTGGATTTTATTTGTAGATCAAATAACAAAAACCAATAAGCCTCAGTCTGTTTTCTCCTTACAGGTACTTGTTCCTATGGTTTCCTTTTGAGATCCCACCAGTCCTTTCTGTCCAAGATTCCTATTTGTCCAAAGAGCCACTCACACTTTTCTTACATCCTGAGAGGATTTAATGAGCATATAAGCAACCCAGAATCAGTCAGCCTTTCTCTGCAAAGCACCAACACCCAAAAACAAGATGTACCAACACGAAAACCCTGCCACTCCATTATGTCCTTTCCCTCACAAAGCAACACCCAGGAGTATTGTCACTATTCCCCTTTTGTAACCCATTCAAGATGCAACTTCCGAAGTCTCATTCATGCTGCTGCCAGAAGACTCTTACCTCCTACAGTGTCCCCCTGTGCTGTGATCTTGAACAAAATCCATGAGTCCTTGTACACTACCTTGAGCACAGAAAAGTAGGATAGTACTTCCAGTCATCTGGCCAGAATAATAAAGAGCACACCCAGCGCTAAGTGATCTGACCCCTAACTCACTGCATCATTACAGATTAAACCTATGGCTGTGTCCCCAAATAAATTCTGTAAGAAGAAGCAGAGACATGGGAAACAGCAGAAAGCATGCTGAAAAAATACTGGTATATATTGATTCTTGCCCCACAGAAAGTTGCCAAATATTAATTTCCTGCTGAACATTATTTAGTTATTTTGCTGAAAATCAGTCCTTTTAATCATGAGCTTTATTAAAGGGTTCATATAATTATCATTATATTTTCAACATTTATTTAAATTTCAACCAGAATTCACAGAAACAATTTTTTGTTCTCTTAAATGAGCTGCAAGAGACAGACTATGGGCCTGATTCAACTCACAAACAGAAATTAATCCAGATTAACTAAATCCATAGAGGCCTATGGATTGACACTGGTGTATGACAAATGCTTGTGACGGCAGACTCAGACTGTCCATTTAAAAAGAGAGAGTTCCCTGACACTGAAATACAGTAACTTTCTGGATTCAACCCCAGGTGATATTAATTGAGAAAGAGAAATGCAGAAAACAGAAAAAAGAGTTAACACTCCCCCATAGGGAAAATATATCTAGGATTTATAAATTAACTTAATTTTGTGCCCATTTTCTTATAGTAAATTATACTTGCGGGGGAAGTGAATCAGTAACAGAAGGCTACTATTTTTAACTCTTTCTTCACTTTATCTTAATCTACTAATCTCAAATTGAGGAGCCCCCTCTGTGCTTAACCATTTGAGTATTTTAAGACACACAATGGAAACCCCTGGATATTTTTCTAAAAGATATGCTCTAGAAATTATTTTGAGAAAGTTCTCCAGCTTGTATTATATAGGCGGTCAGTCTAGATGGTCTTTTTTGGCTTTGAATTTATGAACCTGTGAAGTGCTCTAAAGTTCTCCAAACTCTTTTCATGCTACAGATAACAATGTGTAAAAGTGTGACTTATGCCATGTGCTAAGGCAAGAACTTTGAAGCAGTTAATAAGAAGGCTATTTACAGAACACATCACACTAATCAGAAAATAAAATGCAGGTCATGATGTACGTAGAAACTGAGAGATACTTTGAAGTAACAGTTTGGATTTGATTCTTCTAATGAAGCCAATAACCTGTTTGTCAATCAGTAATACTGAAGACATCATGGCTTGATTCTCCAATGTCTTGTGTAGTCATTTACACTCATTCAAAGTGAATATAAAATAGTACCAACCAAAGTAGAATGGCAACATTTTACACCCTCTTTTGCACAGGTATAAATGACTGCACAAGTTGCAAGACAGGCCCTCAAGGCACTATTATTTGATTTCCTCCTTACTCACAGCCCGTATATAGCTGGCATAGACATTTGGCAAATAGAATCCCTGGTGTTTTTAATAGTGATTTTTGTGATTAATATTGTATTGATATTTTTAATAACAAGCACTACTGCATTCCAAAAAGAGCCAGCAGGACTCAAGTGGGCAAAGGGTGCACTGGTAGACTAACACCAGCAACTTGTTCTCACTTTAGTTCCTAAATAAATGGCCTGATTTTAAAAGTGCTTGAGAACCAAGAGCTCTCACCAAAATCAAGTTACTTATTTAAGTACCTAAATGTAGACACTCAAGTTAGAAAATGTTGACCATGTTCTGCATGACATGATTAACCCAAGTGACATAAAAAAACCCACAAACTCATCAGAATCCCTGGAAGCATATGAAACTAGCCTTTGGGAGAAAATATGTACAAACAATTGCAGAGCCTGACAGAAGTAGTGTACTGCACTACTGCTTGGCACAAAGCAGACAGAAGCTTACCTTCAATTACTTAGTCCAAAGCTGAGCTATCACCTGCTTTTTCCAGTGTCTACTGGAAATTTAATTAGAACTACACTGAAGTAGGAAAGATTCCACTGCTAAGTGAACAATATGGATTAAATCCATGGAGGAGAGAATATATCTGTCAAATATATTAGCTAAATGTGGTGGGAAGGAGAAGCTGAAGGGCCACCTCACAGCTAAGGTGAAAATTCAATCGTTATGCAATGGACCTTGTTAAACAGCTATGTCTCAGGTTATGTTGCATGAGAGACATTATATTTCGTAAACAATTAATCTAATAAAGTATAAAATCAGCCATAACACACATTAATAACTTGTATTTAGGAACCTCATTATGGGGATTAGGATGTTTATTACACAGTGAGGCAGGAATTGGTATGCTGAATCAGGCTAGTGGTCCATCTAGCCCAGTAACCTCCATCTGACAGTGATCAATACCAGATACTTCAGAGGAAGCTGCAAGAACTCCCAAGGCAGACAATTATGGAATAACCTTCCCATATGGGAAGATTTCCCATTCTCTTATCAGTAAGTGGTTGGTTTATGCCCTGAAGCATGATGGTTTCTAACTCTTTTTTAAAAATTGACTTACGCTTATGTAACTATGGATGTTTTCATTATCCATACAAATGTCTAATCCTTTTTTGAAAGCCACTAATGTCAATGTTAGCTTGTGGCAGCGAATTCCACTGAACAGTTATGCATGGTGTAAAAAAAATTGCACTTTGAACTGTCTTAATTGATAAATTAAACAGTAATATGTCACCAGGACCAGATGGTATTCAACCAAGAATTCAGAAGGAACTCAAATATGAAATTGCAGAACTAATAACTGCAGTATCTAACTTATCACTTAAATCAGCCTCTGAAATAGATGACTGGCAGACAGCTAATGTAATGCCAATTTTTAAAAAAGATTTCAGAGGCTATCGTGACAAATTATAGTCCAGTAAGCTTAACTTTAACTATAGGAAAGAACAGAATCATCAGACACATCGGTGAACAAGATATGTTGGGGAAGAGTCAACATGGCATTTGTAAGTGGCAATCATCCCACAGCAATCTATTAGAATTTTTTTAAGGTGTCAACAAACATGTGGAAAAGGGTGAATCAATCAGTCAATCTAGTGTTCTTGGCTTTTCAGAAATCCTTTGACAGGGTCCTCCATCAAAGGCTCATAAGCAGTGATAGGATAAGAGGGAAATAAGGGTATGAATAAGTGGTCAGTTTTCACAATGGAAGAAGTAAATAGCACCCCCCAGGATCTATACTGGGAACCGCACAGTTCAACATATTCGTAGCTAATCTGGAAAAATGGGGTAAACAATGAGGTGGCAAAGTTTGAAGATGATATAAAATTACTGAAGATAGTTAAGTTCAAAGCCGGCTGCAAAGAGTTACAAAGAGATCCCATAAAACTGGGAGACTGGGCAACAAAATGACAGATTAAATTGAATTTTGATAAATGCACAGTCACACACATTGCAAAAATAATCCCAACTATACATACAAAATGATGGGGTCTAAATTAGCTTTTACCACTCAAGAAAGAGATCTTGGGGTCATCACGGATAGTTCTCTGAAAACATCTGCTCACTGCGCAGCAGCAGTCAAAAAAGCTAACAAAATATTAGGAACCATTAAGAAAGGTACAGAAAACAAGACAGAAAATAATGACACTGTATACATCAATGGTATTCAAATACATTGAGTATTGCATGCAGTTCTAGTTGCGCCATCTCAAAAAAAGATATATTACAATTGGAATTGGAAAAGGCACAGAGAAGGGCAACAAACATACTTAGGGATATGGAATAGCTCACATATGAAAAGAGAGAAAAAAAAGAGACAGGGACTGTTCAGCTTGGAAAAGAGATGACTAAGGAGGCATACAACAGAAGTCTTATAAAATCATGAATGGTGTGGAGAAAGTGATTAGAGAAGTATTATTTACCCCATCACATAACACAAGAACCAGGGGTCACACAAGGAAATTAACAGGCAGCAGGTTTAAAACAAACATAAGGAAGTACTTCTTCACACAATGAACAGTCAACCTGTGGAACTCATTGCCAACAGATGTTGTGAAGGCCAAAAGTATAACTAAGTTCAAAAAAGAATTTGATAAAGTTCCTGGAGAACAGGTCCATCAATGGATATTAGCCATGATGGTCAGGGATGCAATCCCATGCAGAGGTTTCCCGAAGCCTCTGACTGCCAGAAGCTGGGACTGGATGACAGGGGATGAATCACTCAATAATTGCCCTGTTCTGTTCACTCTCTCCGAAGTGTCTGGGCTAAATGTCCCATTGGTCTGACCCAGCATGACCAATCTTATTTTCTTAAACCCTTAAATTTCATTGAATACCTGCTTGTTATCGATGATTATTATTAACTACCTGAAATAAGGTAAAAAGAACAGGAGTACTTGTGGCACCTTGGAGACTAATAAATTTATTTGAGCACAAGCTTTCGTGGGCTACAGCCCACTTCATCGGATGCATAGAATGGAACATATAGTAAGGAGATATATATACACATACAGAGAACATGAAAAGGTGGGAGTTGGCCTCTTAGAGTTGGTAGGGCAACTCCCACCTTTTCATGTTCTCTGTATGTGTATATATATCTCCTTACTATATGTTCCATTCTATGCATCCGATGAAGTGGGCTGTAGCCCACGAAAGCTTGTGCTCAAATAAATTTNAGACAGACTGTACAGAATCTCTGGATGAAATCATGGCTCCAATGAAGTCAATGGGAGGTCTGCTATTGACTTCTCAGGAGCCAGAAATTCACCCTTTATGTCTGCACCTTTGCCAGTTCTCTTTTATAAAGCTAATCTTGCAAAATAATGCTGTCATCTTCATCACTACCAGTCCATACACTTGAGGAAGGTTTGTTCAAAGCCTTTCACTAAGGGATAGGACAAACTGCTAAGTCAACTACCTTATTTCAGGTTTCAGAGTAGCAGCCTTGTTAGTCTGTATCCGCAAACAGAATAGGAGTACTTGTGGCACCTTAGAGACTAACAAATTTATTTGAGCACAAGCTTTCGTGGGCTACAGCCCACTTCATCGGATGCATAGAATGGAACATATAGTAAGGAGATATATATACACATACAGAGAACATGAAAAGGTGGGAGTTGCCCTACCAACTCTAAGAGGCCAACTCCCACCTTTTCATGTTCTCTGTATGTGTATATATATCTCCTTACTATATGTTCCATTCTATGCATCCGATGAAGTGGGCTGTAGCCCACGAAAGCTTGTGCTCAAATAAATTTGTTAGTCTCTAAGGTGCCACAAGTACTCCTATTCTGTTTGCGGATACAGACTAACAAGGCTGCTACTCTGAAACCTGAAATAAGGTAGTTGACTTAGCAGTTTGTCCTATCCCTTAGTGAAAGGCTTTGAACAAACCTTCCTCAAGTGTATGGACTGGTAGTGATGAAGATGACAGCATTATTTTGCAAGATTAGCTTTATAAAAGAGAACTGGCAAAGGTGCAGACATAAAGGGTGAATTTCTGGCTCCTGAGAAGTCAATAGCAGACCTCCCATTGACTTCATTGGAGCCATGATTTCATCCAGAGATTCTGTACAGTCTGTCTTATTAGCAAGTAGAATGTGAAAAGACAGTGAGTATCCTTGTCCCATCTCCCAAAAATACAAAGACTGACAAATTAAGGAATTGAAGACAGTGCATTTTCAGCCATCACAAGTAGCAGGATCATGGCAGATAGCTCTGTTACCCATTTCCGTTGAAAGTAATTCTAGTGAATTATCCACTAATAAGATGACTGTTTGCGACACAATAGCATATTCATGAAGACTTGAATCCAACATTCATACAAAAAATTTGCTTTTAAATGCTGAGCTGGCCAAGTCCCAGACAAGACTCAGCATGTGATAGGATTTCTCTTTTAATATCACTGCGCAATACAAAATATCCATGGTGACAGTAAACAAGTTTCTGAAGTATTTGCAAACAGAACACAGCCCTTTTGGATTGAATAATTCCTCAATCAAAAAAATTGCTTTAGCTGAACCACATACCCCCACACTCAAATTTACAAAAAAAGCAGCAGTGTACAACATAATGGAGAGGAAGAGTCAGTACCCCCTTTTGCATTAATAAATCATTGATCTTGTGAATTTGGAGTTTTGTTTTTATAGCAGAGGTTTAAACATGATTTTGTTTAATGAACACAAAACGGCATACAATTAGTACATTTTTCTGGCAGTTTTTTGTTTTCTTTCCATGAAACAAGCTTCCACCCGAGTTAACTGCTTGACTGCCATGTCTCCCTCCCACCCAGGGCCTTGCCTTTACTGGATAATTCCACTGTAATCAGTAGAACAGCATGATGTACAATTAATGCTTTTAAGGGTAAAACAAGTGTCTCTTTGCTGTAGTAGACCATCTCAGGACATTCAAAAGATTAAAAACAAAAAAACACAAACAAACAAATAAACCCATTATACTGTAAGGGTATAAAAACAGAAATATAAAGGAAAAACAAGGGAAGAAAATTTGTTTTATGAAGGGTTCTAGACAAAAGTTTTGGGAAATGTGAAATCTACAAGCAGACATGTTTAGAAGTACCTCATGATCTTCAATGACACTGAAGTAGTCTTTTTAATGAAAGTGTTTAGGGGGGAAAAATTGGGGTCCTGAAAGTATGTTTATTATTAATTATTATTATTATTAGGTTGTGTCAAAGGGATGGTCTTGAAGATGTCTCCCACTGTCCTCTTATGCCTGCTGCCAAGTGTTTCCTTACTTTGCAGTACTTAGTGGTTAACAAAACTAAGTTGTACCTGGTAGACAGCTGGGTACTTATTGCATTGTGAGTACTTATGGTTTAGTCTTGTCTTTGATTATATGAATTGACCTTGGTCTCAACAATAGTTGAAAATTGTGTGGAACTGGACAAACAGCAAATAGATTGCTCTGAGTTTCCTGTTTTCATTCCGATGTGTACAAATTACCTCAACATGCCCTTTTTTCTGAAAACACGAAGGTCTGAAAGAAACTCTTGTTATATTGTTGCCACTTAGGTTTCACTGAGCCTGCATTATCTACTCACAGCTTTAATGACTTCCTGCTGAGAGAGGCTCTGTAGAAGTCTTGGCAGCAGGGCTAAGAATAGCATTAAATGCAAGGTTATCTAGGCATTACACTCACTGTAACATGCAATTAACTCTCCTCTTCCATTTTCATTACACAATTATTCATTAATGTCAATTTAATTTTATGCATTGTTCTACATGACCGAAGGCTGATTACGGGCCTTTTCACTCCAATATCCCAAGTTAACTGGTGCCAGCCTCACTCAGGGCTGCCTAATTGCAATTTAGCCCAGACAATTCCTCCCATTTTTGCCCTCCAGGAATGGAACAACAGATCACGGCCAGGTAAAAAATTTAAGGTGGAAATAAAGACCAAACCTAAAAAGCATTAAAAAACAGTCAAGTCTGCCCTGCCACCCTTTCCTCCCCTCCTTCCCTTTAATATCACATTGAACTATTGCAAAACTGCGTATTGTCTGAAATGTAGTTTAGTATGGCTGCTGGTGCTAAAAACTCCTCAATTTAAATTGCCCTATGTACCCCATAGGGATTTCTCCAATTATGTAACACTGTTGTAACACAAAAACAACATGCTGCACTGGAAAGGCTCAGGACACTGGATGATATTTAATGGATCTGTCAAAAAACAAGAAACTACACATACTACTTTCTGCATGTTGGGCAAAATAGAAAAATTGGCTACCTGGTTAACTTTTGGTTAAGTTTTCAAAAAAGTTATGCATTATTTTCCAATTCAAAATTCCTTTGTTTTACTCAAATATTAGCTCTCTTTAATTTGGTAACTTGATAAATATTCTATCATACTTTTCATATTGCAAGAATTTGGAGTTGTCCAGTACTTACATTATGGTACAACACAGAACTTTGCAGCTATTTTCACCACCTTAAAAAAAGTCAGTACAGCTATACTGTCAAAAAGACGATATAGATTCATATACCTCTTCTTGTTCCAGTAATTTGCATTCTAGTTTAAGCTGCAAAACAGCACAACATTCATTTTTCCAGTTTTACTAGCAGTTTCCTAAAACTAAGATGTAAAAAAGCTGTTAAAGCACAAGCTTTGTGATTCCCCCCCCCCTTTAAACTGAGAAGGTGTGTCTCAGATAACGAAATCCTTAAAAAAAAAAAAAACAGGAAATAACTATGTACTCTCCCTCAATGAGTTACCAAGTTCATTTCAGAAGAGGATCTAAGCTAGGTTCTTTGTACACACCTGGTAGTAAGAATATAAGAACAGACACATGCTTTAACATTGTCTGATGCCTCAGGGGAGGCAACAAGCTTCTCCCTTTAAAGCAATAATAAGAAAAACAAGTTATATGCATTACAGTATATCCCTTCTTGCCACTGTACTTAAGGCTGGGTCAGCATTTTTACTTGAAACCCCTTTTTTCAGGGGGGTTACACATTTAGTCATAAAAATGAGTTCCAAGCTGAAACTTGGCATGCAAGTTTTCAGCCTAAAAGCATTCTCCCCCCTTTTTCTTACAAATTGTCAAAACCAAAAATTCCCATGGCTATTTTTAAGTTAAAAAGGCACAACCCCTTCCCCACCCCCAAATACTAGTTGTGTAATTTGTTTTGCATTCCTATAAGTAAAAGCATTTGCAGTATCTGGGTCTATTATGTGGATTGGATCCTTTTGGTACCCCCCCCCCCCTTTAAAAAAAAAAAAAACACACCCACACACCCACGAATATTTTAAGGCTGAAATACAGGCTCAACGGGATTTTTTTTCTTGCAGCTATTCTTCTCTATATTAAATTTTATGACGATTCCATAGCATGCTATGGAGCTATGGTGGTCTAGCAGCTCAAAACTCCACAGGCCAAATTAATATGTGGTATTACCACATTTACTTTAATGGAGTTAGACCATGGATGAATTTTGGCCCATATTTTTAAAAGTATATAAATATGTATTTAACCAGTAGCCCATAAATGGCTCTGTTTTTGTTTGTATAGTCTCTGATGCAATAAAATATATTTTAAAACTCCACAAATAGGCTTTAACATGATTGGGTCAAGATGTGTGTTTAAAATTCCTTTTTCTATAATCAGGTCAATAATTGGTGTTCAGGGAATTTTAAAACATGAGATTTCTTTAAAAAGATTGAAAAATACATTAAAAAAATCTATAGCTGAGCAAAGGAAAGGTTGATACACCAAGGAGCAGGGAATTAAAAGTAAAGGCTGGTATGTTTCACTCCTCAGTGCCTAAACATTGCAGAGGATTGTAAACAGCACAGGAAGTTTCAGCACTATATGTACTGCAATATCTTGGTGCAACACAGCAATCAAAGGACGAAGTAGCAAAAAGTTAAAAACAAGGTTTGGCCTAACTTTGAATAACTGTGTGTCTGACACAGTTTGTGTCAAATCATAATGTTATTTAATATTTGTTTTTGCACATATATATTTTATTTGAATTTGGGTTATTTCTGTTAAAGGTACACAAATTTTAATAGCTAAACTTCTTCAACACTTTGATTTTAGACTTAATTTATACGTTACCAATAGTTTACTGCCTTCTAAAGCTTTTTTTGATTCATGCTCTGTTTGCTTTCTCTCTGTGAGGTTATGGCCATGGGACTTAATTTGCTGGTTTCATTATATATGTTAGACAACATCTGTATTGCTAATAGGGCTCAGTTTGGGTCTGAAAGCTTTACCTTTAAAGTTAAACCATTACTGTGTAACAAATGGCTACTCAGAAGTGTACTTGGAGCAGTCAACTTCCTGAAGTAGACAACTGATCTGAAATTTTTGAATTTAAACTCATTTATTAGTGTAATAACATAGCAAAAGAAAGCATGTCTGTGGTTATTGCTGTACAAAGTACACAACAAAGGCTTCTATATCAATTGCACAACTATTTCAGTAAAACAGTTTCTTAATTGACAAAGATGGGAACTGACAGTAAGGAGGAACAATTTGGTTTGGATTACTGAAACACCGTAGGTAAATTGCACATCTAACCTGCTTTTCTCAATCACAACCCTGCTAGCTACTTTCTGTATCTATTTTGTATATGTTCAGGTGTGTGCATGACATGTATGGACATTCTGTGTATGTTCAGGATCATGCTATATGGATAGGTGCTGTATGTATAGAATTACTGTTCTTTAAAATAGAAGGTGGTGCTAACACAATATGTTTACCTGGATTTGTGGGACAGGAACCTCCTCTATGATCCTAATAATATAGAGATATACCTATCTCATAGAACTGGAAGGGACCCCAAAAGGTCATTGAGTTCAGCCCCATGCCTTTACTAGCAGGACAAAGTACTGATTTTGCCCCAGATCCCAAAGTGGCTCCCTCAGGGATTGAACTCATAACCCTGAGCAGGCCAAAGCTCAAATCACTGAGCTATCCCTCCCCCCTAGTAAGGCCATTCCTGAGTTGTTAAACCAGCAGGAAGAATTACAGCCACTTGTTTCCACATGTATTTTTAAACCAGGAGTTGAGTTTTAGAAGGCTCAGCAAACCATCTATAACAAGCATTTTATAATCTCAGGTAAAATACCTATAGACCCAGCAGAAAGCTACACTAAAACAAATGCTAAGAGGCTGACAGAATAGCAAAACCAAGGAAATTCACAGCAAAGATTCAGCTAACAGTGAGGCAAAAGAAAATACAATTGTTAAGCATGGCTACGTTAGGAGGTATTTATGGGTTTAAAAATTATAATCTGTAGTCTAAATTTAAGACTATGAACTAAATTTGGCTTGGGATAGTGTTGTGTGACCAGACAGTATTTACCAGTCTCCCATCGTGGTTAGACTTGCTGAGCTGAAAGTGTGTCTTGCTCATTACTGCAACAGAGATGGGAAATGGGACCAGGGTAGTCTGTAGGCGGAAGCTCTACTGGGTGACCCAAAATGAAGCCTCCTTGTGGCTGAGCCAGAGGACTTGTGCACAGATTATCTCACCTGGAAATCACTCTGCATAATTTATGAATTACAGGCTGAAACACAGAGAGGAGGTCACCAGTTTGCATGAATAATCATGAAGCAATCGTTTAGTTTGTGGACCAAATTCGGATATCAGGCATGCTCACTGATAAAAATACTATTGTGAGCATGTTGGGCATTCAGATTGCCAAGCATATGTAAATGGTTTTGAAAATGAAATAACTATTCTGGATTAAAAACATTTCTTAAAGGAAAAGCAATTCTTTTTCATTATGGGTTGCCTGCCAAATTTCATTTTAAAGAACAAAGATATTTTTGAGGCATAGAAATATTTTTTTTCTAAAAGCACTGTAGTTATGTAAAATCTGTGCCCCTATAATTGAAAACAATGCTACTCTGGAGTTAAACCTTCCAAAATCAGGATTCATAATGAAACACCTGAGAGACTCTCACTGTAAAGGCACTAAAAAGTTCTGCTATAAATTACGGACCTTATTCAGATGTTGTTTAATATTATTTTTAAGCTAGTGTGGCTTCATTGACTTCAGTGGAGTAACTCCTGATTTACCCTGCTGTAACTGATAATAATCAGGTATAATAAATGGTAACTATATGCTGGTGGGGTCAGTACAGCACATGCTCTTTATGAGTTATGAATTGACAACAGTGAATAGTGGACTCAAATAAAGCCTCAGGTGCATTAGACATGACTACATTTAATGAATGAAAATAAAAAGTATATTACCTCAAATGTACTCCCGTGACATGCAGCATTTGTATCCTATTGCTGGGTTTCTTTTTCCTTGGGAGTAGTTCTATATAGCATAATAGCAATACACTCTTTGATTTCAGTATAATTTAGTCATTTTACTAATAGAGTTTATAGAAATAATATATTCTATTTAGAGTTAGTGTGGAGTATAAGTAAATAACAGTTCTTTAGAATGTTAAAATGGCTTATTGGGTTATTTCTACAGCTATTGTAGGACCTGTCAGGGGCAGCAGTAGGTGTTTACTCAGAGCACGATTCAGTTACAGAATTCTGTCATAGACTGAAATCCTAGTGATGCATCCAGCAAGGAAATGGTTATTAGTTATGGTGAGAAATTACCAATGGAGGTTGTCTCAGAATCAAATGAATGAGAGGAGATCTTGGTTCAAGAATGATAAGGGGAAGGAACTGGACCTTTTTACCAGAAGGCTGGATCCAGTAATTATACAACAACAAATAATATAAATGAAATGAATACCTGGCACCTATGTGGAGATCATATTTCCCCCTTACATGACAGCTCAGACCATCTCATATATTGTCTAGCTCATATATTGGGTACAATATAGGGCCATATTCTAGGGCACACAAGAGGGCCCTGAAAAAATCAGGACTTAAATAGAACATGGTAGATTCATCTTTTTCCAGGCTTTTGCCTCTGTGGCTGGAAGGCGGATATGGGGCCTTGGGTGGGGTACTGCATTTTCACTTTACTTACACCTCTTACCCCCTTCTCCCATATATACAGGGTTGGAGGTGCAGATGATTCCTTGCCACTCCTGGTCCAAGTCTTGGACTTCCAGTCCTTTTGTTTTCAAACTTCTTTTGCCAGAGTCTTTCCACCATATCATCAGCCCTCCATGTCCTTTCTTGCAGTCCTCTTCCTCCCATGCTTTCTTTACTGGTCATTCTTCTCCCATTTGTATCACATGTCCAGCCCACCTCAACAGTGCGCTCTCCAGCCTAGCTATCGGTGAATCTCAAGTTCATCTTCCCCCTGATTTCTGCCATGCACATTCTGTCTACCTTTTGTTTGCCTGCTGTTCTTATTTTCTACTGCCTGTTTCTTCTTTTCTTCCATCTCTGTAAAACCCACCGTTTCCAAACCATACAGGACTAACGGACAAATACATGCAGCATACACTTTTCCTTTCAGTTTGGGGGAGGTACTGTATTTTCAGATTGGAGAATATCTATTTTCTTCACAAAGAATGCCTTTTATTGTAATTTACATGTCCTGAGATGCTTAATTGAGTGCATTCTAGAAATCTAACCAATTAATCAATAGTTATTGAGGTCCTGGCACAACTGTACCTTCATATAATCTCTTCTACTGATCAAGTTGTTCTGTTTCTGCCACCATTCCATTTCTCTTGGTGATGACAAGGGGCAGCTATATTGCTTTTCAGATTCAATGACAACCCCCAAGATTCTCCTTTGCCCCTAGTAACCTTATTAGAAGGGAAGAAGACCACCAGACAGTCTCCCCTCAATGCATGCATGCATTCAACTCCCATTAACGCTAATGTGAATTATGCACACACATCAGGAGAAGAATACACCACATAGTGAAAAAGGTTTGCATTCAGATAATGCCTTTTATCCCAAAGCACTGTTCAAACTGCTCTATTGCTAATCTTATTAGAAACTCTGTTTTTAGAGTGTACCTCCAATATTCTACTCTGCTACTGATGATGATAACATTTTTTAAGTTGTCTGAAAAATCCTTTTTAAAAGGGTGTCTGTATATTTATAGATCTACAATACTCAGGTTCTTATTAGTAGTGATCACTCATTCTCTTTTACATAATCCCTCTTCTCCTTTTATAGTCTTTAAAATATAAATGTATATCTGTAAACACTCTAAACCCACCACTACTCAAAAAAGTAACCTAAGCATATGATAAACGTGCATGATACGATGACTAACTTGCATGCATACGTTTTGATGAATGTTTGAGTGAGCCATTAAGTTGAACAAACTGCAAAGACACATACCTTTAGTTATAAGCTTTGCACTATTATAATTACTAAAGCACCAGATGATAGTACATAGATCAGGAGTGGAAAAAACAGTGTAGTGAAGAGTCTAAAACACATTTTTAAAAAAGTGAATAGAGATTCCATCCTTGGTTTGAAGTAAGGGAAAAGATGTAACAGATAAGCAACTAAATTTTAAAGAGACCTGAGTCCATTACCCTTTGCCACAATTCAACATCGTAAAAGGTCCACTCCGTGATTTCCCCCAAAGTACAAACATTATTATGAGTAACAAAACCTTTCAGAGCAATCTGGGATGAAAAAAACTGCTCTGAATCAGGCAGACTTGAATCTGTGCCCCCTACATCCCAGGGTAGTGTATTATGTATGTACATACGTGCACACGCTCACACTCTTTGACCTGAAAAAGGGATATTGTCACAATTCCACTTTCACAAAAGCACTCAGAAGGGTCTATTTTCATTCAAAACAAAAACAAATTCGAAAGCTCAGAACTTGCCATGAAATGGAATTGTCATCCTCCATCTAGATCTACTAGAAATACTTATATGTACCAAGCTACTGTCTTGTTCAACCTTTATTCTGGTTTGCCCCAGGCAGGGCCGGTGCAACCACTTAGGCAAACTAGGTGGCCGCCTAGGGCGCCTAGTGGTTGAGGGCACCTAAAAGCCCGCTCAGGTGAGGAGGTGGAGTGGAGGTGAGCTGGGGTGGGGGGCACGGGGAAGGCCGCCCGCAGTAACAGGGGGGCACACAGGGGAACAGCTCCCCGCCCCAGATCCCCTCCACTCTGCCTCCTCTGCTGAGCACAAAGCCCCCGCTCTAAGTCTTCTCCAATTGGTGCCGAAAGCCTGGGAGGGGAGGAGAATTAGAGCAGCGCCGGCGTGCTCAGCGGAGGAGAACTGGGGCGGGCTCCCCGAGCGGGGTCAGCTGCCACGGGGGAGGTGGGGTGTTAGTTTCTGTTGGGGGGTGGGGCTCCCCGTGCCGGGTTAGCTGCCGTGGAGGGGGGGCTTGCAAGGGGAGGTAGCTGCCGTGGAGGGGGGCTCCCCGGGTGTGGGGGGGTTAGTTTCCGCGGCGGGTGGGTTAGCTGCCACGGGGGGGGGAGGCTCCTCAGATGGGAGGGGCGGGTGGGCGTGGTTAGCTGCCACGGGGGGGGGGGGGGGGGTGGGCGGCGGGGGGGGGGGGGGGGGCGCAAGGTGGAAGTTTTGCCTAGGGTGCGAAACTTCCTTGCACTGGCCCTGGCCCCCGGTAGGCCTGGCTGTAGTTTGCAAAACTAAAGATAAAAAGCAGAAGGGGGGACACGGGGTCTGAAATGCCAGTGAAGATCTTGTTTTGCTCTTAATGAAGTTAGTTTCCAAATTCCCTTTGACTTCACTGGGATATTATATTCAGGACTTGACAGGTATGCAGAAAAGTAACCATTTTTATAGACCTTTATATTTGTTTAAAGGACATGGGGAAAGAGTGACAACACAAGTGAAATTTACACTGTTGAGCAATATTGGTCCTGAGTGAAGAAGGATGATTATTAACTTAGCTTTGAGGTGGAAAGGCTGAATTATGCATCAAATGAAAAAAACCTATTTTATTCACTCAGTTGGAGAGGGGGTGGCAGTCATTGGTTTGCCCAGCACAGCTGGATGTCCAGCATTTTGGCATCCATCAGAATACGAGAACGCTGTATGCTACTTTGTTTACAATTAAGCTTTGCAATATCTCTGTCACAAAATGACAAGATTCCTGCAGCAGAGAAGAGGCTAAGCACCCTTGGCAACAAAAGGTTTAAAATGGAGCAAAAAGTAACTTAGGTCCTCAAAACAGAGTGTAAGTATATATTTCAGAGGAGCCTAGGCAGGCTGATATTCTGTTTTTTACCCACAGTGCTTTACAGATCCATGACAGTTTCCTTTAAACCTTTGGATGGTGGCAGGAGGAACACTTTACATGAAAAATCCCTACCCCAGCCTCTTCCTTCCCCTCTCCCTCCCAAGTCCCACTTTACCCCCAAGTATCTGAAGTATTTATATTTCATAAAAGCGAGATGTCTTTAATAATGTGATATAGAATCCAAAGATCCACCCTGATGTGCAGAAAGGAATCAACACATTTTAAAAGACATTTCCTCTTTCCAGCAATCTCTTTTCCTTAAGGGGGTGTCATCATTATGTTCTACCTTCGCCAGTTACTTAATGATAAATTAAAATTACACTAACACTTTGCTTTTTAACATAAAGAATTCAGCGTGCTTGATGGAGCAGTGCTTCATGGAAAGTTAGTTCCTTCATAGCAACAACTGTTTGGAGAAGAGGAGTTTATTAATTTATCAGAGCCTTATGTTCAATTTCAGATTTTTCAGTTTAGGAACCAACAATCAGCTGCACCTGTTACCAATTAAAGTATTAATGGCACATCAATCAAAGAAAAATCACTGTAAAAGGAGATTACACAAGCTCTGTACTCATGTCATTTCTTTGGAAGTCATCTTTTATTTCCAAAAAGAAATTAAATCCATAAACTATACACTACAAACTCTAGGCATGTTTTTTTGCTATAATGTTTGCAGTAGTTTAACATTTAAGACTGTGAGGGCAAGTGCTTTTTCCACCAGAGGAATTGAGTGTCTTGTCTTTTATAAAGTAATAATGTTGCTTTAAATGTGGAGACCACAGGACCCTGTTAACATTTTTACAAAGTTTGACAAAAGTTAATTACTTGGCTTACAAAAAAGCCAGGAAGCATTAATACTGCTCCAGACTGATGGAATGTTCAATGCTACCTACAGGTTTATACATTTACCTATAACAGGAAAGGCAATGTGGCAGCAGGAAAAGAGACACAGGAGAGAAAATGCTTAATTTTACCATCCCTTTTTGTATTGGAAAAATGATATCAACAGGGTATACAGCAGTTACAGCATGAGCAAGCTACAAATGTTATAGGCCCCAGAACCTGCATTTTGCTAGACCTCTGTGTTCATAAATGCCACCCCATGTTAACCCTTCTACGTTCATAAAACACATTACTGAGACTTAGCATATATATTTTCTAAAGAGTACTGATCGGGTTGGAGAATCATTCTTCACAGTAACATAGGGTGACCAGATGTCCTGTTTTTATAGGGACAGTCCCATTTTTGGGGACTTTTTCTTATATAGGTGTCTGTTACTCCCACCCTTGTCCCGTTTTTTCACAGTTGCTATCTGGTGACCCTACAGTAACATAAAAAGTACTAATCACCATACATCAACTTCATTACTTAATACTATCCCTTAAATCCCCCAGAGTTCAAGGCTGTTCTTTTGTAAATGAAATAGCCAAATTGTGTAATCGAGA
>NC_048305.1:78254306-78314306 GCF_013100865.1 Trachemys scripta elegans | reverse complement strand
GAGGACTAAATTAAAAAAGCCAACCACAATGGCATTAGCATTAGAGGTTAAAACAAATGCAATCATTGCTGGGAAAAATCCTAAATGCATGCATCTCCACAAAGAACTTTGAAACAATGACTTTCCTCCATAGGGAAATACTGGGGTATATAATACAGTATCATTACAATAAAATAAGGAGCCATGAGGCACATCACTAAGAGAGAAAACAACATCAAAACAAAACAGAGAAGAAAACCAGGCAGCTCATTGTGTCTCTGCCAATGGTGAAGTAAACAATGCATCTGTTTCAAAATT
This sequence comes from Trachemys scripta elegans, assembly GCF_013100865.1. Lineage (NCBI taxonomy): Eukaryota > Metazoa > Chordata > Testudines > Emydidae > Trachemys > Trachemys scripta. Next base: position 78,314,009 of record NC_048305.1, on the reverse strand, counting down.
CATACAACTGAGTTTGACCACAAGTAAAACTGACCTGTGCAATAGTAAAAGGAGTCAAGGAAGACTGCTGACATTCTATTTATGTAGTTGCATTTTTTAAAAAGTTTTTTTTTCCTTACACAAAGAAAAGCGATTGGGTGAGCTCATCTCATTTATAACAACTCCAGTCTTTAAAGCAAAATAATTTTACCAATGTACTTTTACATTTAGAATACTGTTATCATAAACATGGAACATACTGTACTGTATGAGGACAGTCAGTCTGACTTATAGCAGCATGGTTCAGCCTGCACAAGATAACCAAGAGTAATGGTTTTTGATAATCAGGCCACAATATTAATATAACATGAAGCATAAATGCTTTTGTACTGAAGGTCTGGTTAAGCTACCAAATCTCATTGGAATATAAAGGAGAAAAGCTATACTCTGCACTCTATTCTATACTGCAAAATGTATGTCAGAGCATTTCCATACATGTCTCTTTTGAAAAGAGGCTCTGCAAAAGTGAGTATGTAATGCCACTGATTAATGCATGTATCTGTTAGATGAACCTCTGATCCTCAGTATCCATTCAAGCTCAAGCGATGCTGGCTGGGTCAGAATTTTGTTCTATGGAATTTAGCTGTGGGATTTCAAATGTCAGTTATGTTGGTAGGGATCAGTTTGTCTGGTAATATGGGGGTCAATTGCTCTGGGAGGAGAAAATTCCATTTTGATAGCTTTCATTGGTTCTCTGCTACTATAATATTATTTGGTCTAAAGGGACTCATTTTGACTGATGCCAATGGCAGGAAGACTCCAAATTATGCCCATTTTCACCAAATGTTATGAATAAGGAATATATAAAGAAGGAAATACTATTGATGGGCTATATTTCAGCCATTCAAAACAAAGTGACTGCACCAAAACAGTTGATTTTATACACATTACATATACCTGCATACCACAAATATTAACAGAATTATATTCAATATTGAAAATAATATGGTTCCACAGTAGCAATGTCCCCACAATGTAATTCTCATAGTACACCTATCATCAGAACTTTTTACTTTGAAGAAATTTAATTCCTTGTTAACTTAAATAGTGTTCCTTGACTAGAATTTTTCTTCTTAATTTGAATTGTTTATGACGCCAGTTTTCTGTCAATGGGTGGTGTGGTATAAATCAAATACAGAACTTCCTTTCTTTAAATTTTACATTTATTTCTTGTGTGTGAGACATCAAGGTCCAACTCCTAACCACTTTTGATCATTAAGATCCCATGGCAATTTTCTATAAGAGTAAGGGTGTTAAATTAATCATGGCAATCTGGCCAAATTCCAGCTCTGGTAATTACATTCTGCATACCTAAAATTCCCCCTGTAGTTACAATTGAAGAAGTTATTCTTCACTTTCACTCCTAAAAAAGCATCTTGTGGTGTTTTTTGCACAGAGTGCCTGGCACTTTCTGTTCCTGAGGTGTTTTCATTTCAGTTGTGGATGAGTGATTGCTATATAAAGTGCTTTGGGATCCTTCTGGATTAAAAAACACCCAATATACATATAATACATTGTTTATTTACAATTTTTAAGCATATCACTTTATCCACCTAGGAGTTTGTTTCACTAAGGATTTGCAATTCTTTTCCGTACCATTTGGAATGCAATGGAAACATTTATTCTGTTGCTACACTTATAACCAAGAAAGAGTTATTTTCCACAGCTCTGAACTGGAAAGCAAAATATCATGCTGATTTGACTGGAACCAGGGTAAGGAATACAATTACTGCCCTAGCAAGACTCTTTAGGCCAGTAGTAAGAAAACCCATTCAAGGTGCTGAATAGGTCTCTTACAAGGTTTATAGGTCTTACTATTGCTCCATTTGTTCTGTCAGATAAAATGAGTGAGTGGGATCCCCTCTCCCTCACAGAAGAAGTAGAAATGGGGGAAGAATTCTCACCTCTGATTTCTGCCAGTAATTAGACATAATCTTTCCCATCCTAAATGGCAGAAGAAGGGGGAGGCAATGATACTGTGGTGTAATGACGTGTGAATCTATGAAGGCACTGGGTATCCCATCTCAATGTTATGTCATGACACAAACATCGCAACACGTAAAGGTACACTCCAAGAATGTTCTCTGAGGCTTGCTGATGCTACTGGGTGACAAAATAGCTGCTAAAGTTGTTGAAAGTGGAATACTGTTGGCACAGGCCCTGGTTCAACAATACACTTAAGCAGGTGCTCATCTTCAAGCATGTGCTTAAGTGCTTTGCAGATTCAGGGCTTCAGTCAGCAAGAAAATGACTGAATCTGAAAATTAATCATTTGTGAGAATCATTATTAGTCCATGGCTATGTCTACACAATGCCATAGCGTAGACCCCAAGGGTGTGAACTGCAGAGTGCACCGAAGGGTTGGATGCTGCTGGCATGAACTAAAATATACCTAGTTCATATTAATGTAGCCCTCTTTAATGCTCTTATGGAATTATACAGGATACTATCATATATTTATTTACTTAATTTGTTATATGTGAGGGATAGAGAGAAATAATAGGCTGAGCTGACCCCTATAATGGCAGCCTGTAACTAGCCTAGAGGAAAAGGTGATCTCTAAGGTTGGACAAGTACTAAATAGGGAAACATTCAGTAACTGTTGGGGTGGGGAGGTGGGGCGTCTGCTTAGGGCTGGTAAAGGTGGACATTTGTCAGTTTGCCTACTGCAACAGAATCCCCAGGCCTGCTGGCTACTGTCGAGGCAAACTGCTTTTTGAGCTGAGGACAAATGTATGTTGTGCAGATGGCTGGCTTGAGTTTTTAACTTACTAGCTAAGGCATGCTTTGTAGGTGATAATGTCTCTAACTATAACAACCAAAATGTTATGAATTGATTTCAGCATGAGTTATTCAAGATAAGATGGAATAAGAGCAGCTGCTGAAGCAAGAGTGTTTAAAGTAGACAAGGTACGTTCCTTGCTTCTGACCTCCATAGATAAGCATTACAATTATATATGGCTGTATGAATTATATACTCTTCTGTATGAAGAGTACTAAGTGGACAGCTTCTAATTACTTTACCCTTACTTTGTAAAGCTAAAGAGTCTAAATCTGTGACTGAAAATAATATTTTTAAACAATTTTTTAAATAGAATTGTTGATTGATTGTTTTTAAGACACATTTCCTGTAAACTTTGTTTTTATGGTGGTACTTAGTAATCTGGTTCACCTCCCACGAATCTGTTTGATGGGGGAGTTTCATTCTGCAGTCTTCTACTGTAAGGGCCAGATTCCTTCACTGGGTTGTGTGTAGCCGGATGGTATGTATATAGCTGAAGTACCTATATTGCCCCATTACCACACTCTGAGTGACTCATACTAATAGTACATTTATTTTCATGACATCGCAGTGAGGCTGGCTCCATGAGGGAACTCAATGTGAGCAGATCACCAAGGCCTGTCCTCCATCCAGAATTTCTTTTCTCCCCAAGCCTTGTCTCAGTCTCTTGCACCTCTGTCTCTCTTGCAGCTCCCTATTCATGCTCACAGCAGCTGAAAAAGGAGCCCTTACTAATAGGTATGTTGCTGGAGCAAAAACAGCCCTAAGAGAAAGGGACAATCAACCCCCAAGAGCAGGAGAGCTGTAGAGGAAATTCTTCTGCCATCAGTGGTAAAAGCTACTTCATAGCTCCTTGGGCAAAATGAAAGTTGTGGCCATGGGCTGGGATGGGTGGGATCCAGTCAACGATCTTTCCCAGACTCAATGAAATAAGCAGATGCTAAGAGGGAAAAGGAGTGGAGAGCCATTGAACAACTGCCCATGGTCCAGTGTTCCACAAGGTGGGGGGAGCACAGGCAAGTCCCCACATGGTGACTTCTGGTAATATCTCCCCTCCCTCCAACTCCCGTTTCTCACACTGTTTCCACTATCATACTGTTTTCGAAGGTGCTGTGATCTATGCTCAGGGCCAGACCTTATAAGTACCCCAGTCTGATCCTTACAGAGCTGTGACTGATCCCCTACATCTACTTGGCTAATATGCAAATAGGCTGTTCCTGTAACAATCTCCATATAATCTGGACAGCTACTGTATCAGCCTGCTCATTCACCAAATCACTCTACTGCAAATATCCCTACATGTCAAAAGTCAGATTTTTATTTTTATTTTTTAAAAAGAGTCAGTCATGGAATCCATGATTCTCATGAGAGCATGACAGAGATTCATCTTTAGTTATAATAGCAAAATGACCTTGGCACAGGGCATTTCCTGAAAAACTAAGGACCAGCTGAGGTTAATGGCCTACAGCTTTGCCTGAGGCCATGAAGTCTCCCAGCCAGTCATTAATCCCCCAGAAGTACCCTGTGCCTTGATCATTTCTACTTAATTAAAGCTTGTGATCCTCAGGATGGCCCCATTTCACCAGGAGACTCTTTTTTAGTTACTTCAAGGAATGTGCATTATGTAGCCTCATCTCCTTCTATCTTTCTTTCTCTCCCTCTCAAGATATTTGCCATGACATGTTCCAATTTCCTTTCTAATGACCAATGTTTAATATGGCTTACAAACAATTATTTTTTCTTTCATCTTTGACATAAGCCCTTAGTCCAAAGTTGAAAAATTAATTCATTTTTTCCAGGAGAAAATACATCTGTGGTTTCTGCATGAGGGACACTGAACCCAAAGTAAATAACTACCAAGGTTTAAAGAGCTCCCATCTTTAAAACAAACAGAAACCAAATGTAATACATCCAAAACGAGGAGAAAATACAAAATTATGTAGTGGAGATGAGTAAGAGAAATCACACGGGAAGAATTCATGAAGCCTCCCACCCATAAAAGAGAGCATTTTTACAGCATATTTTTCCCATCATAAGAAAAGTAAAGAGCCTGCCAACACTTACACAAAGACATATACATCAATGGTCCCATAGACTTCAACAGAATTATTCAGATACATAAAGCTAAGCACATGCATTAGAGCTTGCAGGATTGAGGATTAAGATAAAATAAAATAAAGCAGAGGCCACAAAGCCCACCTATGTCAAACTTCTCCTTTGAATCAGTAACTGTACCCCCACACAATGCTTTTTTGTATAGATTGGATCAAGTTGCAAAATATGGATCTAGATTTTTAACACTCCAAATTTCAGGCAGTTTAGATTCAACATGGAGATGCTGTGAAATATGGACTAGATGACATAATGCATTATTATTCTTAACATTATTAAAATAATGTTAATAGTACATAAGTTACATCTACATTATTATTTAAATAATAGATTACGGCAAATTCCCTATATGACAGAGTTTACAAGCTGAGGTCCTGATCCTTCAAATTTTAATAATGTGAGTTCAATAGCCCTTGTTCATAGACATAGTTCCTCTGAAGTTAAAGAACTGAACTATATATAAGCACATGTTTGCAGGATCAGGCCCTAGGTTAGTACCCATGCTGAAATCCATACTTATTGTTCACAGCTTTGAACCAAAGCCACAGTGTCAGTGTATTTTAGAACTTTGGGAGAGTTTATATCCTTCTTATGAGGGCATCACTCAGTCCCCATCCTCTGATGCCCCCAGAAATTGCTTAGATCCACTAACCCCAGTACAGTGCAACATCCCAATTTTTAACTCCTACATCTTTTAGTCCCTCCTTAGCAGAGCCCTAGGAGGAGGGCCAGCTCCAGGGTTTTGGCCGCCCCAAGCAGCCAAAGCAAAACAAAACAAAACAAAACAAAAAGCCGCAATCGCAATCTGCGGCGGCAATTTGGCGGGAGGTCCTTCGCTCTCAGGCGGAGTGAGGGACCATCCGCCGAATTGCCGCCGAATACCTGGACGTGCCGCCCCTCTCCGGAGCGGCCGCCCCAAGCACCTGCTTGACAAGCTGGTGCCTGGAGCCGGCCCTGCCTAGGAGGAAACAAGATCTCCCTGTCTTGGGAGCTCTTTCAACATGGGCTCAGCTAGCCCTGTCCTCTTCCCCTTTATAACACTTCCTTCCTGGTTTTTATCAAGTTAGTCAGCTGAGGGCTAAATAATTCAACCTCCCCAGCCTCTCCGTCTGAGTAGCAAATTGCTTAATTAGCCATCACTTGGGAAACTAATTGAGGCTACAGTGATCAGAGTGCTGATCCACCTTTCAGGCCTCAGCACTGTCACAATCCTCCTCTGAAATTTGCAGTTAGTGCCTCTTTCTATAACAGGCTGAGCCAACACTCCAGAGCTAGACTCCCTCACCCCTCCTAAAGGTAATATCTGGATTTAAACTTTGAAACTTGAACTCATACCTAATACTTACCCAATAGACCATAACAATTTTAAATGAGACATTACAGCCGCCTTCCAAAATTTTGCTTACTCACTAAGCCAGGGTGTGTAATTTCTTTTGATGGGAGGGCATAATTTTTCCCCCCATTATCCTCATGGTATAGGCTGAGCGAGAATATTTTGCACCTTGACTGGTTAATTTTCTTGACAGTTTTGCAAGATAGAGTTACACTCTAGTGGATAAACACAAACTCAAAATGTTACATATAAGAAAATAAAACTGTCCCATGATTTGCTGAAAAGAGTCAAGTAATGAGTCAGTAAGCTTCTACTACATTATTTCACACAAGTCAAATATACTGAGTTTTAGAACAATGTTAATACATTAGATTACAAATGCCTATGCAAATATGTGCATTATTGCACCATAACTGGCTACTTAGCAGTCATCATGGAAATTACAGCCACCGTGGAACTCCACTAGAACTGGCCCAGTAGGTAATTATTTATTATATGGTACAGATTTGTCCATACTTTTTATTATTTCAAGGCTGCTGGCCGTAACATTGCCAATATGGCATGTGCTGCCATCTCACAGCAAAGAAAGATTTGCCATTTTGTATGGATCTGGATGCTGATGGACCAGAAAGGAAAAGAAAAGTAAGAGCTAATCTAATGCTTTGAAGTGGGGCACTGGCAAATTTTGCCAAGTGTTCAGATCTGGGGTTTTGGCTCAAGTTAATCTTGAAAATAAATAAATAAAAGATGAACCTTTCTGGGATAATGTGTTAGATTACACCTCCCTGAGCCTAATGGGTACATTCTGTACATATTTATTTCATATTTTATTTGCAGCTCATCTTTAAGGCTGCTGCATCTTCTCACAATGAAGTAAGTAAGAGATGGAGTGTCAACCTTAACTTTGAATTTCCTATCTTGTGTTGCTTCATGCCACAACCTCAGTACTATTTAAAAGCTGGAGTTTTCTGTATTAAATTCCCATCAAGCAGCCTCTGAAAGATCTTAAGGACCTTCACAATTGTAGAGTGTAGCATAATTTAAAATGAAAGTACTGAAGGTAAACAGCCTATAAGCAGAAACATTGGCCACTCACAGAAATAACTCTGATGCCCTTAAAGATGTCTGGATTTCCAATTATATTATTTTCCGGCAAACAGGAGAGAGAGACATTTTAACAGTAAGAGAAGAGGTATTATGTAGATTAAAAATGTATTGTTGTTGCTAACTTGAGATAAAAATGGACCTGTTTTTTTTTTTTAAATTCACTAATCATTTTACAGATCAAAGAAATTATTTTCTAAGTGCTCAAACTTTGAGCCTTTCAGCAAGGACAAACTTTGAACCCTGTTTAGTGATGCTGTGGCATACTTTCTTCTCTTGAACTACAGCTAAAAGACTTGTAAAAAAATGTTATTTCAACACTGAAGCACTTTAAGTGACTGACTGAAACCACAATGTATAAAAAGTATAACTCAAGCTTGGCAGAACTGAACTAAATAAATAGTGATGATAAGCGACATATCTAACAATGTAGCCTCAGTGTCTTGTCATTAACACAATTATGTCAGTACAGTCAATCAGCACATTGCCTTGACTCTAAAGCAAGAGTCTGAATGCTTTTAAAGTTGGAGGGAGGGGAAAAGAGGAGAATCACCACATTAAATGAAGCAATGTGACTCCACAATTATTCATGGGTTTTTAAGAAAACAAGGTTATACATTTACAAAATCCTTTGTTGTTGGAGTAATGCTAAAATAATTCTTTGAGTTCAATACTATACATAATAACCCTCCGATGATCCAAAACAAAAAGAGGACTCAAGACAAAACATTCCTTTCACAAATGAGAAATTGATTTAGTACCTGAAGTGATAATTAATGCCATTCAGTTTGGTTTCAAGTGGAGATGAGAACATGCATTTACAAAATGCACTGCTCTCCAAAGGGCCTTTGCTATATGCTGGGTGGGTGGACAAACTCACACAGTCAGCAGTGGCGGGTGATGGCATCTGCCAGCATTAGCTATGCCATACCAATTGAATATCCTCCATGACAACACCATTAATGCATAGAAAGTCTGAGCAGGAGCCAAAATAGGCAGAAGCAGATTTACTGTACCGATACTCGTTGAATGGTCCCTGTGCTATTTTTATCCAAAATAGAATAGTAGTAACAGTTTGTCAAAGAATGTTCTTAGGGTGAAATTCACCTCCATAAAACTGGAATGATTTCAACAAGAGATATCCCTGAGTAAGGACTTCAGGATATTTTTTATATAAATTGTTAATGTAATGTTAAGGGCCTAACGTAAGCCCCAAAGGCAGGGAAGTTCAGAATTAAAGCTGTCTCAGTCCTTACATCCCATCGTTGCAGCTGTCCTGAGAATTCACTGATGGATTCTGAAGCCTCAGCTGGAACAACATACATTAGGCCCAGTCCTGTAAGGTGATGAATTCAATAAGGGTATGTCTGCGCAGCTGCTGGGAACGAATCGTGCAGCCAGGGCCGAAAGCCTCGCGCTGGCAGGGCTCAGGTTAGCACACTAAAAATAGCTGTGTAGACACTGCTTTGGTGTTCTGGGTTGGGCTGCAGCTGGGGCTCTGAAGACCTACGGAGGGAATGGGCTTCAAAGCCTGAGCTCCAGCTGTAATGTCCATGTTGGTATTTTTATCATGCTAGACCTAGCCCCACTAATACATATTTGTCAACTTGGGATGTGAGACTCGCTCCTAGAAGCTGTGTAGACATACCCACTGACTCTTGTTACATAAACTCCGATTATTTACAAAATGAATTTGCAAAATAACAATGCGCTGATATTCTAGATACCTTTGCTCTTTTGGGGGTTTATGAACTAATTGCAATATTCTGTGTAGCATGCTAATAAGAAACAAGATTTAGCCCCTCTGGCCACTTTGACCAAATTGCTGTGAGCTGCCCTGACTTACTCCTGACCTTCATGTAATTCCACTCTGATCCTCACTCAATTCTCCTGAAGCTGGTCTGACCGCAACTGTATTCCTCATGCTGCTCTAAGCATACTTCAAGCCTTCCCATTTGGCTCCCATTCTTTCTCTGCTTCTCTAATACTTCCTCCTTCATACACCTGTGATATATATGCCTCTCTCTGCAACCCTAATTTCCTGCTCCCCCATCCTCATCTCAGCTAGCACAATATTGATCTGAACTTCCTTATCCTCAGCCATTCTGCTTAGATCCCTTCTCTTTTCCTCCATGCAGCTCCAATGCTCTCTCTTCCCCGTCCATGCCACTTTGATGTTCTCTACTTCCATTTGTACTGTTTTGATCCACTTTCTGATTCCCCAGAGCCCCAACAATCCTCCCTGAGCCTCCTTTTGCTGCTCTGATCCTTTTTCTGCTTCCCCTATGTGGCTCCAATTATCCTTCAACGTTTCTGTGTCCTTCAAATCCCCTGAACTTCAGCTATGTAACATACACTTTTCTTAGTATGTGTACTACCGAAATCAGTGGGAATTCGCAGCTTAAAAAATAACATGATACGTCTGCCATAGAACATTAATGCAATTTTAAAAATTAATGCTAAGTGCTTAATACGCTCTCTTAGTAACAATTTTTCAAACCTGTATATCCCATCTGTTTTCACTGGTTTTAGTTGACATTTTAACTGATTGCCTTCACAATTTCAGTTTTAAATATAGGTATGTTATTAGAGCATACCAGGCAAGGAAGCACTAGAAACTGCACTACTATCACCCTCTTACACAATTTTGATCAATGTTGATTAAAAAGTTACATCCCAGTTAGCAATTTGTATGCCAGGTTATGGCCTGATGCAAGTTCAAATAGCTTTTGTAATAATCCTTTGAAAAACAGGCCTCCTACTGGAGATAGTGCAGGGCTTTCAACTACAGTAGCACTACGGGCGCCACTATAATATTGTGTGTTGTTTTTGGAATCTCATGTCTAGATTGCGTGCAATGTGCATTAACTATGTGTGCTATGAGACCAGGAGTTTATTTTAATGCTTATTCATTAGAGGGAGGATTGGCAGCTGGAAACCTGTGGAGTGAAGTATCTCTGCCTTTGCCAAAGGGATGCAATAATTGGCATTCAAACAAAGAAGTCCATAATATTTAGTGACTTGTACGGGGATATCTGCCTTACAGAACAGAAACTCTTTTACATTTCTTAAGTTCCCACTTTTAGGAGGAAATTTATTTTAAAAGGACCATTCTCTCTATCCAATTAAATACAGGACTAGGTATTTTTCATAAATAAAAGTGTTCATACTAACTGTGGTTCAAGTACATGTTCAGTTAACTTTCCTCTCCATTTAAAACAATGCAGCATCAGCAAAAATTCAGTAAGGGACATTAAATATCAAATGTGCCAGTTTTGTAACTATTAAGTACTTCATTAGATTCTGTTTTGGAAACTGCATTAATGAGCATTTTTATACAAAAGGGCATGGCGTATTTGGCATTGTTTAACTCTACAACATAGCCCCGACCAAAAATCACATTTTAACATACTACAGTGTATATCTTTTTTAAAAACAAAATTTAAGATACTTTTTTTCCCCGCTTGTCTTAGAGAATGTGTGCATCCCTGTAAATGCCGTAACCTCGACACCCTCCGTTTAATTGTCTAAAATAGTTCTTGGAGGTAGGACCAGAAATGTAAAAGGAAAAAAGCTCTTGGAAATTCAGAAACAGAACAAGTCAAATTTGTCCATGTATGAGTTCCAAGATTTCCATCCATTTCTGTGGTGTTATAATACTGGTTAAAAAAGAAACGTTATCCATATATGTGCATGCATGCATACAAAATCCATGTACACACAGACGAATGACTGCTACACAATTTCTTCTGTCTGTTTATATTAGCACATACATAGAGTTAGATTTTTCAGCTGCTATATATTTCTGTTACTATCTGTTAGAGAGAAAACCTTATACTTCAACAAAGGGAAAAAAGGAGAGAAACAATAAATTAAAACTGTGTTTAAAATGTATCATCTAGCCTAACCTTTACTCCATTAGGGAAAATATGCCTGCAAAAAAGATTAAATACAAATTTGCTTTGCTTTTAAACCTACTTAAGAAGCACCTATCCTATCTGTCCATATAAATTCCAATGGAAAACATGATGACATGCAATTACTAATCTCAATGTACACAGCTATGCCTCGGGGACTTGGTGGTTCATATTTTACTGTTCTGTAATCAAATACAAAACTAATGAGTAAAAATATGCTTCCTCCAATAAATTCCCAGCACCTGGACAAGTGTCTGACAGGGAAATGGAGGATGCTCACACAAAATTCATTCTGCAAAGCTATTAAAGTGTTATACTTGCCAACAAGTGTTCATTAAACAAGAATGAAGGATCTTTATGCCAGTTTCTTACCAAAGGCTTTTTAATATTTTAATGGAGAGTAAAGACTATTTATCTGAACTCTGATCAGTTAACGTTCAAATCTGTTATGAAGAAACAAGGAGTCCTTTATAATACCTTTCATAAAAATCCACTTTGCAATGCTTCAAATAAAGACTAAGGACTGTAAAAGATTATGCTGCATATAAACAAAATCAGTATCATTTTGAAATTATATGGTTATCCCTGGAACTCCTTAGCACATTAGAATCATGTTGTATTTTTATTTAAGGAGTGGTTAACAACATCCATGATACAAATGAAAAATAGGATTAGAGGTGACTTTACTTGTACAAGAGTTTCTTCAGGCCGCAGATGGGGGAAAAAATGTAATGGGTCTGATGAAAGAAGTGGGAGGCTAACAGAATGTACAAAGCTAAGCCAGATATCTGTTTGGGAAACAAAAGCATTACAATAGGTGATGGTGAAGGCTGGATCAATGATACCCAACAAATAAGTTTATCTAATAGAATCAAAGTTTAAAACCAAACTAAACCAACATTTAATATATCTTACAAAAAATAAGAACTAGACTGTGCAGTAAAAGCTAGAAATGGCTGCTTAGTCAGGAAATATGGATCAGGATCCAAACTTACCAATCTTTTTTTGAAGGGTGGTGGCAGTTTGGATTCAGGGTTTTGGCTCAGCCCATCAGAGATCCAAGGGAGCAGCCATATAGTTTGGATCATTATTTGAATTTCCCCAAAGCTTGGGAGTGATTAAATCCAAGGTTGTAGTCTAGGCTTATCTCTAACTAAAGAGGTGATTGTTATAATTGTACATGCAGTGCACTTAGGCCCCAGTCCAGCAAAGCACTTCAGCAGCATGTGCTTAACTTTAAAATGTTTTGATGATTCAGGGACTTAGTGCTTCATCCAAGCTCTATTAAAGTCAATGGAAAGACTCCCATTAGCTTCAGTAGGAGGTGGATGTAGTCATCACACAGCATCTCCCAATCCCTGTGTGCTTTACAGTTCAAACAGATTTAAAAGCAGCATCATATATATGCCTATTTAATTTTAATTAAACTAAAAAGAACTTTCTGAAGAGAAATAGGAAGCTGCTTATGAGAATATGGAGCACAAATACTAGAGGCCAAACTTTTAAAAACAATTACAACTACTAAAGTAACAGTGTGCAAACATGTATTTACATGTATAAGTACCCAACTGTGCGCACAGTTTTTGGGTTGTGTGTATGTATTTATATGTGTCGCTATGTATGTATGCTCAGATTTTGAGGGCATAATTAAATATTTACAAAAATGGCATTAAAAGCTGTAGTTCTGAATGTCCCTGAATTCTGTTTAAGGTAAAAGGGGTGGGAAACAAAAATCAATAGACCATGATTAGCTTTAGGGTTAGATGGCAACTAACAGTGATGCATATATCCATAAAGAAAGCTACTGTATTGTGGACAAAGGTATTTTTAAGGAGCATAAAACTTAGGGTTTAACAGGGTGTAAAGCTGTCAGGAAAGGATTTGTGAGGTTGGGAGATAGTTTAATGCTTATTAATTAGAACAGAATTGGCAGCTACAAATCTGAGTGAGGTATCTCTGCCAGTGGAATACGTTAACTGGCATACAAACAAAGACGTCCATATTATCCCTCTGATTTACTCAAGGAAGAAGTAACTACTCTGTCATCACCAAAGTTTGCTCTCTGTACAAGTCTAGAGTGCAGTGCTTCCAAGAGGGAAATCAATGAACAGACTCAAGGCTATCTGACAAAGCTCAGACTTATGCTGGACCACACGTCAAGACGGGCCTGCTGGCATAGATTACTGGCAGATGGGAAAATATGAACATTAAGCATGCAGTCCTGCTGCCATTGGAGTTTTACTCTTGAGTTCCGTGGGAATAGGATAAAGCCCCTGAGATCAAATCGAATGTCTTATCTATTCATTGCCGCCTTGACTGTAAGTTTGTTTGATATTTAAATAATATTTTAATTGATTTTTTCTCAGTACAGACATATATAGAAATTCAATAGAGTAAGAAAGATCAGCAAAGTACAAACAACTCAAAAAACAAACCACAAAAAATAAATAAGGAAAAACTAAAATGATTTTTCTCCTCCAGTTCCTATTTTTACTTCAACTGCTGCTAAGATGTGTATCTGCTATTCCTTCATAATGCAGATGAATTCTTGATCAAAACTAATTAAACTTAAGCTATATTAGCATTCATTCTGTATACTACATTCATAAAATGAATCTTTGGTCATTTCCAAATACCAGCTTTTTAATACTAGAATGATGACACTATCCTCCAGCCCCCTCCCATTTTCAATTTATGGCCTCAGTTCAGAAAACTTTAAGCAGGAGTAGTTCTAGCAATTTCAGTGGGGCTACTCATGTACTTAAGCACATACTTAGGTGCTTTGTTGAATTGGGCCCTGTGATCTCATACATTAACACATTAATCAATTCAGACTAGAAACTTTTAATTGAACCTTCTTGGTAAAGCACCATTTACAACTATGGAGCTATATAAGTAATATATAATAATGATCAAACATGTGAAGGATTCTCTTTGTCAGATCTTCAACAGATACGGGCTTCCAGGAAACCCACATTTAAACAGATGAGAGAAAGTCCAATAAGTTATCTGCATGACTCTAAACTGTATTGACTTCAGTTATGCCTCTGCTCCTGTTATGCTAGTGAGGTCTAAGTTCCTGAATGTTGCTAAAATTCCTATTTACTTCAGTCTTCCATCTTGCTCTTGCTGGACTGACAGCGTGACTTGGGTAAGAGTATTCTGCAGTAAACAGAAAGCCTTAGAGAATGGGACAAAGTTGAGACCTATTGCATTAGTTGTACTGTTTGGGATGACTGGCACATTTCCAAAATTGACTCAGGCAGACCTTAATCAGTAAGTACAGCAAATCTATTGAGTAATCCTTCATATGTCACCATTACATATTCCTGATAAAATAACACTCAGTTCCCTCCTTGTCCCATTGCCTTTTCCAACGGAGTGGTCTTCTCTCAGTTTTAAGTGGTACGTTAAACAAAAACAAAGGAGATTCACCAGATAGTTGTATTAACTGTGCCCTCATTATACTCTTAAAGTAATGTCTTATACCAGTCAGACCACCATTATGAAGAACCACAAAGTGCACTACTAATATTCATTACTTCAGCCCGACAGGCACCCCAAGAGGTAGGCAAGTATTACTATCTGCATTTTACAAATGGGTAACTTATGTACAAAGAAGGTATGTAATTTTGGGCAAATCACTGAGGCTTTGTCTATACTATCGCGGTAAGTCGACCTAAATTACACTACTCCAGTTATGTGAATAACTAACTGAAGTTGACGTAGCTTATGTCAACTTACCGCAGTGTCTACACCGCACTGTGTTGACGGGAGATGCTCTACCACCAACTTCCCTTACTCTTCTCAGGGAGCTGCAGTACCATAGTTGACCAGAGAGTGCTCTGCAATTGATTTAGTGGGTCTTCACTAGACCTGCTAAATCGACACTGCTGTATTGATCGCAGCAGTGCCAATCTACTGGTAAGTGTAGACATGGCCTGAGTGAATCACTTCCAGGGACCCGAGTCTTTTGAGTTTCAGGTCCTGTACTTATCAGGTAGCCTGTGATCACTCCCTCAAAATGATGGAATATTTCTAACGTATGGAAAAACCAGATTCATATTAATGTATTACATGTTCAGGCCAATAATTTGTTCTGAGTCACAACATGCATACATGGTCTAATTTTAAAATGGAGAGGATACTGCAGTAGTTCCCTAAAAACAAATTTTTAAAGCTAGGGTAGTCTGTTCCTCCAAACACTCATCCTTAAACTATGGGACTCTTCCAGCAGCTTCACATTTGAATGGTGCGGGGCAGGATGGGCTCTGTTATCCACAAACATACTGCTTTATGTATGAAAATGTCAACATGCTTGTTGGCCCATAGTAGTCTATGAATAACTAGAAGGTGACACTGAAGGCTGGGAACAAGTGAGATATGCATAATAAAAAGTAAGGAAGCAAAATGACTAACAACCAGCAAATCCTACTGAAGCATTCACTAAAAAGGAAGACCAAACTCCATTTTTTACACATAGATTCGCAGAATAAAACTGAATCGAAATAGGCTACAAAACACTTCTCTCCTCTCCCCCAATAAGCCCAACAGATTGTTTTCATACTAAACCTGAAACAAAGATGAGCCTTGTCCCTGTACATTAAAATGTCTTACCTTATAAGGAAGCTTTTGACAGCATTAGATTAAACTCACAAAAGCTAATGAAGATTCCTCCTTAATACACATTTCTTTTTTCCAGTTTGGACTTGAAGTGACAACATTACAGAAATACCCTGCAGGTTTTTATTTAAATAGCATCCTATAAAACAATGTCCTCTTGTCAGTCACCACTAATTCAGCAGAAGTCAAGCTATAAATCTGTCCAAAGGCCAGCAAAGTGCTTAACTTGGCACATCCCTAATAAAATTAGGAATGTAAGTTTATTACATGAACTTTAAGCAGGTTTGGCGAAGATATTGAGATTTTTGCTTATGGCAACCGTGGCTAATGTGGATTGGTATTTTCATTATAATGCACCCCACAGCATTTCCCAGCATTGTCTCAGGTTTCCAAATTGGACAATAATTTTCTACATTATCTGACATATCACTAGGTATTTCGGCTGAAACTCTATCACTAAAGCTTCACACACTTTAACGTACTTAAAGATAGTAAAGACTTTTCAATAATGCTAATTCTGCTGAATAAATGAGGGCAAATTAATTAATACTTCTATTAATGTAACCTGATTTCACTTTGTTCAAGTACAGAAGCACTTACAGGCTTTTAACCCAAGCTCAGATATATTGTTTCAGCTGAAGGCAATTTTGAGAAGTGATTTATACTGTAATAAGCTGAAAATGCTTGTTAAGAAAAACAGTAAGATTTGGGATTCTAGAATCTAAATTTTGTTGTTTTTAATACAATATACTTTTTGATTGCCCAGACACTGAACATCTCATTAGAACATTTTATAAAATACTAGCATATTGTAGCTCCTTTGTCCCCCCTCCCTCCCCTTTTTATGTTAAAGAAACATTCTTCCTTCAGTGGTGAAATATTATATTTCTGGCCACCAGAAGAGAATGCGCTTGCGGTCTTTCCTGGCCAGGAGAGTTCATGCTATCATTAGTTTCTGCAGCAGCAAAGGCTTCTGGTTACTAGTGGCTGCCACAACATGAAGGCGCCACTCCGCATATTACATTATACCCACTACAAGCATAAAGACACCATTTAACTTGCTGCAATCTCAACCTGTGAATGTGTAGAGTCACTAAAGTTCACTTCATGAAAAATACAACATACTGTGCAAAAGAAGTATGATTGATGCCCACTGAGCAGACTGTTTATCAGACAAACACATTTTGCAAACTTTGATATAAATTGTTAGTTTTCTTATCTCAGTGACAATGTAAAACCAGTACCTTTGCAGAAACTTCCCAAAAACTCTTTAATGACCTCTAAACAACATTATCTTATCATCATCTAACTCTCTACTATAATAAATCATTTACAAATATGCTAAAAGAAAAACTGATACTAGAAATATGGATTTATTTTCCATAACTATAGACTTCAAGATGTGGGGAGCCTTCCAGAGGAATTGTGTGATGCTAATAAAGCACTCAAGACCATCAGCGCTTGCGGGCATATTGTGAGAAAAGACTTTCTACTGAGATTTGTTCTTCCTTAATAGAGAATTAAAGAATGAATTTCGGTAATTAGGTCCTTGTGAATCAGGAAATTGTGCAACTACTTGTTGGAATTCCCTTCAAGACCTTTTCCAGTCGGCTTATTCAGAACACCTCATCCAGTTCTCTGGAATACAAAAACTCGGTTCGAATCTGGACACATCACTGAGGTTTTTTTACTGACATTTTATAAAGTTACACCTGAGGTGATCAGACTCAGGCGTAAAGGGTTGATGAGGGGGTAGCACAACTCCAAAGTACATAATTATAAAATTAAATTATATACATTGTTTTAAAACAGGCTAACACGTGCATTACATTTCACACTGCATCACATGCTTTATGATTAGCTTACTATTTTTGTGAACCAATCCCTGTATAGATCCTGAGTTTTCTATGAGCTACAAAGTGTACTAGTAAGCAAAGCTGCAACTGCAAATTTATCACACATTACACTTTTTCTTACTATTTACTAGCTACATATTATTTACAAGCCCACTTGTAAATTCATGCCTTGTCTATTGCTAACCTCTGTTTCCTTAGTTCTGTTTTCTTTCATTGTTCGTGCCAGGCCTATACTACTTTGAACATACACTACTTGTGTCTGCATGTGCTAATCCCCATTGGGTACACACACCAGACTACATAGGTGTCTGGCTTTGTAAATTCAAAGTCAGGACTGGATAAGCACATACTACAGTTTGCACACAAAGGAGGCACACATTTTGTATACACACAGATGCACATGGAACTGATTATTGGAAATCAGACTATGACACAATATGCTGGATACTTATTGACCTAATCTGAGTTTAGCTAATACTTCAAAACGTGTTTTGTGAACCTTTTCTCGAATAAAATCCCTAATTTGCATCAACTGTGTTTTCACCCCTTTTTATTTGTTTTCCACGAATATTCTAGAAAACATGTTCAGTAACATAAGGGTTCACCAAAGCAGAAAATCTTAAGTGATTAGGAAATCTTCAGAGAACGTGCATTTCTAACTCAAAATTAAATTATTCACAGTGGAATCTGATTTGAAGAGTTATGCTTGTCAAGTCAGGGAACAGAAACAACACCATGTGAC
This sequence comes from Trachemys scripta elegans, assembly GCF_013100865.1. Lineage (NCBI taxonomy): Eukaryota > Metazoa > Chordata > Testudines > Emydidae > Trachemys > Trachemys scripta. Next base: position 78,295,501 of record NC_048305.1, on the reverse strand, counting down.
CTAACTGCCTAATCAAAAGTTATCAGCTTCTCTCAAAATCAAATATTTTTAAGGATCTGCCTGAAACCAAGAATTCCTCACTGAAATTATTCTCAGAATAATTTCAAATAATGATTACATTCATGAAAACTGCCAGGTGTAGGACAAGCTGAAAAGAGATCAGATGTAAAATTTGTCAAATTAATTATCTGCTGTGAACTATTCATGAAACTCTGGACTTAATACTCTCAGCATAATGACATAACGTGCCAAGGTAGCTTCTGATTTTGAACTTGTAAAATTTCATTTAAACAATTGCCAAAATTTGTAAGTGTAACAAATTCATCACAGGTTTGTTAGCAGTGTTTGAACTCAGGGTCTTAAAACACAGACCTCTATCACTTGAACTAAAGGAATAACCCTATTAGATGGCAGCAGTTGAATGCAGTTATGCTCTACATGGACCTAGACACTTACTTTGGAGGGAATATGACACACAATTAATAAGCACGTTATAAAGGCATAATCAAGTCAATTGCAGGTGTATATGGAAGTTTGTGCATGCAAATCTAGAGGCCAAATTGAGGCTGATTTGGAAATGTGGTTCACTATACTTCATGATCATACATTTTAAAATTATTTTGAAGAGTTGGATGAGGAATTAGAGGAATTCTGTTAGAGGAATTCTGGGGCAGTATTCTGTGCATCTAGACACCAAGTAACAAAGTTATCATAAAGCTGTCCTTTCACTGAGTCTCTTCCGAGCAGACTGTGAATGTGCTGTTTTCTAATGGAAATGAGCAAGACAATTCAGAAAAATTAAGGGCTTGCAATTTTGCTCATTTCTAGGATTCAACCTCTTTTGCACGTTTAAAAAGGATGAAGTTGGGGGTTTATATCACTTATTTTTGTTTTTCTTTGCACTTTCATGTTCTGGCTGTGACTGTACAGGTGAGTGCTGAAAGACTCGGAGAAAGGCTGTCCTCTCCCATTAGACTACCAGCTCACTTTGCAGACTCAAAAAATTACAGATAATTGGGAAAAACTTAGGTTAAACATCTAAATTTATGAGTACGTTTGTAAATGATACCAGAATTTAAACTAGTTGAAATTAATCTCTAGGCCTGTCAGCTCTTTTATTAGCCCGCCTCTCATTTTCAGGGGGGTCATGTTGGATTAATACACACATATAAACAGTAAGGAAGTTTGAATCCAGATCTGAACTTCATATTTCTTTCTTACCTGAAACAAAAACCCAGATCTGGACACTCACAAACTTTGTTATGGTTGGATCTGAATTCAAATTCAAACTTTGAGACTTGGACCAATCTTTAACTTTTAGGGCCATTTTTAAAGCATCTTACTTTTTTGATGAAAGATTTTTTACCGTGTGTTAGAATGAGTCACTGAAAACCCCAAATGGTCTTTTGAAATGTCTCATTACACCAACAGACCAGCCTATTAACATACTTTTGCCAAATGTGCAGTGGTTGTGTGATGTAGACAAGGACTAGCTTGACATCACCTACTAAACTAATTTTTCCTTGTGATCGTTACCCAATTTACATCCATCTCTTCAAAGGTGAAAGGCAGGAGAATTACCCTATGCTCCATCTAGTACCCAAAATCTTATGTAAAAAATATGGAAGTTATATAATCAAAACAAATCTTGCTTTAAAGCTGAAAAACCCTCACTGAGCAATATACTTCAATTTAATATAAATAATCATATGCAGGTCTAGAGTCCTTATATTTTACAGCTCTACTTAATTCCAGATCGTTCTATGGCAGACAGCACAGATATAAAACATTTCATCACAGTGTTTAGTTGGAGGTTTTGTAACTGCTTCTGTAATAGAACATCGTATTCAAATTCCCAGCCATATTACTTACAATACTCTTTTGGATGTCAGGGTCACAAAACTGCGCTGACATGACTAATTGAGACTGAACTGAGAACTATACAATGTAAAGCAGTACTGGGGAGGGGAGGGAAGGGGAGGGAGAGAAAATGGAGATGCACTTTTTAAGGTCACATTTTATTGCAGATAAAACAGAAGTTAAATTACAAAGTATTTGTCAAATTGCACTTGAAACTACAATAGTTCCCAACTCTTTGCTTTAGAAGACAAAATGTTATTTTTTTCTTTTAGTATTTACCATCTGAATTATCAGCCTTAAAGCATCACCATGTTACACACATGGGGGTGGGGGAGGGAGGGAGAGCAGGGAATGCTACAGTGTGTCATTAACCACCTTGGTTATCAAAACTTAATGAGCTCTGAAATGGATACAATCCCAATATTGCAGCTCAGCTCATAAAAAATGGAAAGTGATATTTTATTTGTGACCTACATCATTCGCATCTAAGAATTATGAAATTAGGACATTCTTCCACTTTTCACATCAACTACCAATTCATTCATTGTTTTAGACATTGCCTATTCACCCAGATGTTCAGGGTGTCCTTGTCTGCATGTAAGGGACACCTCTGGATTCTGCAGGTCTTCCTCTATTGTAAGACAGCAGTTACAAAAATTACTGTATTGTCTGTGACTTACATGTGAAGGGTGTCATTGCTGAGCGAATCTCTCTCTACACAATGAGTTTGACAATGGTTGGCAAACTTGATTATGGCCTAAGTTAAAACACAGTTTGGCTTGTCAAGAACATAGAGAGTCAAGCCATGTAATAACCATGTTAAAAGGAATCCTGCATTGTGCATTCCTTAGTTCAGTCTCAATTATTTGTTTTAATTTGGAATATAAAGCACCCATGCACAAGTTCTCAATTATTTAAAGTTATAAAACCACAATACAGTCCAATCAGCTCACTCCTTCTACCAAACTACAGCACACTCAAACACCACCCCATATACACGGACAATAGCTCAATCTACCTACCTCTCTGCAAAGGCCAGATGCAGAAAGTGTGGCCTGCAAGCCTTGCTGTGAAAGTCAAGTAAGCACAGTATTTTGGTCCTAACATAAATTGGAATACTGCGTTCTGGCAGTTTGGATGGGATTTGCTATTACAGAAGCAGATTTTAAAAGATGGTTACATCTTGTTTCTGTTTGTAGGATTGTAATAACTAGCTCATGTTAGCTGAACGCAAGTCATCAGAACCCACCCCAAGTTGCAACCAAGTTTGGGGAGCAGAGAATGTAGAGCAATTCTGCAACTAGCTCAGTTGGAAGTGGTGAGCAAAGTACATCACTGTCAAGGAGGGATTTAGACAACCAATAAAGCCAACAGGTCTGATTACTGATATCCAAAGGGACCAACAGTGTCAGGATCCAAATGTGATTTGTCATTGCGGTGTACAACAGTAAGGTTGGAGTGCTCCAGGTTTTAACCAAGTTAATGGTGGTCACATTAGAAATAAAATAAGTGAAAAGCAGGAGGCTAAAAGGTGAAATCTGACTCCAGCCCAACTTATATTCTACCAGGAAGTACTTAGACGTTTTCAGTAATTCTCACCTAGCAGATGATGAAGTCCTACAGTTCTCCTGGAGATATTCACCATATCATCTATACCCATGTGGCCTCATTTGATTGTATAATTTAAATAAAGCTGGTACATTGTCAGCAATCAGGTGTACATGACTCAGTGTGTAAACTGAAAAAAGAGAAACAGACAGATATGTTTTCTCTATTTCTTTGATTAAAATCTTCTGGCTGTGACTCCCATACAGCTCAAATTAAAACTGTTTCTAATCGTAGAAGGCTATTTGTAGGGGAGTGCTCCTCCTTCATTCACACCATCCAGTTAACTAACCACACAGCTCGTCTTCTGGGCTAACTGGATTGCATTTCACAGACTCGCAGGAGAAAGAATACCTATCTCATACACACACACAGACATTTGATTTTGATACTACTGTACCTTTAAAAATAGTTCCAACTGTTCCTTTGATTAAAAGACAAGAATGAAGTCATTCAAAGTGTTGAGGAAATCTTTTTGGAAGGGTTTGCTAGTTTGATTTCCCCTAAGTAAAATACTGAAATCACATATAAGCCTTTCCCCCTGTCCAAGGGTGCTATTCTCTGTTGGGATTAGAGTAGGACTGGATTTTTGTGCCTTACTGTGGGCATCAGGCTAGTTGCCTTTTTGGGAATAGGAAGGATTTTTTCCCTCACTGCCATGTTACCAGATTTGCCTGTTACTTTGGGGTACGCTCATTTATTAGGGATACTCTTCGGGGCGGGGGGTATCTGTAATTTTATCACGGTACTGCTTGTGTCACTTGTGTTTTCATATGGAGCTCTACTTCTCCCTGCTGCAAGTCCCCTCCCAATGGAGCTATCCTGAAGGCTCCCCAGAACCAGGTTCCTCCAGCCCCAGAATCAGATGAACACACACACACACACACACACAGTCTGAGTGGACCAGGTCAATCAGCACTTCCCTGAGTGGACCGGGTCAATCAGCTGCCACCCTTATATGCCACAGGTAGCGCATTGGAATAGAGTAAGCCTGAGCAGGCTGGGTCGAACAGCACTTCCAGGCTGCCACCCTTATATGTCCCTGGACTCAGTAGTCTGGGTCGAGCAGCACTTCCAAGCTGCCACCCTTGTATGTCACAGGTTCAGCACAGCCCTATCCCCAGTTTCATGTTACAATTGTTCTGGTAGTAACCCACTTGATGAGCAAACCCCACAGTATTTTTAGGCACTATAGGGATCTTTAGCTTAGGTAAGAGGCGCGTTACTGCAGAGTAAATGGGGAAGCCAAAACACAAAAGAGTAAAGTTCAGAGACAGAGGGAGGGAAGCAACCAGCTTAACCATAAAAGTTTTTATAGAATAATAGTAACAACCACACAAGGAGAGCTGAACAAACATAACAGTTTAAAGATTACAAAAGTCAGATATAGAAAACTATACCTGATCACACAAGTCAGGGTTAAAAAAGTTATACCTGAGGTAGAAGAGAGAGAGAGAGAGAGAGAGAGATGGGGTCACAACTCCATGAAGCTTGAACTGGTCAGGGTTCCCAGGTGATGATGGTAATTCAGGGTCCTGAGTGCTGGAGACAGGCAGAGCCCCCAGCATGATCAGTCAGGAGAAGATGAAGTCCCAGTGGAACTGATGCAGATTTTGGATTCAGGCATCAGAACACTTACTTGAGCATGGATAGGGGTTTTTGTAGGGAAACAACGATGGTTCAAGGGAAAACATTAGATTTATTTATGGGTAAACTGATGACTCAAGGGTTTTCTTTAGGCTAGATAATAAGAACTGATTATTCCTGGCTATGGGTGATGTTCCTTCAAGGGAGCTCACAATGCAATTAGGCAGCTTCAGTATTTTGGGTATCAATCAAGGATTCATTACTAGAATTGGTCTGATAACTGCTGAGCTGGGTGTGTGCAGGCATAGGTTCATTAGCATCTGGAGCAGAGATCCCCCATGATGCAGTGCTTCCATGCTTTTCTGGTCCCTGAGTTCAGTGCGGTTCTTGCCTTGGAATCTCTCTTCTCCATTCTGTATGCTAATGGAGATGCCTCCCTGTCCCATCTTTGATGCAGATGAGGCTAGCGGAATTGCCTTAATCCTGTCACCCTTGTCAGGAGGGGTTTAGGTGCATCTCACATCACCTTTTCATGCTTTCTGTAAGTCTTTCTTCTGATCAGTTTTGGTTCAAGCAGAGGCTGGGGGTGTGTGTCCTTCATGAGTCAGACAGGCTGGATACTGTGCCCTGGTTCCCCAAGAATACAGAGCTGACTGGTATCACCAGACAGGCTTAGGCTATGTGGAATTTTTTACCTTCCTCTCAGCAGCTCATGGACCTGCTGGGTAGGTTTGGTCATGAAATTCATTTTGTCGCAACTTGGCACGTGCCAAGTGCAACTACTCATTCAGCAGGGAATCTGGTTCCCTTATAAACCAGAATAGGAAGCCAATTAAGAGAAGGCATATGCTAAAGAAGGTGGGGAATGGGATTGGGGTTCCTAAAGTCTGGTACAAATAAAGTCTATTATGACACACCCTACCTACACACAGCCCAGTTTTTCTGAGTTCCCTATACCACTGACTGCAACAAGAGCTGAAAGTTCTCAACACCTGTGCAAACCATTCACCCTTCTGTTCCCAAAACTGAGGCAATCAAAATCAATATCCACTTGAAATTTGGACTGTAATTTTTCTTAAACTTCCTTGTTTGAAATCCAAATGACTAGATGATCTGTACTGTGTTCCTCCTTATCAATACCAAAGGCACAATGGCTCTAGTTGTTCATATAATCGCTCTTAGAAAGGTTTCTGGGCTTTCATTGGTCCCCTGCAACTTTTGGGAAAAGCACACCCATTTGTGTATCATTTCCATTTTTTGGAATGAAATGGCGATTCAGCTTTTTAAAAGTGATACTGTAGTTATTCTTTCCTCAGAAAAGACAAGTGATTCATACATGATTTCAGCTTCACTTCTCTTTGCATAAAAAGAATGAGAAGACCTGTACTTTATTGTTCTCCATGTAAAACTTCATTGTGGCCTGGAGTCTGCCGAAAACTTCCTTCCAATCAGGCTTATAACTATGGGTTTAGCAAACTGTTACTCTGTCTACCTGTCTTTGCTTGCCTGCAGAACTCTCTTTAGAACTTTCTCTAGGCCCCTCCCCACCCCCTACTGCCTGGCTTCTTCTTACAGTTTTGAAGACAACGCATGCACTCAGCCCATTCACCTGAGCAAAAATTCTTCTTGCCCTAAGCATGTAAAGGAATGAATTTGACCTAAGTATTTAGTGGGTTTCTTTTTGAAAACATAGCAGCTTCTTTGACATTGTGAACATAAAGCAGAAGGTTGAATAAGAGATATACAAGCAGTTTAATAACAATGGCAAATAAAGACTCACTTTGGGTGGATTATCTACTCAGCAAGTTAGCTAACAGAGAATGCATCACTCCCTCCAACACACACGTTACAACATCTCTTGATGAGATTATTTTTAAAGGCACAGGTGCCCACCTGTTTCAGTAATTTGAAGGTACTGTACTTGTAACCTGTCTAGACACAAAATATGCATAAGTATCTGGGGCAAAGGCACTGGACACAATATATTGTGACCACATCCCTAAGAATTACGTTGGTTTACTTGTTCATATGGTCTACATTTGTGATTCATGTTAACTTTATAATAGAATGTGAGACTCCTGTGTTCACAGACAGATGAACTAAAACACAGATCTAAATTAACATAAAAAAATCAAAAAACCTTTGGAACTAGTTGGTTCTTCCTTGTTTAGGGGAGCCAATTCCCTAGAAATGGGTGGGAATGAAGAAGAAACATCATCCCACCACCCCCTCAACACTGGCCTGGGAAGCAGTACTAGTGCATCTGGAGAAGCAGTCTCCTGAGGCGCATTTTATCAGCTCTGCACAGCCCTCAACCCAGAGCTGCGTGTCAGTCCCATGCAATCTAGCCCCACAGTAGAACTTGTGCCTGTCTTTATTATATTCAGTCAACTTAACTCTAACGTCAGTGTATGTGGCATAACAGAACATACATGAAATGAATATTTGGCCAGTTGATTGGAACAAAAACAAACCAAAAAACAAACAACAACAACAACAACCTTCAGTATTAAATTTTGAAGAAAAAAAAAAACTGTTAAAGAAATACAGAATCTTTCCTTGAGTTTCCCCCTTTCCTATCATAGAGTGAAGTTTCTCACTGAGAATCTATGTCATCATTCAGCTGTTTCTTCTGGCAAAGCCAGAGTCCAGAACAAAATCTTAGTGAAAAAGAAACCAATAAATTAGAGCTCTTTGTGAGCAATTTGCCGTTAGTTCTATTCTCTCTGCCTATTAAGATTCTTTATTTGCTTCACCAAGAGATTTCTGCTGACAAGTCTATCCATTTACTACTAGCCTAGATAAAATGCTAATAAACAAAATGTCAAAAAATGTATTCATACGACTTTCCCCCTTTTCATCAGGTCTGTTATTAAAGAGACTACAGAACTGAAGGTTAACAGCTGGTGAGTAAGGATGTTTTCTTTCCTACAGACTGGCCCCTATATTAGGCTGAAAACATTGTAGGAAAGAAGTATTTACAATACCCATGTTGCTCTCTTCATCTATGCAGGCACATATGGGAGAAAAACTGCAGAAATGCCCTTACTGAAAACTCCTATTGAATGATAAATTTTCTATAAGATTTTTAAAGCATCCTGTAGAATTCTAGAGTTATTAGGTATGTAATGCTCTGCTAAATTCTAGAAAAAGATTATCATTCTTTATCAAAGTCTGTAAGTGTTGAGAGAAAACTCTATTGGACCCTATTTAATTCCCAGAGAACCATGCTCTTTCACACCCTCATCCTTCACTAGTTCTACTGGACTATAAGGTCGGTGTGAAGAGGCCATGAAGAAGAGAGGGGCTACTGCTTGATGGGGTAACCTCACCACATAGCCACCTTCCTGTGAATTCTGTGTGTGTGGAATTCTGTGCAGACTTGATCCATGGGTAGAATCAGGGATCAGCCACTCTATGCAGCATATTCCTCAAACCAATGGAATTGCTGCAAGAAAAAAGCTGCATTAGTTAGTATTTCCACAGAAGAGGAGTCCTAGAATGATGACAGCAGAGATGGGACCAATGGCAGTTAAGCAAGAGATGCTGTTATTGGCTGGACATGAGATGCCTATGAGGAGTGCTTAGGCACTCTGTATAGGACTCCTATATGTTTTCCTGTTGAGCTTGATGCAATATACATTTTGGAGACCATCATCACCTTCCCTTATTACAGTCCTATTGACATCTCTTTAAATAAGCATGCTGCAGAGCAAGAAGACTTAAAAACCTGTTGCAGGTAAGTTTTCCCTTCCTGTTGCTTTAAAATGGATGAGGAAAATATAATCCTTAGTGGTACTGAAAAGTTTTGTGCAACTAACAGGAAACCACTTGTCCAGCAAAAGCTGCCAGCTGTCCTGATCTGATTTGCTGAATGTATCCAGAATGCAACGATGGAAAATGCAGTTTCTCTCAACTTCATACATGAATGTTGAGCTCTGAGGATGGGAGGGGGAAGGAGGGAGAAGGGAACTGCTTTATTTATTTATGTATTTGACGTATGTGTTGTGAGCACCTCAGGTGAGGGGAAGCAAAAAAGCAATCCTGAGCATTTCCATCCTGCTTGAACTCTAATAGAGACACCTACAATACAAAACAAAGGGACCCTCAGGGCACTTTTATACATTTATTATAAGGCAAAGATTAAAACAATTTTATGGAAATTAAAGATAATATGGAACATTTGTCTCACTCTCAGTCAAACAGTAACATGGAGCAATTCAACAAATAGTTTCACAGCTCGAGGCACACTGTATGGAAAATGATAAAACAGCTTGGGCTGAGGACAGCCTGATTGGCTGGGCACTGCTGGGTATGTATATTTCACAAAGAGCTGTATGAAAGGGGTCAGTTTTCACTGCACTATCATTCTAGGAGGGAAAAAATTCTCACAAGTTTTCACAGTAATTTTGAGAAAGAACAACCTAGACACCACCCTGAGATCCACATGCTTATTGTAAGACCAAATGGGAAAATACTAACACTCTTTTCACTGTATCTCCCTGCCCCCCAGGTTTAACTCATGACAAAATGGCATTGCATTTAAGCCTGTAGTGGTTTGTTTTTCTTTTATTCTTTCTGGCTGGTTGTACCTTCCCTCATGCAGTAGCTGCTCTCTTCAGGCCTTCGTATTTTTTAAAAAGGTATGTTTAATTATAAAACTAGATTAGTGCTAACCCATGCCTCCAATATAAAATGTTGTTAAAAAAAAGATATATATGTCCTCCTCTACATCCAAAAAGAGTAAAAGAGAACACAGTCCTCCTTTCCACCCATGGAGTAAAATACTGTTCTAAGTGGTGATTGGATTAGAAGCTTCTCTTTTGAAGCACAATCTGTTCTGGTACCACCAGGCCCCGGCTTTTGATATTGATAAAGACAGACTGGAGCTAAAAGTAACTTTCATTTCTCACTAGCCTGAAACACTTTCCAGTTTAAATTTTAAAGAATGCATAAGATGGTAAAACATGAAAATTAAAGACATCCAACTCTTGGGAGAAGCCCACTTGATAACTTCAGCTAGGTGAAGTTGAAGGGAAGAGAGAGCAAGTAACAAAGCAGTACCAAGGGCTTTACAGTGATACTGCAAACAGGAGTGCACCAAGAAAAAATAATCAACAAAAATAGTAGAAAAACAATAAATTCATATGGAGGGAAAGTTCATCATTTTTATTACTTGCTTTTTCCCTTTCCCTGGGAACTATTTTTCACAGAGTCTGGATAGATTTAGAAAATACTGATAAAATAATTTTTAGGAAAATATCAATTAAAATATTCTCTGTTACAGTCATAACAATACATGAAGTCTGTGGGTGATTGAGTAATATTCTTTGAGGTGCACTAAAATACAAGGCTTTCATTATTACCTAATGACAATAATCATAAAGTGTCTTATTGTTTAATTACAGTTTTTGGAATGCTTAGGCAATAAAGCAGTCATTGTGAATTATAAAGCACATTTTAATGTTTGGCCAAACAATACAGCAGTTTATTGTCACTCAGAACTAGACTGTGATATCTTTATTCATGCTAAAGAGTATCTTATGTCACAAGTAGTCCCCTTGATGTCAATGAGAATACTTGCAGGTAAGGTACTATTGTCCAAATAAAATAGAATCACAATCTGGCCCATAATGAGGTTAACTGAGACCTGTCTTGTTAAAGGGCTCAAAAAGGAAGTCTTTTCCCCATCCTTTTTAAAATGTTTTGAATATAAGAATTCATTAGGATTTAGGGATTAGGTAACCACTGTCTACACACAAAAAATCTGCAAAAATTTTCATTAGTTCTTTTATTAGTTGGCAGCGAATACGCTAGCTGTGAACTTTTATGAAGCTATAAATATAAAGGACCTTCTGATACTGGTATGATGATAATTCTAAATTTCCTCTTTGCAGCTGCAGTTGATCCCCTGTATTTGGTAAAATCTCTCTTTTTGTGACTTAACAGAGAAAGTTGGCTCAACTACCGTATTGCCTTTGAGTACTTTGCAGGGAAGTTCATGAATTAAACCCACATGGCAACACAACTCCCCTCCCCACCTTTCCCTTAAGGTGGCTATAAAATGTCAGTAGAAACCAAAGCTGTTTATTTTACTTAACATTGGATTCTGTAAGTAAATGAGTTTCTAGTGGGGCTTAGTGCAAAGTACATCTTTGCAACCAGCTCCTTGACATTACTAAACTTTTATTAAAGTTGCCATAAATATTAAGTTAAAGCTTAGAAAGTGTAAATTTCATCCTGGAATGACAAGAATAAGAATATGCAGGTAAACCAACTAACTAGCTGGTAAACAGATTCACTGGAAAACTTCAATGTTTGGAATTGATCATGAAAAAAATATTCTGATACTTTACAAAACCCTCTCATTTCCCCCTGGACTTATCCTTTGAGCTTTAAAATGTAAGAGGAAATTTTTGTCTACTTTTTACTGTATATTCCCAATTTCCTGTCACGTATTATAAATTACTCTGCTAGATCTCTGCCACTCTAGTTTTGCCTAAACACTGCCTGTCAATACATTCCATTTTCATTGCTGGATAAATACAAAAAGAGCCTATTTTTTCCTTTGGGTGGGTGACTGGGGAACGAGGCACAATTTGAGAGATTTAAGGAATCTTATTACCTTAGCATCTAAGACCCAAAAATTGTAGCAGAAAAAAAATGTCCAGAATAAATGCTGTTTTCACAAGGAGCCCAGAAACCTTGCAACAGCAAACTTGTATGCTTGAGCCTGTGCATACTATAACACTACCATATGGCTGACCTTCTGACTTGCGCTATTAGTTTGGTTTAATTTTATTTTTTTAATATTAAAGAGATCATGCCAAAAAAAGGGGGGAAAAGACTACAGTTCTAAAGGGTAACGCAGGGCTAAAGGTTATTTGTTTACCTCTACCTTCCCAGTGAGAAGTCCAGTGCTGCCAGGTACTGAGTCCTCAACTCTGAACGAAATTAATGGGAGATGAAGTTGCTCAGCACCAGTGCAAGAGGTCCTCTGCTCTTCGCAGGATCGGGGCCAGAGAGAACAAGAAATATGATCAGGCTGCCCAGATGCCCGTGCCAGACCTCATCGTGTGATCAGCTGTATTTGAATGTTACATCTGCCCCAGAATAAACAGTCACTCCAAACCAGCTAGCGCAATGGAAGCTATTGTGCAAAAATGTGAATCAATAATTAGAAAACCAATCATTTATCTGTAAATACAAGAAGCTGGATGCAATATCAAGATGCAGGGCACATTGATCCTGCTTGAAATTATGAAACAGGGTCAGGGTTAGCCTTGCAGAGTACACTAAAAGCTGTGTTATCTGGCATTTTATCAACTGGAGAGCTATATAAACTGGCATTTCTGATCTTCATCGAAAGTCTGGTTTATAGTCTGCTTGGCGCAGGGCTGCCAGACTCCCTACCTGGCTCCATATGACTCCCCGCAAGCAGCGGCATGTCTCTGCTGCTCCTAGGTGGAAGAACTGCCCTGGGGGCTCCGTGTGCTGCCCCAACCCTGCCCTGATCACTGGCTCTGCAGCTCCCATTGGCCGGAAACTGCAGCCAATGGGAGCTGCAGAGGCGGTGCATGCGGGTGGAGACAGCACGCAGAACTGCCTAGCCACACCTCCAGCTAGAAGCAGCAGGGACATGTCACTGCTTGCAGGGAGCCGTCCGAGGTGAGCGCCGCCCGGATCCGGCACCCTGAAACCCCTCCCGTGGCCCAACTCCTTGCCCTGAGTCCCCTCCCGCACACAAACTTTTAGTTAATCAGCACCCCCCATTCTCCCAACATGCCGGATAACAAAACTTTTACTGTGCTCACTTATTACACTGATGGTGAGCACGACCCATCAGCTGGTCAGCTCTATCTTTGCAGCATTATTCTACAGTGGTCTGCAGAGTGAAATAGTTTGTGGAGCAAGGAGTAGACGAGTGGATGTTGTGACGAGGACTGATAGGAAATGAGAGGGGTTCTCTTATCAAGTGGTCCACAAAATAAAAAGTTGAAGAACCATTATTTCTGTCATTATAATAAATCAAGAAATGCATAACACCACAATACAGGAGGCTTCCCAAAATTTCCTGGGAAATAATTCAGTTATAAGATGCCTAAAAGCATATTATTAGTGAACAGAGATTTACTAGATGGCCCCAATAGGTCTGCTTTAATTAAAAATAATGTCACACTTACAGAAACTAATCCAGGTGCACAGATGCCACCATTAGTCTTTTCTGTGGTGTTAGCCCTACCAGATTCAAGAAGTGCAAATACATAACTTAGAAACCCAATTAAGGCATTAGAAGTAAACTCCATAAAAAAAAATCAGCTTTAACAATAAACTTAGCCATTTTAAATATAATACTGCACTAGCAAGCAATACTACCTTGAATAATTCAGCAAACTGTAACGCAAGATGAGATGAGAGGAATGAGAAAGTGCAATTGCTATTTTCATTATTATTTTGGCATCTTATTGGCAGTCAGAATTGGACAAAAGTAGTAATGTGTAAGAGCAAAACGACTTCTTGGCTTGATTCCTTCATCCCTACATACTTCAGAGTTTTATTTATGGCTAAATTGAAGCTGGATGTCAAATCTGGGTCCCTCAGAACAAAATCTTAATAATTAACTGGCAAAACTGAACATGATCGTTTCTGACACACCTACACTGGTAATTATTGCTTTGAGGCCATTTACTAATGAAATTAATGTATTCATTGCCCTAACAAATTAGCATAACTCATACATAATGCCCCACATTTCAAGACCTTGCTAGAAAAACAACACTTAATACCGCAGAATGAAATGGCAAGGGCATTACATGGAGATAGTATTCACTGAATTCCATGTTAAAAACCACAATGGCTAAGTGTTCATTGTAATGCAAAATGTAAACAAAATGTGAGTATTAAAACTATTAATAGTGTAGTCAAGAGTGTACAATTGATTATTATCTGTGCACTTCAAATAAGCACATATTACAATAGCCGTAACCATGGAATCTAATTAACTGGCAACTTTTAGAGACACAAAGTATGAAAAGAAGGCTTTGTAGAAGCAGCTTCTTCTTCTCTGTCATATGAATACAGTGTAGCTCAGTGGTTCGCAAACTTTTTTACTGGTTACCCCTTTCACATAGCAAGCCTCTGAGTGCGACCCCCCCCTTATAAATTAAAACACGTTTTTATATATTTAACACCATTATAAATGCTGGAGGCAAAAGGGGTTTGGGGTGGAGACTGACAGCTCGCAACCCCCCATTAATAGCCTTGTGACCCCTTGAGGGGTCCCGAGCCTGTTTGAGAATCCCAGGTGTAGCTGCTGCTGTTTCTCCAATTTGCTAGCCAAATACATACAGTAGGGCAATACTTAGAGATGTCTACAGCAGTCAGAGGGTTAAGCAATGCTAAAAAAAATTCTTCACATTTTAAATGGCAAACTTCTTGCTTTGATTTGGAGGATGGGTATTGTGCCATGTGCTTTCCAGTTTAAAAGCTTCTAAGGAGAAGATGGAGACAGAAAATGTGATAGGATGGCAGGAATCTAGGACTGAATCATCAGCTGCCCTGAGCACACATTTGGCACAGATAAAGGGAAGCAAAAGTGACTGTAATAGACCTTTCGACATCCCCAACCCTGGGTGTGGCTGGGAACTGAACCAGCCCCTCATGCACGTTAGAACAGTCACAAGGCTACTTTAACTTATGCCATCTTAGGGTCCGTTTTACCGGCTCAGGAGCACTGGAGAGCAGTGCACTCTTGCCATATCTCCTCTTTCCCCCATGGCAGCCAGACACACAACAGAACACAGGAATTGCCATACTGGGTCAGACCAGGGCAGTATCAGCTGCTCCAGAGGAAGGTGCAAAAACTTCACAGTGGAAGATTATGGAATAACCAATTTATAAGTGACGTTTTTTGCAAACCACATCAGTTAGTCCCAGACCCTCAAAAGTACATAAGCATTAATGTCCATTAATTTCAATGGAAGTTAAGAGACTAAATACTTTTGAGGACCTAGGCTTTAGTGCCTGGCTCATGCCCAGAGACACGAGGGCTAATATCCCTAATTTATTTTCTTTTTTATCCTATCCAGTCTATTTATGGAGTCTCTCGTTATCCATTCAAATGTCTTACCTTTTTTTGAATCCTGTGCTCTTGGCTTCCATCATGTCTTGTGGCCATGAGTTCTATGTGTTGCATAAACAAAGTAGTGCATTTTATGCATTTTAAATTTGTTGCCTGTCAGTTTCATTAAACGTCCCTTTCTAAATTATCTTCTCTATGCAATTCATCATCATTCTGCATATACCTTTCTCCACTTTGATCTAAGCAGTCTAAATCTTTCCAATCTCTCCTCATATGGAAGTCTTTCCATTACTCATTTTTGTTGCCCTTCTTTGGACTACTTTTATTTCTACAATATCTTATTTTTTTTTAAATTATAATGCTACTGAAACTGAAGACAGTGGGGCAGATTTTCCAGCCTATTAAATCTCCTTAACACCACTCAAATGGCACAATCAGACCTATAACTGGCTTAAACCAGCTGGTGGTAGATTCCTCCAGTGTCAGGGAATTCTTAAGTGGCATAGTTTTTGTACAATCTCTCCCCCGAAGACATGGAACTTAATTATATTGTGACCACTATTGCTGACTGTATTTACTCTTGAACCTGTGTGTAATTTAGGACTAAAATGAGAATACTTTCCTCTTGTGTGTTCAAGAATTAGCTGGTCCAAGAAACAATCATTTGAGTGTCAAGAAATTGCTTCTCTAAACTTTGCCCTGATGTGACATATAACCAATTTACATGAGGGTAGCGGAAACCCATTACAGCTTTATTAGACTCAGGTATCCCTTTGATCTCCCTCACAACAGCACATTCAGGGCCTGATTCTCATTTACACCAATGCCCTTTTATACTCTGGCAATGAGAAATGAGAATCAGGCCCTCAATACCATTTTTTTTGACCAGGAGACAGGCAGTATAATCTATCACTACATTTTTGTACACTTATGTCTTGGGATGCTGTTATTTATTTTGGTTTAAAAATAACTCCAGACCAAGGGGCACTCATCCAAAGCTCTGTGCAAGCTGGGCATGTATTTAAGACCACAATACTAAAGGAATGACAACGTAAGTTGTAGCCAAACTACGGAATGGCTCTCTCCACTCAGAAACGTTCTCCCATTAGATTCTATGAAATCTTGAGATGCAGCACTACTCCCTTATCCCGAAGACCTATTCTGCATAATTTATAGGCTGGTATTATAGTACACCATTGATTCATCTGCTCTGTCCTAGTTTATAACCATGTATTACAATATACCATTCATTCCACCATGTTTCAGTTATGCATATTATATCAAGGTGCTCATCTTCCATTGCCAGGCATTCTAGTTCACCTATTTTTGCTTTTTAAGGTTCTCTCATTGGCAGACAGAAATTTATATATTTTATTTTTGGCTGCATGCCTATGTTTAATTCCTTTCTCTGACACAGTTACTTTCCTGAAATATGCCTCTGGGACCTGTCCTCCTCCCATTCGACTATAATTTCTGTCCTATCATTTACTACTGGATACAGAGTTACCTTTGTATTACTGATATCCCTAGCAGATGTCTTCATACAACCTGAGGGATCCCCAGCACCTGTCAAGCTTTCCCCCTGGTTCTAAGTAATCCCCCAAAATGTGTGTCAGTTTTCTGTCTCATCTGGTTCCAGTTTGGTTAGGTGGAGCGTATTTCTTCTCTATAGGCTTTTTTCACCTTCTTATCTATACCTGGAGACCCTGAAGTTCTCTTCATCTAGCTGGCCCAGCATATGAAAAATGGAAACATTTAACAGAAAGCTACCATGAAAAGCAGTTAATTTATTCATCTAAATTTAGGTTCTAGAACTTTTCACATTCATCTTCTCATATCATTGGTACCAGTGTGTACTATGATCATTGGTTCCTCTCCAATGCTCACTCCAAATCATGACTCATGAGATCTGACACTTTCACACCTACTGGGCAAATCTCTCTCTCTCTCTCTCTCTCACTCACACACACACACACACACCCCACCTTCAAAAAGGAAACAAAAATACTATGTCGTTCTAAAATTACCATGTTATTTCCCATATTGGAAGCATACACTGCAGTGAGGCACACAATATTATGGTAAATGTTTTCTTTTTTTAAAATGATGTGTGTGTAAGTTGTTTCTTTAATGCAGCAGTGACTGCTGCTTTTTATTTTTATTTTGGTGGCGGAGGAAAGAGAGAGAAGGGCATGCCTCAAAGCCAGCCCAGACAATGGTAAAAGAGTTGTTACTGCTTGGCAGAGAGGAAGCTTCCATATAAGGAACCTCCAGCTGAGACAGACCTAACACTAATTGCTCCAGGAAGAGTGGAAAAGTCAAGCAGCCTGAAAGTGCAGAAATCCAGAGGGAAGAGACACAGCAGTGTAGAACTAGTGATGGCTAAACCTTATCTTATGCTTATCTTAAACTTATGAGAACAGAAAATCTTTTGAGGACCTCTGAACATAGTCTGTCCCTGTTATGGAGGGGAGGGCATTCCCCTTCCTATCCTGCAGCAGCAGAAGCACACTTCCAGGGAGGTTTAGCAGGTCTAGACTCCACCCAAACTTCTGTGGGAAGAAGTTCAGCCCCACCAGTAATAACCTTGGGAATGGTGCTCTGACTTCTCACTATTCTATCACGTTTCTTGATTAGGTGGCTGTGACACACGCACACTCCCACTGCACCCTCAACAATGTTCTTCTTGGGAGTGATAACTCCATTGCCCTCCTCCCTAAAACAGTGAGTAACCAGACTAGGCCACTGAGGCTACTTTTGGATTTTGTGCCTCTGGACTTTTCGTGGGATGGTGCAGAAGACAATAGTATGCATGTGATCAGCAGAACTAGACTGAAGAGAAAGGCCTGTCCTCTGGGTCCTCACTATCAGGAAACCCCAGGACCGTGGTAGTAGGCTGCCAGCTACAGATAGTGAAGGAGGAGGAACAAGAAGGGAGGGAGGAGTTAACTGAATTTTCTCAAGCTCTGAAAAAGATCTGAGTTCAGTCCAAGGGAAGAGTGACAGATTCAGTGGAATGGTTCTTATTTTTCTACCCACAGTAAGAATTCGAGGATTTAATAGAGACTCTTTTGGTGGGAAGGACTTTGTGTAAGAAAGCTCTGCAAGAGCTTTAAATTGCAATGGGGCACAGATACTTAGCAGGTGGAAGTCAGCATAACTGTATTAAGTTCAGTGGAGCTATGCTGATTTCCAGCAGCTGAGGATCTGGCACAGTGCATTTAGTAGTGCTCACAACCTGGCCTGGACAGCAGCAGCCCTGTTAGAAGAGTTCACTTTGGGAGAGCCACAGCAGGCAGCAGCATCCTCACATGCAACTGGAAGGGTTAGCTCCTCATAGCTGGAGGAACTCTGAGTGACCTTAAAGGCCGTACATACAAGTCTTGTCTGCAAAACCCGTGAGAACTTTTCCTGCTATGATTCTAAACTTTACAAAGTTAGATTCTCACAGAGTTATATAACCCTGTGTGGTAGTTAATGAAGTGCTGGATGTTAGAAAAATAACTGCAATGTTATTTTGCCCCTGGTATGCTTTGCCTTATAAGGCTTAAACCTAGAGCTAATTCACTTGTGTTTTGTGATCTCTATCATGCTGTAATAATAATACTTAGCACTTTATAGCACTTTTCACTTATAAAAAGTGCTTTACAAACATTATCTAATTATTAATCTTCACAACAGCTCTGTGACATAGGTATATAGGTCAACTTAATGTTCTGTTTTAATAAACTACTAGCACTTCAGTAAATTGCAAAATACAAAAACATTAAATTCACTTAAAAGAAACAAAGTTAGTGAACAAATTGCATTCCTCTGTTGCATTCTAGATGGAATACACAGAGCAAACTGTCATAGTTATTACCAACTCTGCGGCTTACAGAAAACCATAATCTATGTAACTAATAGTTCAATTCAATATTTAAGAAAGGCCTGTTTCTTACAGATATTGAAATTCAGTTTTTAGTGACAATTTTTATTTTTTCTTCACATTACTATTATGATTTGTTCTTTGTATTACCATAACATCTGGGAGCCACAGTCATGAACCAGGGTCCCATTGTGCTATGCAAGCACAGAACAAGACCCTCTGCCCCAAAGAGTTTACAATCCAAATACAAGACGAGACAACAGATGGCCAGACAGACAGGAAAGCACAAGGAAACAATGAGAGAATTGGTCACCATGGGAAGCAGTAGTTATTGTCATTGGGTGGAGTCTGTCTGTCTACACATACACACACTCGCAGCATTGTATGCAAGTGTGCATGCTGCACCACTCCCATTTGGATTAGATAGTCTGCTACTCCAAAACACTGTCTGATTTGCAGGCTGGTGCAGAAGGATGAGACAAAAGGCCCTGTCTACTTCCTGTCATCTCTGTAGTGATATGCACATGATGAGGCTTCTGCAGTTTCTGGCCATTGTGTGGAGAACGTTTCTTTTTCACTTCAGCTCCCCACGTTCATCCATGCTAGGGCAGGTAACAAGCTGGTCTATAAAACTCCCTGTAGTACTGTATTACAGACAAAAAAAACCTACATTAAAATAACATTAAGGTTTCAAAGTCACCCACTTAAAAGTTAGAAAATGCCAGGATTAAGGTTAGATGTGCGACCTTAATTCGTATCCCTTGTATATATGCCTTATGATACCGTTTTTAATTACACAACCATGTACTATTTATTCCACAGCACTCCTGCCTCTTTCAGTGCACAGGATGGACCATGGCATGGGAGGTATATCAGGTTTGGGTAGTGAAGAAGACTGATGTCTGTAGGACCACTGCTCTGTTTGTTGCAGAAATTGGAAGCTGTTGTCGTTAGTGGCAGGGAATTGAAAGAAGAAAGGTTAAAGCAGCTGAATAGTAGTCTGAATAGAGAACTGGATTCTATCCCACCTCTGCAACAGAGTTCCTGTGATGCTTGGAGAGTCACTTATACTTTTCACAGGTGGTCACTACTTGTGTGTTCCTCATTTTCTGGGTACCTGACTTGAGATGCTGAGTTCTGACCTGCAGAAGTGCTGAGCAAATGGGAGCTGTGCTGAGCAAATGGGAGGAGTAATCATTCTAAGTCCTGTGAAAAAATCAAGTCCCAGGCATCTCCAATTCGTACCCATCGTTAATGGGCACTTTTGAGCTTAATCTCGGTGTCTCAGCTCCTCATCTGTAAAATGGGGATAAGATCTCATCTCACAGGGGTATTATGAAAATAAATTTATGAATATTTATGAAGCACTCATACTACAGTGATTTGCACCAAAGAAACACCTATGAAGAAATTAGTAGTTCTGTCCTTACAGCAGGGTTTGACTAGTGTACAGTAAATAAGGCTTGGGGTCACACACTGAACAACGAGGAGAAAACAAAATACTGAATAGCTGCTCACTATGTGAGCTTCATCCATTTGGTGGACTGATTGAAGCAAGGGTCCTGTGGAAAAAATAGAATGAGATTGTGTAATTAAGGACTGTATCCTAATGCATATACACAAGGGGGCCACACAAGCAACTTAAAATCTGGCATTTCCTAACTTTTGAATGCTTAACATTTCAATCTTAATAATGTTATTTTAATGTTGTTTTGAAGTGTAATTTCCTAAGTTTTAAAAAATACAAACTGAAAAAAACAAAAATTCCATCATGTGCCATCATAATGATGGCCACATAGTACATTATCAGCAAGGTTGGAACCTTTGGGTCCACTGCACAGACTTCTGCCAGTTAAGCTAATGGAGTAACTGATAGCAGTAGTAGGTTGTCATCCTCTACGTGGCACTAGAAAAGGATGAGACACACTTTGCTAGTGGATTGTACAGATACTTCTGACAGTAGAAGAATGGCGAGACTCAGTAATCTTGGGTTCTATTCCATCCTCTGAGAGGGAGTGTTCTCCAGTGGTCACCTGTCATTTTATCCATTCCCCACTAAGCTTGGCCCAAAAAGTTCTGTTTCCTCCAACCTGCCCCTGTCTCAGTCCTGCCTCTTACCCACCCGTGGCTCTTTGTCCCAGTACCAGTCTCCTTAACCAGGAACACACTGCCTCATCAGATCATCTCCCCTTCTCCCAGTCTAATCCCATTATCCTTGTCAGCAAGTCCCCTTGGCTCCTCGTCTGATCTGTCTGCTCCTCCCACTAACTGGCTCCCCAGTCCCCCACTCAATCTGTTTCCTTCCCTGCTCTCAGTCTCCTTGCCCAGCTCAACCAGTACCATTCTCATCTACTCTCCCAGCTGCCCAGCCAGTCTCAGTTTTCCCCTCAACTCACAGTCCCAGTTTCTGTCTTCTCTCCCACCGTCAGCCTCCAGTTCCAGTCTCCCGGTCACAAAGACCACTCTCTACCAAATTTCAAGTTCTTCTGTAAAGCATGGGGGCAATCTAGCTTCTCAAAGAGAAAGTCACCAGAATTAACATGGGCAATCACCATATTTTTTCCTAGCCTCATTCCAAGAAACTGCTACACCATTTGGCTGAAAAAATTCTAGACTAATTCTCCTTGAGGCAGTTACCCATCATGAAAAATTTCAGCCCAAATGGTTAAACTTTGTCAAAATAAGCAACTGTAAATGATCTTATAATGGGAAATGTCAGGCAACCTTAATAGGTGGTACCACCAGATCCATCTACAATATGTCTACACGAATATACCATTTTATGTTGTGTTTTTATCTGCTGTGCAGTTTAATTTAATCATCTGATAACATCAAGCCTTCTTTAACCCAGAATTTTCCATTTCTCAGTCACATTCACACTCTCCACTATTTTTTATATGGAAAGAATGATGTATCCCAGTGGGGCTATTGGACAATCAAGGTGCTAATGGAGCACTCAAGGAAGACAAGAGTGTTGCAGAGAAGCTAAACAAATTCTTTGCCTCAGCCTTCACTGCAGAGGATGTGAGGGAGATTCCTACACCTGAGCCATTCTTTTTAGGTGGTAAATCTGGAGTACTGTCCCAGATTGAGGTGCCAATAGAGGAGGTTTTAGAACAAATTGATAAATTAAACAGTAATAAGTCACTGGGATCAGATGGTATGCAACCAAGAGTGTTAAAGGAACTCAAATATGAAATTGTAGAACTACTAACTGTGGTATGTAATCTACCACATAAATCAGCCTCTGTATCAGATGACTGGAGGATAGCTAATCTAACACCGATTTTTTTTAAAAGGCTCTACAGGTGATCCTGGCAACCACATGCTGGTAAGCCTAACCTCAGTATCAGGCAAATTGGTTGTAACTATAGCAAAGAACAGAATTATCAGACACATAAATGAACACAATATGTTGGGGGAAGGGTCAACATGTCTTTTTAAAAGACAAATCATGCATCACTAATCTATTAGAATTCTTTGAGGGGTCAACAAACATGTGGACAAGTGATCCAGTGAATATAGTGTACTTGGATTTTCAGAAAGCCTTTGACAAGTTCCCATATCAAAGGCTCATAAGAAAAGTAAGGAGTTATGGGGGTAAAAGGAAAGGTCCTCTCATGCATAAATAATTGGTTAAAAAAAAGGAAACAAAGGGTAGGAATAAATTGTCAGTTTTCACAGCGGAGAGAGGTAAATAACTGGCTCCCCCAAGGCTCCGTACTGGACCTCTGCTGTTCAACATATTCATATTCATGGGGGGAGGGATAGCTCAGTGGTTTGAGCATTGGCCTGCTAAACCCAGGGTTGTGAGTTCAATCCTTGAGGGGGCCACTTAGGGATCTGGGGCAAAATCAGTACTTAGTCCTGCTAGTGAAGGCAGGGGGCTGGACTCAATGACCTTTCAAGGTCCCTTCCAGTTCTAGGAGATGGGATCTCTCCATTAATTTATTTATATATTTATTTAATTTATAAATGATCTGGAGAAAGGGATAAACATGAGGTTCCAAAGTTTGCAGACAATACAAAATTATTCAAGCTAGTTAAATCCAATGCTGATTGCAAAAAGTTACAAAGAGATCTCCCAAACTGGGTGACTGGGCAACAAAATGGCAGATGAAATTCAATGCTAATAAATACAAAGTAATGAACATTGGAAAACAGTCCCAACTATCCATAGAAAATGATGGGATCTAAATTAGCTGTTTCCAGGATCTTTTTGAGTGGTATCATAGTGGGCAGTTCTCTGAAAACATCTGCTCAAATTGCAGTGGCAGTCAAAAAAGCTAACAGAACGTTAGGAACCATTAGGAAAGGGATAGATAATAAGACAGAAATCATCATAATGCCACTATATAAATCCATGGTACACCCACAACGAATACTGCATGCCGTTCTGGTCATCAGTCATGGGGTGCAGCCCTCATCAACAGACCAGTGCCTCCTCCCGCTCATGTTGGAGATTAGTTCGAGGCTAATGCCCACATCTGCAGTCTTCAGACCGGCACTCTGTCTCTGACCGCAGCATCCTCTTCTCGACTCAGCCCTCTGGCTAGGTCATCGTCTGTGTTTTCCCTTTCCGTGGAGGGAGGAAGATATCTCTGTCCAACAGTCTAGCCATTTCCCCAGTGACAAGTGGGTGGGACCCAGGCCTGCCTACTACTCCAGGCCCCAACCCAGGACTCTGTAAATAGCAGCCCCCTGCTGCTCCTCTGTAACTTCAGTCAATGCTGCTCTGTTTCTCTGGGCTAATTCTCCATGGCCCCAGCACCTTCTTTGCCCTTATCTCAGGGCCCCAACTGCTCTGTACCAGGAACCAGCCGCTGCTCTGTCCAAAGTGCTTACAGTTCTCTCAGCCCTCCAGGGATGCAGTCCTTACTTCCTGGGCTCCCATCAGAAAGTGACCTAGTCGGCCCTGCAGTTCTCTTTTTTATGGACCTGCTGGGATCTAATTGGCTATTCCTCGCAGCCTCTGTCCTATTGGCTGCTTCCTGTGCAACCTCCCTAGCACCATTAACTTTTTCTCTGCCAGAGTGGGACGGTTGCCCCGTCACATCACCCCATCTCAAAAAAAGATATATTAGAATTGGTAAAAACACAGAGAAGGTCAACGAAAATGATTAGGGGTATGGAACAGCTTCCATACAAGGAGAGCTTAAGAAGACTAGGATTGTTCAGATTAGGGGGATGATACAGCACTATACAATCATGAATGGTGTGGAGAAAGTGAATAAGGAAGTATTATTGATCTCTTCACATAACACAAGAACCAGAGGTCAGCCAATGACATTAATAGGCAGAAGATTTAAAACAAACATACGGAAGTTCTTCACACAACACATAGTCAACCTATGGAACTCATTGCCAGGGGATGCTGTGAAGGCCAAAGTATAACTGGGTTCAAAAAAAGAAATGGATAAGCTCATGGAGTATAGATCCATCAATGACTATTAGCCAAGATGGTCAGTGATGCAACCCATGCTCTGCTTGTCCCTAAAACTCTGACTGCCAGAAGCTGGGAATGGATGACAGGGAATGGATCACTCAGTAATTGCCCTGTTCTGTTCATTCCCTCTAAAGCACTGGTCACTGTCAGAAAACACGATATTGGGCTAGATGGACCATTGGTCTGAGCCAGTATAGCCGTTCTTATGATCTTATTTCTTAGCCCAATTTTATTTAAATAATATACAGATGAATAAACACAATGGCATCCAAGATAGATATGTCAGGTGAGGTAAACATTCTAAAAAAGAATGAACCCTTGGAGCCATGCCCTCCAAATACCATTACCTGTAACTGTCACAATGATTGTTTCACCCAATGTAACCAAGAAAGGAGCCTTTGATGGCTTCTGAATAGCAAAACACCTCCTGCCAGTTAGTGTGAAGTAACAGGGGGATTTAATAAATACAATGCACCAGAAACCTGCATTTCATAGCTGTGATACTGAGGCCATTACTTATATTTTTAAAATGTGAGGGAAAATCCTATTGGATATTTTACAGCATTTTATCCAGTAGGTTGGCATAATGTGAATGAAATGGATGCTCAGTGGCTGAGACATCAGACGTCAAAACACTGAGCTGTTCATAAGTATCTGAAGCTAAAATTGCAATAGCAAAAATCATCTACAAAAAGCTGATTTGATAAAAATAGAAGTGCACTGCAGAGGGGTATTCTGTATCTGATTTTTTTGAAAAAATCTGTTAAAATGTGATATTATTCAAGCTTATAGAATACAACACAAGAAAACATCAAGTCTGTACATCCATTTCAAGGGTGCTATGACTTCAGAAACCACTCGAGCTTTGTTTTCCCCCCTATATTTAGCATAATCAGAACTCCTTCATGTGTACATCTCAGCCACCTGCTTTTTAAACTGTGGGTTGCTTGGAACCTGCCCCCTAAAGGGCTCCTGGAACTTTACTGGGGAGTAACAGGCTTACCTCACTTTTGCATTGTACTTTCCTTGCTCCTATTTTTTGTTTTGAGCGATCAACATTTTGTATTGCTCTGAACCAGTTCCTAAGTGCAGTCACCCTGACCCTTCATGTAAGACTTCTTTCTTCCTTCCCTTTGGCTGGATTCACTCAGGACTACCGCTTACAAAAAAGAGGGAGGGATGGAGAACAATAGCAATAAGCTCCTTTCCTTTGAGGTTTGTAGATGCAGCACCTGGTTTCTGATTCCAAGTTCCATTTATACAAGGGCTCATCTAAAAACTGTTGGTTTATGGAGCCCTGATTCAAGTCTATAACCTGCTATGCAGAATGATGAGGGAATGAGAGGGAGATTTGAGAAATGACTGAGTCTGTATTAATGGAGATCCAGGTCCAAATTCATCAATTATAGCTGACTGGTCCATAACAGAGGGCTCCAGGGGGGCAAAAACTCCACTCTATCTAGGTCGGGGTAGGCAACCTATGGCACGCGTGCCAAAGGCAGCACATGAGCTGATCTTCAGTGGCACTCACACTGCTCGGGTCCTGGCCACTGGTCCAGGGGCCTCTGCATTTTAATTTAATTTTAAATGAAGGTTCTTAAACATTTTTAAAACCTTGTTTACTTTACATACAACAATAGTTTAGTTATATATTATAGACTTATAGAAAGAGACCTTCTAAAAACGTTAAAATGTATTACTGGCACGCAAAACCTTAAATTAGAGTGAATAAATGAAGACTCGGCACACCACTTCTGAAAGGTTGCTGAACCCTGATCTAGGTACTTATGTGGTCCTCATCATAATATCTGATACTGCAGAAGCAGAGTAGATGGCAGGCAGGTAGGCTGAAGGACTGCAACACTAGTCCACTGGGGTTGGGATCAGAACATGCCCCAAAACTGAACCCATATGTTGTGAGGGAGAGATCAAAGTACCTGGAGGATTCAGCACCTGAGGAATCCCTGTCGCACACCCTGGTGTAAATCACTGGGGAAGGCGGAGGTGAAATACCTTCTGCTCTTCCCCTGGAATAAATGCCCCCTTGACACAATAACCATTACTGGTGCAGGAAGATACAGTTTTCACCTTCTTGTGCTAGCTGGAGCACATTTATTCCCAAGTGTCCAGCTACTGTGAAGCTTAAAAAGATAATGGATTTGTCATGCTATTGCTAAAATGGAAACAACTCTAGAAGAATTAAAATGATGGGCAATTTACCTCTACTCTTGCCACAACTCACTATACCATTTACGCATTGTGACAGACCCAGACCAGTGGAGTACAGGAGTCTGGTAGAGGGCAAATATACTGGTCACTGGATTAGTAGTTTTCTGTTCCCTAAGTGACCAAACCAGGGGCTGCACTAGAGTAATCAGGAACCTGCTAGAACCAGTTCAGGAAGGCGGGCTAATTAGAACACCTGGAGCCAATTAAGAAGAAGCTGCTAGAATCAATTAAGGCAGGCTAACCAGGGCACCTGGGTTTTAAAAGGAGCGCACTTCAGTTTGTAGTGTGAGTGTGAGGAGCTGGGAGCAAGAGGTGCAAGGAGCTGAGAGTGAGAGGGTGTGCTCTTGGAGGACTGAGGAGCACAAGCATTATCAGACACCAGGAGGAAGGTCCTATGGTGAGAATAAGGAAGGTGTTTGGAGGAGGCCATGGGGAAGTAGCCCAGAGAGTTGTAGCTGTCATGCAGCTGTTACAGGAAGCACTATAGATATCTGCAGTCCACAGGGCCCTGGGCTGGAACCCGGAGTAGAGGGCGGGCCCGGGTTCCCCCCAAACCTCCCAATTGACCTGGACTGTGGGTTCTTCCGGAGGGGAAGGTCTCTGGGCTGTTCCCCAACTCACATGGTGAATCTTTGAGGCAAAAGAATCCGCTAATAAGCGCAGCACCCACCAAGATAGAGGAGGAACTTTGTCACACCGGTGTCAGGAGTGGGATCTTCAGGTGCACAGCGCGGCGGAAGAAGGAGGGTGATTTAAAAAAAAAACAAAAAAACAAAACAAAAAAAAGGGGAGAGGGTTTATTTCTTTCCACCACGATGGATGACGTAGTGCGAGCACTGATACAAGCTACAGTGGTCCAGCAGGAGGCTACCCGTGTCCAGGCAGCCGCCCAACAGAAGGCAGTGTGGCTGCAGCAAGAGACTAATCGCCTGCTGATGGACCAGGCTGCTCAAGACCGAGCTATGTTGCGAGAACTGGTAAACCAGGTAAAGTCCCTTACAGAGCTGAATTACGGCCATGATGGGACGCGGCTCATACGGGCCAGCCATTGGCTGCAGAAAATGACATGGGAGGATGATGTAGAGGCATACCTTCGGGCCTTTGAGAGGACAGCCCTATGGGAGGCCTGGCCTTGAGATCAGTGGTCTGGCATTCCTGTGTGGGGAGGCCCAGAAGGCCTACCATGATCTGCCTGAAGAGGCTGCGGCAGACTACCCCCAGCTGAAAGCAGAGATCCTGGCCAGATCTGGGGTAACGAGAGCAGTGCGGGCCCAGTAGTATCACGGTTGGAGGTACCAGGAAGACAAAACCCCGCAGTCCCAATTGTATGACCTCATCCATCTCCCACGAAAGTGGTTGCAAACAGAGTCCTGGAGTCCGGAAGAGATACTAGCGGTTCTGGTAATCGACCGATACATGAGGGGACCACCACCAGACCTTCATGCCTGGGTAAACCAGAACGAACCCTCCACCTATGACGAGGTTGTCGCCCTGGTAGAGAGGCGAAGGACAGCGAGGGAGCTGACCCGACCAGTTAAGGAAGAGGCACCCCGGGTTAAACTAGCAGCACCAAGCCCTAAAGTTCGGGTGACTTGGCCACCAAGAGGGCCCAGGTGGAAAAAGAGAGAGAGGCTGAAGGCCCATCAGAGGCCACAAAGAGTCGGAGCACTGAGGGAGAAGAGGATCATGATGTTAGACTGCCCAAACCAAGAGACCGGGGAATGCCTAGGGCTCCATACAGATGTTATGCCTGCGGGGAGTGGGGACACATAGCTGCACAGTGTCCCAATGCTGAGGAGCCTATGCAGTGTAACCTGGGGAACTGGGCAGAACAGATTTATCACGTTAACCTTCTGAAACCCTGGCATGCACAACAGGCATGCACAACGGTCCAAAAAGACCTAACCCAGGAAAACAAGCCTTCCAAACAGGTGAGAGTGTCTCCCGATTTAACACCAGACCAGAAGAATGAGGTGTCTGAGATGATCTTCCGTAATCAAGATGTGTTCTCGACAAAACCGGGTCGAACAACCGAGACATATCGCCACATCGTCACGAACCCTGGGGCCAGAGTAACAATGAGGCCCTATCGGGTGCCAGCGGCAAAAAGGGAGGAAATAAAAGGAGAAGATTGGGCTGGACCACTGACTGTGGGATTCTTCGATGATCCCCAACTCCAGCATTATTTTTACTTCTCCTAATTGGCTGGGGGTAGGAATGATGTGCGGGAGGGCAAAAGATAATGGTAGCTATGGTTTATGTGACACACATGAAAGGGTTAATTAGTATAATTGCAAGCGGCTAGTAACAGTGTCACATCCCAAAGATATGCTTGATCCAACTGATTTCAATGGAAGCACCTCAGAGAATTGGGCGGGACATGAACATTCAATGAGAGTTTATTCTGGTGATACAAAATGCACCTGTATTACTTTGTGGAATTCTACCACTGCTGTTTGTCTATGATAGAAGGAGGCAGACTGGAGTGGATAGCAGCAGCATGCACATCCACAAAAGGTAGGGGGTCTCATCAAGAACTGTAGCAAAGGAAAGAGATCAGATTGCACTGTATCATGTGTGTTGGAATAACAGTTAAAGACCTGCAGGCTTGTCCTTTGGCAGAGAGAGGATGGAGGGAGAGTGGTCACAACATTAATTACATTTTTAATATGGATGCATGGACTGGAAATATTCAAGAACCACTGGGTATAGAACACATATACCTTATATTTAGACATGCAATTCAGTACACACATAGGCAAATACTTAGACTACAATCCCTTTCACACGTGGGTTATAAATCGTTAATTTCCTCCATTAATCCAGTACTTTTTGAAAACATAGAAAGAACAGTTGAGTGACTTACCTCAGCTGTACATACTTTGCATCTTGCTCTATCTTGATTATCAGAACTCTAAGAGAAAAACAATCATTTAGTAAGAAAACTGATTAAAATTATATTGACCAGGAAAATAAATATAAAACATATTAGCATCATCTCCCTGGCAGAATTAAAGAACAACAGGGCCAAATCGATTATGAAAAGTGAATGCTTTGTTACTCCAGAATCTGATTCACATTTGATAATTTGCACCTTTCTTGCATTTATCATTTTTATTTTATGCAAACACTCTTAAATACTCCTCAGGTCAATAAGGCACAAAAAGATAAGCCTGAAACTCACTATGGACAATCAGCTTAAACTGGGGCTCAAGATCATGGAGCCACTCTGAGCCTTTAGAAATAATCAAGGTTTATGGTGTTTAACCATCATTCTCAGGAGAAAATATATATTATGCAGCTTTGGTGAGATAAAAGCCCTCAAAAAAGCATCATGTATTTTTGTAGTACTCAATAGGACTTTGGAGGGAAAAATGATTATCCTTCACAAACAATGGCTTTAGAAACCCCCATCATGAACCCAAGATGTACACATAGAACAAAGCCCAGACATGTCAGCCCACTCAAGTGTAAAACCTGCTTACAGTTTGATCAGCAATGGAGCAGGTTAACATGTTAGAAAATACCGTTCAAGGCCACTGCCTCTCTCACTAAAACTGAAAAACTGGGCACAAAAAGACAATGCATTGTACCTCATCTGGTCAGGAGTAGAATCATAGAATCAGAGAATATGAGGGTTGGAAGGGACCTTAGGAGATCATTTAGTCCAACCCCCTGCTCAAAGCAGGACCAATTCCCAACTAAATCATCCCAGCCAGGGCTTTGTCAAGCCAGGCCTTAAAAACCTCCAAGGTTTTTATCACCTCCCTAGGTAATGCATTCCAGTGCTTCACCACCCTCCTAGTGAAATAGTGTTTCCTAATATCCAACCTAGACCTCCCCCACTGCAACTTTAGACCATTGCTCCTTGTTCTGTCATCTGCCACCACTGAGAACAGCCAAGCTCCATCCTCTTTGGAACCCCCCTTCAGGTAGTTGAAGGCTGCTATCAAAGTTTTACTTTAATAGTATTACTATTAAAAGTTCTACATGGTGAGCAAAAAGCGGTGCTGTAGCAAAAGTCTGTTGTACATGTCTCTTTTAGATTCTGACCATTCCGTGACCTACCTGAGTGCATCACTGTAGTTCTGGACCAACAGAGACATTTCTTTCTGGCCATGAGTTAGATGGGGAGTCATGTCCTCTGTGAATGTTATACTCAAAAAATGTCCCTGTGGTCAGTGAACCCTGGAACTGTGGGGTGTATGTCTCTCTGTTGGCACAACAGTTGCCATACCAGTGTCACAACTGGGGGTTCATGCTCCATGTAAGTCTACTTCCCATTTTAAAAAATAATCAGTCTTAGCTTCTAGTCCTTGCAGGTGATGAACAGCTCCTCAGGGGTGATGAACACTCTCAATTCCCACTGACTTCACCGGGAGATGTGAGCAACCCTCAGGCAGTGCTACGATCCTGGCAAGGCTGAGCCCATTCATCTAACTATGAAAGGAAGTTTGAATTTCCTCTCCCCATGAAGAACTGAAACAATTTCAAATTTAAATCTGGATAGTTTACATACAATCTTGCTCTTTCCTTTTGTGAATCAGATGAGAGATGACTCAAAATACAACCAGAAATCAAAAGAAAGAAATGAATGTGTATGCTAGAGAGAAAGAGAGCCTTCCTGCAGTTTAAAATAGTCTCATCATAGTGGTATCCTTCCTATGGTGCCATTTTACTGGTGATTTTCTTGTTTCATCAACATTCTCATGCCATTTCATAGATTCTTGTTAACTTCAGTCCATTTGTGGTATTTATATTGGAGATGTTCATCTCTTTGAATATTAGTGGCCACCCTTAAAATCTTGCCTTATTGCATGTAATCGCTGTTCAATAATAGAACATTCATGACTGATTTCTGAAGTGGAGCCCCAAAAGAAGGCTTAGTCACTGAAATGACTAACTGCCGGTGGATCTGAGAAAGGATTCCATTAAATACTCCTGTTACTCAGGAAGCTTCTCTTTGTACATCAGTAACAAACAAACAGAACGTTTTTGAAAGAGCGGCACACTGGAGACCCTGGCAGTTCTCCGAAGGAGGTTGGTTTGCCTGTGTCTCACAAGGCTGAAGTCTGAGAACTAGGGAGTTACAGCCTGTCTCGCACTAGGGAGCGGAGACCCAAGAGCAATATGGAACCTTTGGAGATAATCTAGTGTGCGTTCAAGTGGACTTTCTGTTGGTTTCTCAAAGAAGCTTTTGAGGCATTTAAGCAGGGGACTCTTTAGCTAAAAAGACCACAGAAGTGGATACGTGAACAAGAGGCTGTGAAATACTGAAGATGAGGGTTTTAAGGCATGTTTTTCCTGAATAAAAACGCTAAGATGGACAGAAATGAACTGAAACCACTTAAGATTTATGAAGTCTCTCTCTCTCTCTCTCTCTCTCTCTCTCTCTCCCTCCCTGTTAATTTTTTCTAATACTTGACCTTCTTGTTCAGTTATCTCACAGGCCAGTATTCCAATATCTACCTGTTTCTAACAATGACTTCTGTACAAAACTTTCAGTGTTTTTAAAAAATTGGTTGATTTTTAAAGTTGTGGCTATTGCAACATACACTACACTAAATTCCTGGGGAACCATGTCAGTCTGCAGAATCTCTAGTGTCTCCCCCTACTTCATCTCCCTGGAGTCATATATAACCTTACTAGTTGGAACTGTAGGTAACCACCGTCATGGGGAATATTTTCCTCCTACATTTTAGAATAGTATAATTTATAACATGATATTAAAACCAACATAAATTAGTAATTCAATCCCTATATTCCAATTTAATGAATTAGAGGCTTCATTGCATTATTGTTTTGTGCCACTGGACCAATCATTTGGTTTACAAACAGAATGTGTTTCTTTATTAATCAATAAATCCATATTAAATAAAGGTATCTTACGTAAAATTATGCTGATATCTCACAGGGACCCAAATGCAATTATTTAAAATATTATTTTCTTAGTTTATTCTCAACAAAATTAAATAAGAATATGAAATTTGTGTCTTCATTTTAAACTCCTTTTAAGAGGACAGGGATGCAGTTATTGCCTGGTGGCAACTGAGAAGCACTTATTAAGATAATTATTTTAGAATTACAGTTCTGGGCTTTATAAAACATAGTTAAGGATAATTTTAGACATCTACTGAGTAACCCATAGTCAAAAAAGGGCATGACAAACAAATGGCACAATTATTGTATTTAGGTACTTGCAACACTCTTTCAGATAAGAAAGAAAAAGTGAATGCAGGCTACTTGGGGCTGAATCAGCCCATAGTATTTATTTAACAGTTGTAAAAAAATAACTCATAACTAGAAGAATTCCACCACAAATAATTTCCAATCTCCGAAGAAGAAAAAAGAGCCAACCCCCAAGCCCACACATTTCAGGAGTGTTCCCTAAGCACATACAATTTTGATGTAATGTCCGAAACCCAAGTCTCCTACTCAGGGAACTACCTTTCAAATTAACCAAACCACTTATTAAAATAGTCAGAGTCAGTAGGGAGCCAAAAGATAGATTTTTTCATGACTTTTAACACGGTGCAAACTCAGTCCTTTATAACACCTCTAAAATTCTTTGCTAACCTTGTTGTTTCAGTATGCCCTTTCTCAAAAAAAAAAAATGGATTTTGGGTGAGAAGCTCACCTGTTTAAGAATTGTATCTTAATCTGCTGGTAAAATAAAAAACTGCCTACTGTAAACATACGTATATTAGATGTGCATGCACACATTGGGAACAGGAAAACAGATCCCCTTCACAGTGTCATCTGAATTCACCTTTGACTAGCTGGCACTGTACTCAGAATGGGGAGCTTACAGTCTAAAAGTAATACATGGATTTTTATTTCCTAACATGAGTTCTACTGAGTTTTTCTTCATCATCCTTCATTTGGTTTTACTATACTCTTGTAATTATATAATTAGCATCTTCAGCACCTATTTTTCCCTGGTCAGTGGTGTGAAATATAAATACAGATATGCATAAAGATATATACTTGGCAAGTGAAGCAGAGCCGTTTAAGAAAAAAATCTGAGTCACTGAGTAGTCCTACATTTGTAGCCCAGATGATGGCCTTGTACCTAGATGCACTGATCTATCACCATCAGAAGAACAGCTTTTCCTGGTGTGAGTCCATCACTTTAAAATTGTGGCAGACTCATTGGTACAATGAGCTCTTGCACTTGGGACCTGCATAAATACCATATGCTTTACTGTCAACCACCAAGGGATAGACATGTTTTGGCAGCCATAAACAGTCAGTAAGACACACTCCTTGCCTTACTGCCAGTTCTCAAATCTACATTTTAATACTTCAAAAGCAGCTGCAGAGGGAATCAAATATAGCAGAAGAGAGTTTGAGGATCTTGTAGAACACTACAGGACGCTGGAGATTATCACATAGGTCAACCGCATTGTTCAGCAAATAGCACTGTATAACTAGAGCCATAATTTAAATTGTGGGATTGTGGGTTTGAGGATTATTGGTCTGTAAGAGGCTACTCCCTCACACCTCACCAATCAAAGGAAGAAGAAAGGACAAAAAGTCTGAGAAACAAACTGATTCTGTTTCTATTTTGGGCAGTTCCCAAAGTTTTAATCATTCCACTCTTGGCAGGCAAGGCAGCAGTCCTGTTTCCTCCATAACAAGGTCCAAATAAGCCATTCTAATTCCTCCTTGTGGGGCGGGAGAATATCAGAAGGGTTTTGATGTGATAAGGTCGAAAGGAACCTTCACATTTAGGTTCAGATTCTGATACTCTTACTCACAGTGAATAGCACCTTACTCTATGAATAGACCCATCAAAGTATAAGATTAGTCCTGGAGTAAAATGCTACTAATCCAGAGTCTGGGCCTCCAATATTTTCGAGAGTAATGTCTCTGCAGGGAATGATACAGATTCTCTATGTAGATGTACAATGTACTGACTCAGTAAGTAAGAAAAACAAATATTTTGTTGTCAAATTTCTTCCTGTTATAAATCAATATTAGACTTGTTTTATTTCAGGAAAGCCTAACCCTGGTCTATATAAAAGTTTCCCCCCTAAAAATATACTCTGCTGACATGCTTATTCCTGGAGGCCTGCTTAATTATCCCAAATGTAAAAGAAGATGGAAGAGCTCTGTTTGAATTGCCCTGATGCTGCCTCAGCAATTTCTGCTCCTGGCACATGCTAATTCAACAGCCACTGATCATTTGAAGTTAAAGTGCAAGCAGCCAGCTGAATAGGATGCAGTTCTTCTTATTCTTGTGTTGAATATCAGGGTCAGAGGTGAGTACCAGATAACACATAGCAGATGTAGGGAGAGTAGAAAGAATGTTGTTAACTTATGGTGACCACCTACATTTCAAGGAAATGGAAGGACGACTTTAGGAAAAAAATATAAGGAAAGGTTATTTATAAAGGAACTGCATCATACAATATTTTTGATACAAAAATCATACAGTGTACAAAATCCTATATTGGTATCACAATGTAGGATCCATTACGTGAATACTGTAGAAATACATAACATCCACCCTATACTGACCTTATGTACCAAATATGGGACATCTTTAAAACACTAGCAACATGATCCCCCTATACTCACTACAAACTAGGGAGGAAAAGTTATGTTTCTTTTTACACTGTCCACATGTTCTATCGCAGCTTTGTCATGGAGCAGCAGAAAAGCAACCCTGTAAATGTGAGATGAAGAAAAAAGAGAATCTGATCTGAACTTGAAGAAGGATCTTCTGGACAATTATCTAGATAAATAAATGCAGACACATAATTCCTCTTGAGTAGCTACAAAACAGAGATTTGACATAGGAGAAGAGAATTTTATGAGACGTCTTAGCTGCTTCATCCTGTTTTCTGACCCTGGGCTAGATCCTCAACCCTGCTCCAGCTGTGCAAAAGGGCCTTCGTTATCTCAAACAGGCAGTTGAGGATTCCTCCAATAAAGACATACAGAGTGGCAGTTTATGTGAGCACTCTAGCTGGCATAACTTGGAGCAGCCAAGTAACTGCTCTAAATTTCTGAATTCTGTTTCAGATCCTGGCAGCCTCACAACTGGGAGAGAAGAGAGAAATCTTCCCTCAGTGGAGCTGATGAGCAGGTCTTGTGCCTATATGTAGGTATTGCAAGAGACACGTGTGCAAAATGTAATTATTTTAGGTATTAGCAATAAGTAAACAACTTGCTGTACTTTCAGGGAACACAGAAACACTTAAACAATTTTAGATACAGCAGCCACTTAAAGCTCTTGCTTTTGTTTTTCCTGCCAAGAGAAATGTGTTAAATATTCTGAAATTTTATAAGGAAGTTCATATAAGCTGTAAAGACAAAGAAGTCTTAAAGCACTCCTGATTATTTTGCTAGAGGATGGGAAAATGTAAACAAATCTTGATTGTAGGAACAAAGATGCCTAAGTATCTCAGAACCAAGTGTATTTCTACCATTCTACAGGCATTTACTATCTAAATAGATTAAAAAATAATTGTGCAAGTCACAATAAAACTTTTCTGACAAAACATGGGAAACTTTGTTGAAAATATCAATAAAAACGTTTTCCCATTTTCTTTTTACCAGAACTAGCAATTGTGTATACACAAACCATTCAGCTCAGAGTGCATAGTTTATCTGTGACACAATTACTGGTAGTTTTTTTTTTAGTAATGTATGTAGAAAAACCTTAAGGAAGGTTCTGCGTGAAAGAACATAGGTTAAAGAATAGGTGTAAGGAGGCAAGTTCCCCTAGAGTAAAAAGCAGAGAGTAAAAATAATTATATATAATGAATGAATGACTTGATGTCATCGACTAGTAGTTGCTGTCTTTTTTAGGATGAATTATTCCATTCATTTCTATGGAAATTTTGCTCTGGTATTGAGTATGCAATTCAACTTCTTGATTTGGTGAAGTAACAAGATGGGCAAGTAAATATCTGATACTCAAGTAGTATCAGACCGCTCCAACGTTGTTTGGAGGTGCTGATACCCTACTTTTAAAAGGCCTAGTTGCCTCATTTAGACAAGGAAGGAAATGAAGGAAAGGAAAATTTATACTGAGGGCCCAGTAGGCCTCAGAAATTCTGAACCTTCTATATAACATATATCACATCTCAAGTAACATTAAAAATCAACTCCCCTGATTCTTAGAAAGGGAGAAATATTCAAAATTATTTGCAATCTAAAGATGTCATTCTTTCTCACAATCAAAACAATCTGCAGAAACGACTCCTAGTCTATTGCTAAAGCTTGGCTGAAACAATCTAGCAAATAATTTCTCAGAACGTGGAAGGGAATGTATCCCCCTCAGTTAACTTTTGTGCTGCTGCCACTTTCCATTTTGGCAACCAAAGGAATGTTGTGGGCACCAAATAAAGGCATCTATGGCAGCCTGTGGGTTAAAGTAGACATTTCTTATCTTTGACAGATGGTTAATTCATAGTCATTACTGCTAAATTCAATTGCTTAATAATTTAGATATGACAAACATGTGTGTAGTAATGTTTGCCAGGGCACCCTTCTAGGAATCCCAGGATGCAATAATCCCCTCAATGCTTTCACCATACATCCCCATGCTGAGTATGACAGATTGAAACAAATGCAGGCTTTCTGGATATTTTAACTCCCTAGCACCACTCTTGTTACATTAAAGAGTGGTTCTAGGGAGTTGTGTGTTCTGAAAAACACGAGGAGTCTGGTGACACCTTAAAGACTAACAGATTTATTTGGGCATAAGCTTCCGTCGGTAAAAAAAAAAAAACTTCTTCAGATGCAGATTTTTTCTTCAGATGGTTTTTTTACCCATGAAAGCTTATGCCCAAATAAATCTGTTAGTCTTTAAGGTGCCACCGGACTCCTCGTTGTTTTTGTGGATACAGACTAACACGGCTACCCTCTGATACTGGGTCATTCTGA
Organism: Trachemys scripta elegans; assembly: GCF_013100865.1. NCBI lineage: Eukaryota > Metazoa > Chordata > Testudines > Emydidae > Trachemys > Trachemys scripta. The sequence goes on along the minus strand of NC_048305.1, from coordinate 78,257,926 downwards.
GTTATTTTTGCAAGGGGTGCCTGAACTGGCTGGACTAAAAATAGCCATTCAGTCAGTAAACTTAATAAAAAGACCCAATTTTTACAATGGTCTCAACTTATCTTCCAGTTTCACAGCTGCACATATTAGCATTTAAGCCATCTGATTACCTAACTTGCAGACATAGAGCCGAATCCCCAACGGTGCTGAGCAGCAGCAGCTCCCATTGAAGTGATGCTCAGCACCTCTCAAGACCAGCCCATAATCAGGGAGGCAGATGTATTAGCATTTGCACCAACAACTAATTGCACTTGTAATTTTCAGCCTGCAATTAACTGTAGTTGCAAAGATGGAGCCAATTATATTGGCAGCCTTTTAAGTATCAGGCTCTTGATGTTAAAAGAAATAACAAGCTATTCCGTGCCCACCCCCCACACCAAACCCAGTCCATTTTGTTTTATTTGTATTTATTTTATTTGAGGGGGAACAGAACACAAATATCTGGCAAGTATTTCTTTAACAGTTCATTTTTTTCTGCATTGCCTTCCTTCAACTAATACAGGCAACAGAACATCCCTCTTCCCCACTTTGGCACCAGAAAGCACCTTATAACAGGAGAACTGATCCAAAGCCCAATGAAGTCTAAAGACTCTCATTGACTTCAAAGGGCTTGGGTCAGACCCAAAGTCAACGTACTAACATTCTAGCACAACATACCAAGCCAAAACACTGGCTGAAATCCATGTAATTTATATGTTGTTGCTAGAGCTGTGCAAAACGTTCACACAACTCCAAAAGTCTGAAAACTGCTTGCTCTTTTGTTTCATTACAAATGAGAAACAGAGTCCAGGTTTGCAAAACATTTTGCCAAGGTTCACTAATTTATTGTGCTGACTTAGGCTAATTTATGGGCTTTGTATCAAAATATGCAAAATGTGTGGTTTTGACCACAAAAACCAGGTATAACACAAAAGCTTTGGGTCTCCTTTCGAGATCTTAAGTTTATACATTTCCTGTACTTTTTTCCCCTCTATTTAACCCACACTTTGTCACTTTATGCCTCTCGGCGCAAAGCCCTGATATGTAATACTTTTAGAATGTAAGCTTTTTGAGACAGAGGTCTTGCCTTTGCTTTTTGGTTTGGTGCCTAGTTATACGCTATTGTCACGATAGAAAACAATTATACTAATACAATAAAGAACAATTATAATAAATGGGAAAAGTCACATGATGTTTTCCAATGTGGCTACTAGTCCTGCTCACAATTCTGGCAAGCCAGGAAGCCCTAAGTAAATATATGAAACCTAAACCTTACCTATTAGTTTGCAATTGTTTCAACCATGGGGAAAACTGAACCCAAACCTTTAATATGTTACGGGCTTGTGAACACATTAACCAGTTCTGACATAAAATTAAACAACAGTTGTGGAAACCCCTCCAAGTCAGCATCTCACTCTTATTGTGTAGTTCATAACATACAAAATCATAATGGCTTCAAACTGTTGCCACTTGGGATCTGATCTTACAAGGTGCTGTAAAGAATTTAACACCCTCAACTCCTACTGAAATTAATGGGAATTGAGGTACCCAGAACCTTATAGGATTTTCTCAGTATCTTGTGGGATTGGGTCCTTGGTCAGTAAGTGCTCTGACATCTGGAGGTTTTAAAATGACACCTCCTTTTCTCACCCTCACTTGAGGTTGTAACCATATGTTTGTAAAAGGTTTATAGAACACAAATAAAACCAATGGAAGCTCATCATAACAGTACACCAACATATGGTAGATTGTCTTTCACTCTGCACAGTACAAGATGGAAGAGAATATTCTGCATTAGTTCCCTCACCTTTTGTATCCAGGTTAACACACACTTCTGGTGAGCAATCAGGTTTTTGCAGTCACAGAAGTGCAGCAGAGCGTCACAACCCATCTCGTCTCCTTCTCGACAGATAAAGCATTCTTTTGACTCTAATTAAAAAGATTAATAAAGTAAGAGAACACATCAGGTTTGCATCAATCATAGCCCATGTGGTTCTTATTATTGCAATTAAAAGTTATCTCCTCAAAATTGTTGGATGAAAGTGCCATTGTCTACAATTGAAAACACATTGAAGGGAGTTTTCCAACTTATTCTATTTTAAACAGTCAAATTTAAGGAACATTGTGGAGATAATGTGTTCAAAAGGGTCCTTAAAGGCAATCTATCAGGAAAAATACATTTCTGTCCCATGAAACTCCCTTATAAAGAATGTGCATTGTGCATCTTAGTGCTTTTTGTTTTAAAAAAGAATTAACATTTTGGACCTAATTTTTGAAGGTGCATCAAACGCAGCCTCTGATATTGAAGGGGTAATTTAGAGTTCAGTCCTGTAACGTGCTGAGGCCTTAAACTTACATCACTGGGAGTTGAGTGTCCAACACTTCTTAGGAGTGCTCAGCCCTTACCATGATCAAGCCTTTACTGTGCTTAAGTTTTTGCACCCACCAGTCAAATCTTTAGCTGGTGAAAACTGGCTCTGTTGATGTCAGCAGAGTGTGGTCATTTACATCAGCAGAGAATTTGATCCTCAGTTTTTTACATCCAAGCTTTTGCACCCACAAAAACTTGGATTTGTGCATGCCTACTGTATTTGCAAGCATAAATTAACTATTTTTTGCACATGCAAAATCTTAGGTGTATAAATCCGTGCAATCCAAATGCACACAAAATTGCACCTGCCGTTTTAATTTAATTTTGGAAGTCTGGCTCTTTATGACTTTCTTCGAAGTAGGTTACAGTTTCAAATTCTGCTGCAAAGCATAGTTTTAATGACAGGATGATTAAATAAAGTATGCTAATATACGCTGATGGCTTTTTAAAGCTTTCTTTGTTCAAGCCAGCTTTTTTGTTTTTTTAAACTGCAGCTCTTCTATTTGGCAATGGATGCAACGGCTTCATGAAATTCTGCTAAAAAATATCCAAAATGCAAGTATACTTCCATACTCAGGCACTAGCTTCTGAAATAGGTTTGCTTGATGGTATTTAAATAAAGATTTTGAACACTGGGAAAGGGATCTCTTTTCCAGAAACAAAAGGGAACAAAACAATTCTTAATATGTAATGTATCACAAAGAAAAACTCCATTGGATATCACACAGGAAATATTTGGATTTTTGTGAAATGGGTGATAAAAGTCCCCTGCCACCTCTATCTGCACTGAAAGCTGCTCATCATTTTGCCTTTTCTGGTTTCTGAAAAACAACTGTCCCTCACAGCCCCTATTGTTGCTCCATGGGCAGTGGGGCAAAGGATTTATGTAGGGTTACCATTCGTCCGGATTTACCCGGACATAGGGTTACCATATTTTGTGCCTCCCAAAGGAGGACACTCCACGGGCCCCCGCCCCCAGCCCCGCCCCCTCCCCAAAGTCTCCGCCCCCTCCCCTACTTCCCGCGAACATTTGAGTAGCGGGAAGCCTGAAGCAGGTAAAGGGGAGTGTGGGGGGAGGAGGCGCGGCCCAGGCTGGCCCCGGCCCTGGGGTGCCGGCCCCGGGCCCGGCCGACCACCCCCAGCCCGCCCAGCACTGCGGTCCCCGGCCCCCAGGCCCCCGGCACCGCACCACCGGTCCCCAGCCCGGCCCCCGGCACTGCCGGCCCGTCCC
>NC_048305.1:78059528-78253947 GCF_013100865.1 Trachemys scripta elegans | reverse complement strand
GGGGCAGTCAGGGGACAAGAGGCAGGGAGGCTTAGATAGGGGGTGGAGTCCTGGGAGGCAGTTAGGGGCAGGGGTCCCAGGAGGGGGCAGTCAGGGGACAAGGAACTGGGGGAGGGTTGGGGGTTCTGGGGGGGGGGCAGGAAGTGGGAGGGGCAGGGGCGGGGCTAGGGCGGGGCTCCTCCCGTCCTCTTTTTTGCTTGCTGAAATATGGTAACCCTAATTTATGTGACAAAATGAAGATAATCAATGTCAATCTACTCAAACACCTTTTAGAAAAGTGCAGTAGACATTATGTTGTACTACAGTGCTGGCATCTGAGGGTCACAATTTTTGCTCAGATGTAAGCACCCAACTCTCACTGGCTTCCAAGATGTACACATTTGAGGGCAATTTGGCATTTAAAGAACAATCATTTGTGAAAAAAAGAAACATGAGAGAAGTGCAGAATAAGCACCTATCCTTACATGCAATAGGGAATGCATGGGGAAACTCAGACACAGTTAGCAAGCGGAACTTTCCTTGCAATGGCCACAATGAATATATGTGGTTTGCTCAAAAGCTTGTCTCTTTCACTAACTGAAGTTGTTCCAATAAATGATATTACCCACACACCTTGTCTCCACAATGAATAGATGTTTATCAAAGAAAATGATAAAGTGAAAAGCAAAGTCATGACACCTGATATCTGATAAAAAGCCTGTTTATGTCTAATACAGAGGATCAATTGTTCAAGAACAGTTAAATGTGACCCATTTAATGCTGCAAAGTGTCCAACATCTATAGTATTGTGCTGAGTAAGTGCTGGTCATACAAATTAAAGCTGCCTGGGAATATACAGTACTTTTGACTTGCACTTACAATTTTCTAAATTCTCAAAAACTTTTAGAGATGAGGATATATGTTACATTCTCACTGGAGCTAGTTCCTTCCCCTTTCTAGGGGCTAGTTCCTTCCCCTGCCACCCTTTGGAAAAGCATCTCCTCTCTGATCTTCCTGAATATTTGTGAGCTATATATCCATATCTAGAAAGGAAAAAACTAACTCTGTATTTATCCCTGGGTGTGAATTTAAACAAGAGTAGGAATGGGCAACCCAATTAAGAGAAAAATGCCTAAGTAGCCCAGGACTTGGCCATTGATCCTGAGGAAAAAAGGGGGAGTAAGAATTCCTTTTACACTCTGTGCAGGCCACCCGGACCCTTTTCTAGTCCTAAGTATTAGTATAGAACAACTATGGAATAGGCTTTCAAGAATTTATAGGTGATTTTAATTAGCTCTAAGTTAAAGTCTAGAGAGAGTCAAAGTTAATGTAATTTACCCCCTTAGTGTGCATTTTACTCAAATTTAAATACCTTCTAGATTCATATCTATTCATCAACATGCTCATACACTCCCCGCCAACTTGAATAAGGCACACAGAGTCCAAATTACACATCACCCCTGAATGTGGCACTCAGTACCTAATGAAAGTTTAACAAGTTAGGTGAGGATTATGGTCTAAAATGCAATGACTAAAAATATATATACAAAAAATTAAGAGAAGTTATGCTGGTTTAGTTAGCATACCATGTACCTGTGTCTGAATACAGATGCACACAAGGGCAGACAATGACCAGTTTTTTATAATTGTACAGATTTCAAAGAAGAGGGATATTGCTATATAAAGCAAGTCTCCCTAGCCTCCATTCTCCAAACAGCTCTCCAAAGATTAAACTATGCCTTTTCCTATCGCTGTTTTTATCCAGAGCATCAATAATTAAACAGGCCATGGTCAGGGGCCCCAAAGCAAACATCACTGGGTTCTGGATGTGCTCCATGCTTTCTTCATGCAATCTTGCAAGATGTCTAAAGCCTGAGCTTCAGTCCTGACTGGATCTGCAATGGCCCATTAGAAACAATAGCGGGAATGTTCAGATTGGATGATGCATACTACTTAGCTTTTATTCACTGGAACTGAGGCACAATATAATCTGAAGGTTTCAGAGTAGCAGCCGTGTTAATCTGTAATCTGAAGCTTCTACTGGTTTCCCTTAGGCACTCAGACACTACATTGCTGAGCAACACAGGAAGCTATATGAATAAATGATAAATAAATTTCCCAGTGTCATGGCTACTAGAAGAAGTATACATTATGGAATTAACGTGGTGACATGTCTGGATATTATTGCCACACACTCCAAACTAAAAAGTATCTTTTCTTGACTTCCCACTATTTCCCTCCTTCTTCCTAAGAGCCAGTCTGAAAATCTGGCCCTTCATGGATTAAAAAATATATATATTACATCCAAACCACTAGCTACACATGGTAAGTGAACAGCTGTAGATGGGTTATATAGCTTCCAACCCAGAATGCCATTATGTATTTTGAAACTGTAGTGGGGTGTATATGCAGTACGTTTAGTGACACTGTCTCACATTCTGGACCATCCACAAATTTTATTTGTCAAATGGAGACATATACCAAATAAAAGATTCATTTGAATTAGGGGTAGATTTTTCCAATATTACCATGGAACATAAAAAGAAAATGGCTAGAAACCATTTGGTCACAGATCAGTGTTGCCATTATTTGTGCAGCTGGAAAAATGGATGTCTCTATATTCTTCCTATGCTTACCAAGGATCTAGCCAGCATATAACAGAAAAGCACATGCACACTTACTGCCACATCTCACCAAGTATGAATCCCCACCCTCCACAGCAAGAGGGTAATTGGAAGGAAATTGTTGCAACACACTTTCCAATGTCTTGCCTGTCAGAAAAAACGACCTCAACTGTTTATGCCAAATCATTGGCACAGCCAATAGTGCAATGGAGTTCAGTCTAGACACTGGAACTGCTAACACAATATGTTCTTGCCGAAGAATAATTTCATTAGTTACCAAGTGAAAAAGGAAGGTGTTTCAAGACATTTAGTATACAATTTTATCCATGTGTGTATATTATTTATTAAGCAAATGGATTACACCTGTCACACAAGACAAATAAAGGGCTCCCACTAATAATGTATTCCATGTATTACACACACACATACAGAACAGTATTTGTTAAGCATGGCTATTGCACTGTACAAGACAATCCCTGCTAATAACATTCTCTGTATGTTTGTGTACATATACAGAACAAGACAAATACAGTTACAAGCTAAGAAACAGGCAAAAAATTAGACAAACATACACTGGGAGATGCAGAGGATAGCAATAACTTAGAACATTAGTTATTATTAGTATTATTAGTTATGGAGTGGGAATAAAGTTGATGGGAGTTAGTTAGTGCTTTTGAGCCACACAGAAGTGGGTTTCTCATAAATATCATAAAAACTACATTGCAGCAGCACTGAAGGGGTATCGCTTCCAAAGTGCTGTCAAGGTTTTATAGCCACGTCACTCCTAATGGGCCGGATCCTCAGCTCATGAAAATCAGCAGCGTTTTATTTACTTTAATGGTGCAGCACTGATTTACACCAGCTGAGAATATGGCCCAATGACTCTAATGGGACTCATGTGGCTAAAGCCTTCACAGAACAATTTAATGATATATAAAACGAACTGACAAGCCAAGAAATTCAGAATTAAGGCTGCTATTCCATCCATATTTCACCCCATGGTGCATAAGCGTATTGCTGTAGTGGTCTTGATATCATACAACCTGAACACTGAAATAAAGTCAAGTCCTTACTCAGGAAAACCTCCCATTGACACCAGGGAGACCCCTACTGATTTCAAAAAGTGTTTGTATGAATAGGAATGTAGGACAGGGCCTAGTAATGGGCCTGATACCATAATTTATTGACTGTTGCCAATTTAAATCGGATCCCAGATTATAGTTCTCAACCTGCAATGGTTCCGGTTTGGGTCATGGGCTGTGTCTGAAATTAGATGAGGATCTAAACTGCAAAGTTTGGATCTGGATGCAAATTTCCCTAAATGTGATGATGTTGATGGTAAATAGGAGACTAGGGAATTTACATCACTTCAAAATCCTTTTTATGTATCTAAACCTATAGGGCCAGATCCTTAGCTAGCATAAATTGATGTAGCTCCTCTGACATCAGTGGAGTTACACAGATTTACACCAGTTGAGGACAGTGGCCTATTATGGTCTACAGTCTCCACTGAATAATTTAACAATTCTAATACTAATAAGGTGAGGTATTAGGGTCCAACTGAAATGACATTAAAGGCGGTGGAAAGGCTGTCACTGAACTGGGCCCCAAAGGTGAGAAAATTACTAGTATGTGTACGGAGGGAAAATTTTGGGTCTCGAATGCACTCTTTCATAATGGAAAATCACCTTGTGATGGGGTGGACTAAGCCCAAAGGTCCCCTGCTGGAGGCCTCAGGGTTCTGTCACATCCATCCCAGGAAAGGAGTGATGGAGAGGTCCTCCAAGTGGCCTAGATTGGTTGCGAGGAAGCACCCAATCAGAGGAGCTGCTGGAACAGCCAATCGGGGGCCAGGAGGACCATATACAAGGAGCTGCAGAACACAGCAGCAGTTAGTTTCTGCTTGGAGCTGGAGAAAAAAGTACTGTGTACCTGGCTGGAAGAGAAGCAGGGCCACAGACAGCTCAGTGTGGGCAGGGACTGGGGGAGCGAGAGGCTCCTAGGTGGCTGCTAGGATTGAACCAAAACCAATTTGCTAGCAGGGACCAGGGGAGCAATGAAGAAGCTCCTGGCTGGCTGCTGAGACTGAGTAGGGACTGAGTCCAGGGAGGGCCGCAGGAAAATAGTGTCTTCAGGAAGGAAGCCCTGGGGATACGGTGCCATACCAGGGCTAACCCTACTTAAAGACTGAGCCCAGGGAGGGCTATAGACACCACCAGAGGGGTACTGAGATGGGCCCGGGTGGATGGTATACTCTGGAAGGGGTATGTTCTGGTTCACATGCAGATAGTGTGTGTGACTTGGCAGGAGGGCTGAGTTGCTGGGGGAGAACCTCTGAAAGAGATCACCAGAACTGAAAGGACACAGACACATCCAACCAGAGTGGCAGCTTGCAAAAGGTGGGTGCCAACTCAATTGCATACCTTTAATACTATTGTTACTTTGCTCTTTGTATTTAAATTCCTTTTGTACTCAGTGAAATTCAGACACAGATGAGAACTGTACCTTTATCTTTACTTTGTGGCATCTCTATTTCAATATTCCAAACCCAGCTACCATATATCCCACCAGCCCCCTGCTGTGCATCTGTCCTTCAAACCTTAAGTACCTGTCCTCCCAAGCTCTACACTGAGCCAAAATGAGTTTTGTGCATGTAAATTCTATTATCTGCATGAACAAAAAACAGAATCTAATGCCTGCACATGCAGATGACCGTGCTCAAAAACAGTCTATATGTCTGTGTGCAAAATTGTTCATGCACAAACAGAAGCTCTATAAAGGGTCCTTTGTCCCTCAAAGTTAAGGCTGAGGAGAAGAAGTTCCCAGGGCTTGGAGTAGGTACAATTTTCTTGTAGGTTTGATTTCTAGACAACTTTAATTTCCGACCAAACCTGCAGCGGTTGGGTCACTCTTGCATTTGGATCCTTCAGGAGTCCCTTGGCCTTAGTTAAAACAGGAGCATATTTGCAGTCTGAACAGTAGAATGTACAGAAAGAGAAACCCCACCTCACTAGTATAGAATATCCAAAGTATCTGAAAGACAATGGCAGCATATCACGTCATAGAGGCTTGCAAGAAAATTTACCACTTATCCACCCAAACTAACCTTCCAAGGGCCATTAATGTACCTCAAAATGCCAACACGGATTTAGAAAAATAGAGCCTTAGTGTGTACGTAGGTAGGGTAAGATTTTTTTTCTTTTAAAACATAACATTTTAATCTTAATCCAGCCAAAAAAATAGGTAAAATGAGGTAACAGAATTTTTGTCTTTTACAAAGCCAGAAACATTCTTGCAGGGCTGAGAACTTCTTATATACCAAGTTTCAGCCTGAGGTTGAATTGACAGCCATTAAAAACCGCTCATGAAGAGAGTTTAAAATGGAAGCACTTATGTACCTTTCATTAGAAAAGCATGACTGGGTATCCTGGATATATATATATATATATATATATATATATATATATTCGTATGCTCTTTCACATGTATAACTAAGAACTGAATTTAGATCAGTATCTGCGTGTGTACATATTTTATACGCACACATACTATATTGACTCCTCTATCACATATTGCATGAATCAATCCCTTAACAATTTATGATTTATGCAGCTTGCCAGTAGAGAAGTAGGCCATGCCAGCCTTGAAAGCACTTTAGCTTGGTTGTTTTTAGTCATGAAGGACATGTTGTCCTGTAATTATTCTGTCATTTCTTAAAAGGTGAAATCCTTAACAGGTTCGTGCTTTATGTGTTGCTATGTGTATGTGTGAGTTTCTGTCTGAACACGTCTTACAGAGCTGGAATCATCATTCCAAGTTACTTTACAAGGAACTACATAGAACTGGACAGCTCAAAATGTGTTAAATATGCTTGGAGTTTACGTGGATTATTTTGGGGGAAGCTGGGGCGGAGCTGCATAGGGCAGAGTCAAGGAAATCATTAATACATTCCAATTACAGGCCTGGTTCACAAAATACACAACTGCATAAAAGTGTCACTTTCTGTTTTGATCCTGTCAGTAATGTAATGTAATGTGTTTCCTTGTACCATTTAACAGGGGCAGTATCCGCAAAATGTGCAACTTTAAACAATTATGCAAATTTTAAAGTAATGCATTGAGAGAGAAACTAAAAGGAGATTCTGGCATTAATCAGTGATTCCAGGCTCTGCTTGCAACAGTTCAGTAAAATATGGGCTAACCTTAGTGCTAGTGGCTGAGAGGCAAAGCTTTTCTTCTGCCTCAGATTAACTGGAGTTTTAGCTTATTCAAGAAAAATGTAAATGCTATGGGAATACAAAGCTCCTTTTTCTGTACAAAAATCTGCCATCCATTTTAAAGGACTAGCGCTGTGAAACATCACAGGATATTTCTTAGATAAGTCAGAATGAATATTTAGTGAGTTTTAACATCAACTCCTAGAATGATATACAAATCACATGAATTATGGAAGTATTATAAGAGATACTTTTTACAAGTCCTGCTGTGCCCAAGTATTGCCTGTATATCAGATAAGTGTATGAAGCTAATACCCACATACCCAATGTACTACTGTATGGTGAACTAGTTTGGATAAAAGCAGAATAGCACAATTTGGATCAAAACTAAAACAGGACAAAACTTGAACCTTTGATATTTTAAAAAAGTGTAGTAATTTTTTTTAAATAAAGATGGGTCAGAAAGAAAATGTGGGATCAGAGCACTCCAAATTTTAGGTAAGACCAGACATTGATCACAACTTTGTGGCTCAGGTCCCTTTCTATTGGTTAAAAATATTTTGTGTAACAACTTGCTTTTTTACTGCTAAGCGGGGAAGGAAGCACAACTACTTAGTGCAAGCAGAGTCATGCTCATCATGAATTGATCAAAAATTCCACCCAGTCACCTCAATGGGGGTGCAGAGCATGGACCATCTGGAGTCTAAACTAGGCATCGGAATCTGGCCTTGCAGATCCTGAAGGTCTAGCTAATTGCCTGCTTGGGGGACAAAGACATTTTTTCTGCCATACAGTCAATTGGCAGAGGCCTGGGAAGACTTTTCACCTTCTTTGCAGCACATTTGAGCCACAGTAGGTTAAGCAAAAATGTGCTTAATACCTAAGTTACTTGGTTGCGATGTTAATTTGTCACAACTTGCAGCCAGTTTCCAGTGCAGTTAAAAAGATACAATGAAGGGCTTGCTGAGGCAAAAGGCCAGTGATTTTGCTGATAGACTCATGGGAAAGACTGAGATCTTGTGGCCCTCACAGTGTGAGGTCCCCACACTTCTGCATCCTCTGTTTCCCTTGTAGAAAGCATGGAAGGGTAGGACTCTTGAGTGAGCTGAGTTGAGCCACCCAGAGTTACGGATGATATGGTAGGAGCCCTATAAACCCCACATTGGAACCACCTCATTCCTGGTATAGGAGAGTATGGGTGATGGGCGCATAGTACCTGTTCCCTGAGTTTAAGTTTACTAAAAGTTGTGGCCTGTTACATTAATGGATTTTATGCATCTGTCAGTCCTCATTTTGCCGCCATGTTCGGATCAATGAGGAAATGCTGCATTTCTCACAAGAAAGCCTGATCCTGAAGATTTCTAGCCCATTCTCCAGACTAACGGGGTTGAGATAAGCATCCAAAAGTTTGGATATTATCTGAACTGACCTCTGAATCTTTTGAGGTTTCCCAGTCTCTGGCTTCAATACATAAGCACAATGAGCACTTAACCAGAGAGTGTCAGCTGTTCACTTTGAATTTCCCAGCTTTAGTTGGTTTAGGTCAGACCCTCAATGTCACTTAAACAATGTTTTGGTGTTATATTTTAATTTTAAAAGGATTATCAGGAAAATCTACCCTTTCTGTTAATTCTCTTTGAAAATTGGCAAGAGTTTTAGAAGGCTCTGCTAATATCCTCACCAAGACTGATAAAATACCTACAATAAAATATGTAATACAGATGAAATTTAAAAAAAAAATTGGTGGACATAGGAAAAAATAAAGATTTTCAATCTGAAACTACAACTGCAATGGTAAATTACTTGGAATGCAGTGCAACGTGATGAAATACCATACGTTATGGTGAAATTTTCTGTGTGTCAGTCTGTTCTATGTAGTTTATTGGTAAGACAGCCATTTATTTTTCTTTTTATGGGGCTAACAATTACATACCATTGATAATTTTGACTGCTAATAGCTGTTTACAACACTTGCAACAACAACAACAAAATCAAAAAACATAAAAAAAATATCCTATTGTCTTATACAAACTTTTGCAGTAAGTAGTATTCTACCTAAGAGACTGCATAGATCAATCAATAAAATGACACTTCTTCAGCTACTCCTTACTAACATATGCATGGCATTAGTAAGCTAGGGCAGCAAGTCATTTTGCTAATATTACTTGTGAAAGTCACTGTGAAAACAAGATTGAGATGGGATATAACAAATGCATCACGTCATATTCATGGATCTTCAAACATAAAAATCTGGCAAAGCTCTAGAAACAAAACAGGAGGTAAGACAGCTCTAATATGCTGCTGCTCTTAATGCTCTTAAAGTATGTTGGATAGTTACGTAACTCAGTTAGTCCAAACTGGGTGTGAGGTTTTGTTTTAAGCCCTGGTATGGAATGTGCTGTTGTGTGTGTCTCTAATTTACTATGCTATTTTGAGGTCTAAAGCAAGGGTTTCTGCACCAGATAACATACCTAACTGCACAAAGTGACCAGCTACATTCCAGTAGAACCCCTTTGAAAGCTATGTCAAAATCTCTGCAGTCTCGGGGAGGAAAGTAACTCATTCCCTTTGCATTAGTCACCCAGCCAGAGATTAATCCTAACGATCTTTTTTTCTACAGGCTTGGCTGGCACACCCAGGATTTGCATTACATACCTGTGATTTCTCAACATTTAGCCCAAAGTGTGTACATTTAAAGACAGACTGCTATCATCTTTCCAGAAACTATTAACTACAACTTTACCGTAATAAGTTACTGAGTTAAAAAATGAGGCCAGCCAAGGGGTGCTTTCCGGGGTTTGGTAAGAAGCTGACACACAACTAAGTAGGCTAAAAGCGCGTGCGCACACATACAAACACACAGGAAACTGGTATGTGTCAAAGACAGGGCAGCATGCTGAAAAAATGGATAGGTACTCTTTTTTCTTTATTTCGTCTTCCTTCCATTATCTTCCCTGTTACTGATTTCAGGCAAGCACTGGCATCCATTTGATGTCACTAGATTGTTTGCAGACCCTATGACAGAATTTCTAGTTTCCTCCCAGCTGCATCCTGCCCTATCAATATGCAAACAGCCTTCTGTCTACCTCCACCCACCTCCATGAGCAAAGACTGAGTGTCAATTCATACAGAAACCAACCCTACAACTTTAATTACTGTAATTGTTTTTATTTGCTTTGCTTTACCAAAGAGACTTAATCCCAAATTATAGGTGCCCTTGTAATTTTTATTAAATAATCATACTAAGTTCTAATGGACTGATATTCACTAAACCCTCAAACCACCATAACTAAAATCTCCCCCCTTCAAAACAGTTCTACTTCAGTTGGCCCACCTCATCAGAAAAAGCCAGGGAAATAAATAGGCCATGCATTGAGCCCATAAGGTCCATAAGTCTGGACTCTCCTGATCCCAGAGGCTGGAGAGTCATTTCCAGATTCAAGGACTTCTTCTCTGATTATGCCCTATCACAAATCTAGGCACATCACTTGCCCGCGCCGCTTCCTGCCGCCCCCATTGGCCCGGCACGGCGAACCGCGGCCAGTGGGGGCCACGATCGGCCGAACCTGCCGCGTCGCAGGTAAATAAACTGGCCCAGCCCGCCAGGGTGCTTACCCTGGTGAGCTGTGTGCCAAACATTGCCGACCCCTGATCTAGATTCTTACATAGTGCTTGTCACTATAGTGTCTGAGTGCCTTCCACAAGTAAAAGGGCTAACATTAATACGTCTCACCCTTCTCTGCTAACAAGTAGTAAGTAGGCTTGGTTTTAAGTTTTGGCGGACATCTAAGTATGAAAGTGAGGGTGCTTCTACAGGAAAGCATGGCTGAAAAGATGGGTTTTACATTTAGCTCTGTAGGAAGTCCTTTGCTGAGGACTTTTACCTGATAATGACCTGTTACAAGCCCTATCCCAGTTAAATTGGTAGCTTGCTGCACCTCAGCTGATTTCAATTGTTGTGAAATTAGATATGGAGAGGCAGTCAGGAACAAAGCCACTTACAGTGTAAGGTTAAAAACAACATTTTACAGGGTGGGAGAGATAGCTCAGTGGTTTGAGCATTGGCTTGCTAAACCCAGGGTCGTGAGTTCAATCCTTGAGGGGGCCATTTAGGGATCTAGGGCAAAAATCTGTCTGGGGATTGGCCCTGCTTTGAGCAGCAGGGGGTTAGACTGGATGACCTCCTGAGGTCTATGATTCCCCTACAAACAAAATGGAAGCTAATACCAGACCACAGTGTAATGTGCTCAATGCAGGACACAATGTGAATGCAGGCAGCCCTGTTGTGCACTAGCTGGTATTCATGAGTAATCTTAGGGTGTAGCCCAGTAATGAATGTAAAATGAGCACATGACAACACAATATACAGCACACCCCCAATTAACAATAAGTAAAGTAGCAGGCTTTTATGTTTCATTGTGACAGATCACTGCTGTCACTCCCTAAAGGATTGATCTTACAGTCTATATAGAGTTCTGTCTGCCTTAACCATGCGTAAGGTACTTATCTTGGTATACAAGTGCCCTCATCCATTCTCCCTGAATGTGGGAGGGGGCCATGAGTTACTCACCATGGTAGGAACATAGAGGACAAATTCTCCCATGGGTAAGGCCAGCACCTGGGAACCAGGCTGCTGCACCATTGGGGCAGGGGTGCCAGTTTTGGTTGGATTAATTCCTGGAGGAATTATCACATGACAATCTTTAGTTAAAGATTAATCTTTAATTTCTGGAGTCTCCAGGACAATCCTGGAGGGCTGGTAACCCCAGGGGGCAGGGAGGAGAGATGGTCCTAGATTATGATACTAGTGGTGGAGAGCACATGTAAGAAGCACAAAGGTTGAACAGCAGCCCACTTTCCCTGCCTACACAAGCTAAGAGAGAAACAAACTATTTCCCTAAGAGTCAAATTACACCAGCAGCAGCTTCATGGCTTCATCACTGGAGCAAGAGGTAAGAGCAGTCCAGCCAGGGCCACAGCCTGCTCTCCTCAAACCCCACCAAGGGCATGGACACCAGCAAAGAGCATGAAATCCCCAGAAGCACCTCTTCCTCCTACTTTTACAGCCTCTGGGCACATAAGGCATGGCTGGAAAGTGACACTGACTGTTTACTGCTGGACACCTATGACCATCTCCCTATGGGGGAGGGCTAAGAAGACACCACCAGTTCCACATGAAGCCAGTTAGAGTCCCCCTTCTGCCACTTCCTATGGACAAGCTTGTACTGAGAGACATTGGCAGCTGTCTCTGTTCTTGCAGGCCTCACTTTAAAACAAAAAACAAAAAAACCCACCACCACAACTTTTCTGCTATACCATTTAGCAATGTCTGAGACTGCAAATGTGTATCTGTGCAGTAATAAAGCAGTTAGTTATAAATGTGTAAGAAACTATGAGGGTATAAGAAAGTAGCATGTTTTCACCAATGACATTTTGCTAGGATCCTATGTTTAACATTCACAGATAGCTAAAACAAAAAATTTGTAAGCATCAGTAATATATTTAAGACCAACTGGGATCAAGATAAGTACAGTAATATATGATATACATAAGTCTGTAACGGGGGTGCAGTATGAGAGGCGGTTATTGGGGTGTGGGTATAAGTATATAGAGTACATCAAAAATGCCAGTTAGATATAGCTACCTAAATTATGTCCTTTCATATCCAGATGCCAGTAATAAAACAAGAAATAAATCTTTAGGATACCTTCTACTTTTTAAATCTATTTTCTTCCAAATCAAGTTTATGTTGCTGTACATACATACATGTCTGTAGGATTGTAAAAAAAATTATAGCGGTGACCACTGGTGCCATTTTAGGGCTCCGTTCTCCCCAACATAAGAATAACCTACAAAGGGGAAGAAGAAACTTGCCAAGTTTCTTAAGAATTCTTCCATTTGCGGCAGTGTTTGAAAGACAAAGATCTAACCCCCAGGACTTGCAGATATCATGGGACCCACAAGAATCTCAGTATGTACCAGAGATACAGGGCCATCTACCTGGAGGGCCTCTGCACTGGATCCAATAGCTCTTATCTTTTTTCCAAATACCTACATTGGAGCCACACTGCAAGCAACTCATCAACCTCAGTTACCTATGGGACCTGCCAAAAGAGGTGCTCCATATTACCAAGTGACAAGGTAGAGTGGGTTAACCTCCAGGGTTTTTACTAATAGATTTGGGAGGTAGAATCCAGAGGAGCCCAGCCCCTGTCCTGCACCTTCCAACTGCAGGGAGAGAGAGAGAGAGAGAGAGAGAATCCTGTAGATCCACCACTGAGATGCTGCTGCAGTGTTGGTTGGAACTGAAGGTTGTACCTCCAAAGGCACGTCCTCATTCTAAAGACCCCAGGGGAATATGATGCCAATAGGGGATCCAAGGTTTCCATATAATGAAATAAAATACTGTATTTTATTTCACTATAACAATGCAGGAGATGCATAATTACTGGAAAACTGATAAGTATATTTTATTCATGTTAAGGTTATTCAATTATCTTCTAATGCCTTGGATCACCACTTGGATCACTTTCTATATAGAATCATTCCTTAGTGCCTTCCCTCTACCACTTTGAACAGACTTCTTTTGGAAGGTGGGTTTTTAGGATCTTTCCCAACTTATTACAAAGGACACATCAGATGCCCTTATTAGTCCTCTCTTCTCCCTTTCTCCTTAAAAATAAATAAATAAACATTAAAAAAAAAAAAAGAGTCTGAAAAAGAAAAAACAGCCCAACCATCAGAAAAACTGCACTGGAAGTGCCAGTCAGGTCTAAACCACTGAAGAAATAAAAAAGCAGGAGCAGTACATTTTGAAGTCTATCTGCCCAAATGCCATTTTTATCTCATTTCACTGGCAGCTGAGCTGTTTTGATCTTCCAATGTATTTTTTTAATAGAAACTGAGAGTATTAAACACTCTGGAACCACTCTTCCCTCTCTTTAAGTGAATTTACTGTTGAATTGGCCACCCTGCAGAATGAATCCTCTGTTATCCCTGGAACAGGTACAGTATGTGCTGCCTCTGGGTAAGCTTCCCCAAACTGTCCCAGAAATGTGCCTAAAATCCTAAGAGTGACAATTTCTTGTGGAGAGAGGATAGTTCGGTTTCTGTCAGTTCAGTACAGTAGGAATTGGAATGACACTACCAACTCATTTAATATAGTCCACCAAACCAAACAGCCATCAGATGGGGGGAAAATAACAAACTTTGGTTACTAACAAAAATGGGCTGAATTTGGTATAGTGACTTTTTTTTTAAAAAACCACCAGTCTTGAGTTGTCGAGTTCCCCTGATTTAATTTTAACAGAAAATGAAAGTTCAAAATGGCCCATTTGCTAGAGAAGCAGTATTGAGAGGAGCAACCACTGGATCACAAGTAACAGGACTAGACTTTAAAGCAGCACCAGCTATGAAAGCAAGAAATGACACTTACAGGTTTTTAGCAGCTTCAAAATTGCACCAAAATAAGTTTCATTCCCCTTCCCCCATTTTCCTTTTCCTGCCTGCTTTTCATAACAAGATTAGTTTGATACAGACCAAACTTTCATTTAAAAACATTTTAAAATGGACAATGTTCACTTTATAATCACAATAAAATGATTTTGGGTACACATGACTGGCCTTAAATCATGCTCCTACAGTGGGTGAGCGCTTTGTCTCCAGACTTGTGCTTAATGAACACATGGAGGCATGCTCTAGTGGCCAATAATGCACACCCTATAGTATCTTATTGCTTAAAAAGCAAGTAATGCAGCAGCATACAAAGTTACATATATTTCCATTGTAAAAGGGTTGAATATGAGCTGATAATAGATATTGGTGACAGTCATGGTAGAGTGGATAAATCACTACATAAATCATTCATAGTACAATACAGTTACAGTAATAATACTGTACATATGGTAAGGGGCCCAACTGGGGGAAAACATTCTTCCGCACCCAGCTTAGACATTTAAGAGCTCTGTTTTAAATACTTTTCCTTTCAGTTATTAAAACAGCATAATGCATAAGGGTACTAACTTTCAACCTTTAGAAACCTGCCTCTGACTAAGGATTTCTTTTTTTGGCCCCCTTCTCCCCTCCTGCCTGGAATATACTGCTTTCAACATGAGTCAACATGGTAAAGCAGGTGCTTTTGGAAGTTTGCTTTTAGAGGGGCTCAAGAAGTCAGTTTGCAGATTCAGCTCCTTTTTCTAGCCTCCAGCAGTCAACAGCCTGGCTATGGGAATAGCATTCTCCTCATGCTCTGGCAGAGAAAGTCCTTGAATGTGATTCTCTGAGCATCCCTTATAGTTACCCTCAAAGCAGAGCAGACAGTCTTAGAGACTGCCTAATCTGCAGGGCCGGCTCCAGGCACCAGCCCAGCAAGCAGGTGCTTGAGGCGGCCAAGGGGAAGGGGCGGCATGTTGGGCTCTTCGGCAGCGGGTCCCTCGGTCCTCTCCGAGGGAAGGACTTGCCGCCGAAGAAGAAAGTGGTGCGGTGGAGCTGCCGCCGATCCCGGCTTTTTTTTTTTTTTCCTCGCCGCTTGGGGCGGCAAAAACCCTGGAGCCGGCCCTGCTAGTCTGTACTCTACCGCTACAGGGAATTCTAAAGGAAGAGAAGACAAGAACTAAGTAGGAGACAGTCAAGGTAAATGAGTGGAAGGAAGAGGGTGAATAAAAACACCTCTATTTTTGATGGACTGCCCTCCACACACCCAACTGTTGTGATGCAGAAGACAATCCATGTGGCTACATTTCATTTGTTGCAACACAAAATATATGGCCAACGTTTTCAAAAATGGGAATCTGAAGTTAAAGGGATGAGACTGCCTTCCAAGGAACCCCTCACAAGACCTGGTATGCATAGGGAACATACCAATGTCGGGGCTGGAGACAGGAAGGGTGTGACAAGGGCAGGGATGAAGCACGTAGCACTGTGGAGATTCTGGGCAGCGCTGTATCCCATAATCAGGCACTCTGGGCTGTCTAAATTATGCCAGAAGCTGTGGGAGGGCGTAAAAGTGGTTTAAAGATACCATAGCTCCTTCTCCCCTAGATAATCGGTTTTGTGTTGTGCCTCTTAGCGTGTGTCTACGCCATAGGATTCTTTTGGAAGCGTGCAGTGTACGTACATGCATAGCCCCCCTAGCACAGGTATAAACAGCAGTGTAGACAGGGAGGCATGGATTAAGCCAGTGAAGATACACTTGAAAGCTGTGGAATACATACCCTACATGTTCTCTAGTGGACCAAGCCCATGCCTCCCCTCTACACTGCTATTTTGAGCAGTGTAGGGTCACACTGCCTCCCACTGCTGGAGCCTTGCCACACTGCAGGAAAACACTCCAGCAGTGGGAAAAGGGTCTGGCAGCTCCCCATTTCTGGAGCCCTTCCCCACTGCAGGGAAAGACTCCAGCAGTGAGGAAAAGGCTGTCAGGTTCCTGCTGCTGGAACCCTTCCCCACTTCAGGGAACAGGGCCACCCAGAGGATTCAGGGGGCCTGGGGCAAAGCAATTTCGGGGGCCCCTTCCCTCTGATCCCATGACAACCTTAAAGGTGCAGCTCAGAGTTTCACCCAAGTGAATAAACAGAGGCAACTAAAATAAGCTGCCATTTTTTTCAAATGTGATCAGTACCCAATAGCTCTAACTCAGGAATTCACCACTTGTGAATAAAGCTGGTTGAAATTTTCTGAATAATTTTTTGTTGCTGTTCAAAAGTACCTTATTTTAAAAACATGAAAAACATTTTTCATAAAAAATTGTCAGTGTTATCAAAATGGTTATGATTTTCCATAGTGAAACATTTTGATAAACGTCTCGGTAACATTTTTAATTAAAAAATTCCCCGGAGACCATTTCAGATCTTCTTTTTGTTTTCAAAAATCTTGGGTCCATTTTGAACACTTCAGCATGAAAATAAATTTGAAACTTCAAAGTTTTTCATGAAAATGTCTATTTTTCAACCAGCTCTACTCGTTGTGAGTAAAGCAACTACCCCAAACTCATTCCAATAATATCTTTATACCACAACACACTTTCACGTATTTCTTGTATCTTTTGTAAAAGGTTCTGCAAATATAAACCAAGTTAACATGCATAAAACACCTTTAAAATGTTAGCTCCAGTCCATGTTCATGACATTTATAATATCTGCTTTGACATGATACATTTATAAATTTAAATATTAAACTATAAAGAAAATAACTGTCCATACATAATTAACTTTAAAAATGCCTGATTCAAGTTTTTCTGCAGACCTCCCTCAATGATTCTGTCTGCACTACAATGCAAGAAACCTGAACTTAATTCTCTGATTAATCTGACTTCTCAGAGGAAGATGGCACCATAGGAAATGTGCTGAGGCTGTGGGAGAAGGGAGCATGTGGTCCAAGGATCGCAGTGGAACAAACTAGAAACTGTTGGTAAAACTGTGTAGCAAGTCACAACCAGTTTTTTGGGCCCAACTAAGGTTGGTGCAACATGATACTGAGGAAGGAGAAGGAGGATTGTTAAGGACCATTAACAAAAGTGAATCACTTCATAACATATTTTCATAAATGGGTGGATTTTTTTTTAAGTCCAAAAGATAACATGATCCAACTTAGGAGGATTCCATTTTTTAAAGAGTAATTGTCCACCTAGGACTTCAGAGCTGCACTCTCAGAACATCATGGTGACAACCAGAATACAACTCAAAGCCTTCTGCTCCAAACAGTGCAGACCCCATCCACGTGAGCAAAGGGAGAATTTTCTTTAGCTAATATCTGTATAGACTGTATACAGTTGAGCTCTACTGATTCTGCAGAGAGGGCAATGCTCCATATAATCAGTCTATTAATTACTAAAACATTCTGAAGTGTTTTCATCGATATGGAAACACAAATAAATGGAAAAAGCAGAGCTATTTGCAAATCCAGTGAAGTACAGAAATCTTCCTTGGATTGAGAGACAAGGGGAATAGAACAATCACTCTAAATAAATGGAAAGAATTTTATATGATTTAATATTTCTCTACATGCTGGATACATTTATGAGTGTGTTCACTTCTCAGGGCCTGCCTCTGAAAATAAAGAAAGCCTTCCTGCCTCCGCCCCCCTCACCAAAAAAAGGTTTCTCCTTGACAGAAATACTGTTCAGAGTGATTGATTTAAAAGTGCTGAACTCATATTCAGAGTCTGAAATCCAGGAACCACCAGCTGGGCTGGGATTCAAAATTACAAGGATGCAGTGAGTTTTTGAGTTGTGTGATGCATTAAGCACTGGAGGCAATCGCTTTTCTCACCTATCCCACAAGGGAAGGAGGAAGGGAAACATTTAAGAATTAAGAAAAGAAATCTTAGGACTATTGAGTTACTGCATCTCGTACTGCTAGAGGCAGAATCACGGTTTGCATTAGAAGATAACTTCACTGAAGAATTTAAATAAATCTTTCTTTAACAGTGAGTCATTTGAAAAAGGAGTGGGGGAAGACACAATAAATAAGATAAAGCTGTGTGTATTAATCAGTTCAAAAAGGCTTTGTTCAAGTGACTGAAGTTCACTCATCATAGTAGGGTCCAAAAGAGGTCCCTGTTGCAGCTGAATATCAGCATTTCCATTGAGTTGAGGGAGGGATATTGTGGAGCAGGCACTCAGGGAGACTCTCTACATACTGTATGTTATCAAGGTCACCTTCTTTTAATATCGTAAGTGAATGGATTTTTTTTAAATCCAGTTTACTTATGGCTACTTACATAAGAATGGCTGTACTGAGTCAGACCAAAGGTCCATTCAGCCCAGTATCCTGTCTCCGACAGTGGCCAATGCCAGGTACCAGAGGGAGTAAACCTAACAGGTAATGATCAAGTGATCTCTCTCCTGCTGTCCATCACCACCCTCTGATAAACAGAGGCTAGGGACACCATTCGTAACCCATCCTGGCTAATAGCCATTAATAGACTTAACCTCCATGAACATATCCAGTTCTCTTTTAAACTGTTATAGTCCTAGCCTTCTCCTCAGGCAAGGAGTTCCACAAGTTGACTGTGAGCTGTGTGAAGAACTTCCTTTTATTTGTTTTAAACCTGCTGCCCATTAATTTCATTTGGTGGCCCCTAGGTCTTGTATTATGGGAACAAATAAATAACTTTTTCTTATTTACTTTCTCCAGATCACTCATGATTTTATATACCTCTATCATATCCCCCCTTAGTCTCCTCTTTTCCAAGCTGAAAAGTCCTAACCTCTTTAATCTCTCCTCATATGGGACCCGTTCCAAACCCCTAATCATTTTAATTGACCTTCTCTGAACCTTTTCTAATGCCAGTATATCTTTTTTGAGATGAGGAGACAACATCTGTACACAGTATTCAAGATGTGGGTGCACCATGGATTTATATAAGGGCAATAAGATATTCTCCATCTTATTCTCTATCCCCTTTTTAATGATTCTTATCATCCTGTTTGCTTTTTTGACTGCAGCTGAACACTGCGTGGACGTCTTTTTCCTGATTAGTTGTAGCTAAATTAACCCCCATCATATTCTATGTATAGTTGGGGTTATTTTTTCCAATGTGCATTACTTTACATTTATCCACATTAAATTTCATTTGCCATTTTGTTGCCCAATCACTTAGTTTTGTGAGATCTTTTTGCAGTTCTTCACAGTCTGCTTTGGTCTTAACTATCTTGAGCAGTTTAGTATCATCTGCAAACTTTGCCACCTCTCTGTTTATTCCTTTCTCCAGATCATTTATGAATAAGTTGAATAGGATTGGTCCTAGGACTGACCCTTGGGGAACACCACTAGTTACCCCTCTCCATTCTGAAAATGTATCATTTATTCCTACCCTTTGTTCCCTATCTTTTAACCAGTTCTCAATCCATGAAAAGATCTTCCCTCTTATCCCATGACAACTTTATTTATGTAAGAGCCTTTGGTGAGGGACCTTGTCAGCCTTTCTGGAAATCTAAGTACACTATGTCCACCGGATCCCCCTTGTCCACATGTTTGTTGACCCCTTCAAAGAACTCTAATAGATTAGTAAATCACAATTTCCCTTTACAGAAACCATGTTGACTTTTGCCCACCAATTTATGTTCTTCTATGTGTCTGACAATTTTATTCTTTACAATTGTTTCAACTAATTTGCCCGGTACTGATGTTAGACTTACCGGTCTGTAATTGCTGGGATCACCTCTAGAGCCCTTTTTAAATATTGGCGTTACTTTAGCTATCTTCCAGACATTGGGTACAGAAGCCGATTTAAAGAACAGGTTACAAACCATAATTATTAGTAGTTCCGCAATTTCACATTTGAGGTCTTTCAGAACTCTTGGGTGAATGCCATCTGGTCCCGGTGACTTGTTACTGTTAAGTTTATCAATTAATTCCAAAACCTCCTCTATTGACACCTCAATCTGTGACAATTCCTCAGATTTGTCACCAACAAAAGCCAGCTCAGGTTTGGGAATCTCCCTAACATCCTCAGTCGTGAAGACTGAAGCAAAGAATTCATTTAGTTTCTCCGCAATGACTTTATCGTCTTTAAGTGCTCCTTTTGTATCTCAATTGTCCAGGGGCCCCAGTGGTAGGTTAGCAGGCTTCCTGCTTCTGATCTACTTAAAAAACATTTTATTACCTTTTGAGTTTTTGGCTAGCTGTTCTTCAAACTCCTTTTTGGCTTTTCTTATTACATTTTTACACTTAATTTGGCAGTGTTTATGCTCCTTTCTATTTACCTCACTAGGATTGGACTTCCACTTAAGCTCTCTGTTTACTTTTGCCATTTCTCTGAGATTGGACAAGGAAAAACAACACCAGTTTCACTTTTATTTGTAGTCAGTTTCACTTTCAGAAACTCAGTGCTGCAGAGCTTGAAGTTCTAGCAAGACACTGTTTGTTGTTTTTTGTTTAAAAGCAGCTCATTTCAGTGGAACTAAAATCTGCAAACATTTCAATCTGCTTAAGGTTTATAAAAGCTTTCATAGCACACTTACATTTTAAGTCAAATTTTAAGTTGACAGTGTCTGGTTAGCACATATAGACTGTTCTCAGTGGTACCAGCTGACAGAACAAGGAGCAATGGTCTCAAGTTGCAGTGGGGGAGGTCTAGGTTGGATATTAGGAAACACTATTTCACTAGAAGGATGGTGAAGCACTGGAATGGGTTACCTAGGGAGGTGGTGGAATCTCCTTCCTTAGCGGTTTTTAAGGCCCGGCTTGACAAAGTCCTGGCTGGGATGATTTAGTTGGGATTGGTCCTGCTTTGAGCAGGGGGTTGGACTAGATGATCTCCTGAGGTCCCTTCCAACCCTGATATTCTATGATTCTATGATTTACACAAGATGAATTTAGCCCATCATTTTAGCTGAACCATTGGATTAATTTGCAAATTATGAAATTTAACAGAAAGTTACATCAGTATTCTTCCTATTTTTTTATAATTGTGTTTATATTTTCCTTATATGCTTGTTTTTCCATTGCAATGTAAAAGGGATCGTGAAGTCTTGTTTATACACACACACACACACACACACACACACACACACACAGAAAGTGTGCTCTGGAAAAATATATATTTTTTAAATATACATAAATTTAAAAAAGGAAAAACAAGTTATAATGTATTACTTGAATAATTGTCTCAGCAAAGGCTTATTTTTCCAATCTCTTTCTAGTAAGTTGCAGAGCACTGCCAATTCCAGAGCACACTTTCTATCAAGTCATGGATTGTAAACCCTGAACAAAGAATAATCAGCAAAGTAGTCTACTGTGTAACCTGTACAATATTCATAAAATACATTAATGAACAAATAAATATCCCGTGTTGGATGAGCCAGCTAGCAAATATCCCACATTCTTCCCCACCCTTATTTCCACAGCTGCCATCTGACACTACTCCCACAAGTACAGTTTCCAAAAGACCTTGGGCCTCATTCTTCACTTTCTGTATCCATTGACACTTGTGCAAAGCGAGTGTAATATGTATACAAAATGTTACTTTTCAGATCTGGAGCTATTTACACCCAAAGTGTATATAAAATGTCCACAGTGGTCAGTTGACTAAGAAACATCTGCTCTTTCTAGGATTCTTTTTCACTGTATATCATCTCCACCTGCTTTCATGATCTGCATAATATTTCCTAATGACCCTTTTTCTAATATTTATAGCATTCAGAAGCTCCGGGTGGGCACAATTAATTTTCCAGGAATGCTGTAGAGTTTTGGTACATCTCCTAGAGGTAGCTGTCCCTTCTTTGATACCTGTTCCTAAAGTCTTCTGTCAGAGTTCCTCAGGTTTCCTAATGAAATGCGTACCATACACATTTTTCTAATCTGCAGTTATCAGAATGTTGTCAAACTCATTTCTCATGGTGTACGTAAGGCAGTTTACTTGGTGCTCATTATTCTTATTGACAATTCCAGATGCCACACAAACTGCTCAAAACAACCTATCCATTTTAGCCATGTCAATTTATCATCAACAAAGTATTTCAGGCAGATATCGTCAATATCAGCCTCTCTACTCTAGGAAAGTAACATCTGTTCTTTTACAAACTCTTTCTATTAGTTTTTCTCAGAGTTCTTTTCTGCCCTTCCTCCATATGTGAGGATCCTGTCCCATTCTGTTTCATTGAGATCTGGACCCTCTCATTGCTTCCACTGGGGCTGAAACTAAATTGCCATCAGAGAAGATGGTAGCCCCTTAATTACCAAGATAAGGAGGCCAGGTAGAGGACAGGAGAATGTGGAAGTAATGGGAATGAGACTATGGAAGCAGAAAGGAAGGGGATATTTAGGAAGGAGGAGAGAAAATGGAGTCCGGAATGTAGGGAGCAGGAAGCAGATTCAGGGAGGCAGGTTGAGAAGATGGAGAGGAAAGTGGCATGGTAGAGAAGGAGAATGTGATGGGGAGCAAGAGAAGTGCAAGTGAATGAGAAGCACTGAATACAGGCCAGAGGTAGGCAGATAACTGTGGAGGGAGTATGTGAGTGGGCAGCTGCCTATCTTATGTAGAAAGCAAGAAGGATAGTTTGGCAGGTCCCCATACTCATGAGGTAGGAAAGGATATGAGCAGTCCGCACCAAGTAGCGAAGAGCCTTTCTAAGCATATAATCAGGTTTGAACTTAGAGTCCAAAATGATTGAACACAAATTGAAGAGAATTAGGCAAAAAACAAAAATATTATTTTTCTAATCTCTATTTTTAAACCAATTTCACGATTTTTTTTTTTTTTTTTTAGTTCTGGACACATGGGGTCAGCAATATGGCACCACATATTCTATGTCCACTTCAGCCCGGTGGCTCAGGTTACAGAGCACCCTGAAGTTGATTTAATTTGTACACTGCTGACCCTAAGGGTATTTTCCAGAAACTAGATCTAGCCAAAGCACCTGTGCACTCCAGTCTCTCTCAGTCAAACCTTCTACTTGCCCACTCTGCTGGAGTGAACACTGGCTCTACATATCCAGAATTTCCTGTATGCCAGGCCAATTCTGGATCTGTTGGCATTACAAACCCTTTGCTGTTTAGACTGTACATTCTGGGAGCCGAGGCCAAGCTTATATTCTGTCCACACTGCATACTCCTCTATCTGTATAGCACTAAACACAGCACCAGTGCTTGGCAAAAAGGTAAATAATAATATACTGCTTTCCAGAGGGGTACTTCTGGGTGTTTATTCATCTGATTTAGCTACTCGGTCTCGCTGCTTGTGTCGTCCTCACCATCACAGCATCTGAAATAGCCAACCTACCCAGTTAGGAAGTCCTGAAGTTTGCCTGATTTAAGGACAAAAGTAACACCATATAATCGCAATGCAGCACTGTTAGCTGCTCTGTTGTTGTGTGTTAATGTTCACCTGTAGGTTCAATCCTACAGTCCTAACTCCTATTTAAACTTCCATTTGCTTCACTGGCAGTTTGGCCTGAGTTAGGACTGTAGGATCAGTTCTTTGTGGAGAAAATTGACACAATTTCCTAAGCATGTAAGTAGTATCTGCAAAAAATGTAGTATCAGTCAACAAGTAAAATGGCATTTAAAAAAAGAAGGGGAAAAAGTGCTCTTGGAACAATGACCAATTGATCCTTGAAGGAAGATAGGTGGATTTTTATTCACATTGTAAACCTGGTTCACTTTTTACTCCATTTGTCTCCCACCTGTAGCATTTCACCTCTGTATAAAAGCATGATTTGCAGCTTTCATCCATGATGTTTAATTTAGTGCTAACAACTGAGGTATCTAAAACAAAAGTGCGGCCAACTGTTCTGTTCTTTCCTCTCGTATCCCATCACCACCCTGCCAAGATCGCTCTTGGATGGCAATACAATCCTACTCAATTTTATCTGCATTTTTTAAATTGTGTGTATATACCAGGTTAGTATTTCCTATTTTGATGGCAATAGGATCCTCAAAGCTGTTATTCTTAAGAGCCAAGCAAAAGTTTTATTAATGTTGATTGGTATCTATTACCTGCCTAACTTGTCTCTGGAGTGCTGACTCATGTCCAGTGACCTCAAACAGCTGTTACAGATATTAATAATTATGTGGGCCAAATTCCATGCTGTGCAACCTCACTAGAGTCAATGGGGTTGCATGAGGTGTAGGTAGCTGCAATATCTGGTCCTATGTCTTTGTTTTTGCCCTTCTTTTTAAGTGTACACGTTGAATTTGCCTTTGTTGACGCTGTCGTGTGATTTTTTTTTTTTTAATTTCAAAATAGTAGTCAAGGCAAATTTTAAAAGATATGGGCCAGGTTTTCAACTGGGGTAAATCAGCATAGCTCAGTTACACCCATTTATACCAGCTGAAAATCTGGCCCAACATCTCAGAACACTAATCTACCATAGTTTCAAATTCTGCTGTATTTTTGAACTCTAGAAGATCAAAAAATGGAGCTCAGTTTGTTTATTTATATGTTCCCCGCACCCAATTCCCTCCCACCCTTCCTTTCATTTTTTGGACAATGCCGCTTCCAACAACCAACATCTAAGAGGTCAAGGACCTATAACCGCTCATGCTTTCACGGATCCTAACCTTGGGTAATTTTCCATAACAGCCAAAGTTCTCCTTTGAGGCCAAAAACACACACATCCACCTGGTACCAAAAATGCACACCTTCTTTCTTATATCTTTTATCTTGCAGAATATGGGCTTATGACATGCTCACAGTACCTTGTACCCAGACACAGCACTGTCTCTTGTGGGACAGACCCAAAACATCCTACATTTGCTAAAGCTATGAACTAATAATAAATTCCTATTCAATCCTGAATAAGCACTTCAGACAAACACATTTTCATAACCATCCCTTTCTCCAAGATCCTGTTTTTGGTAACAATATTAAAAGAGAAAAACAATAAACTTGAAGCAACAGGCACTGAAATTGTAAAGTTTCATTCTATTTCCTATTTCCCTCCCCTCTTCTCCTCCCCCATATAAATACAGGCTATGGTAGATACAGTCAGGTATTCTTTAGCTTAATTATGAAGAACATAGTTACCTGCATGGATAATAGTGGTTGACGCAGGATAGATTTTTAAAGATTCATAACTATTGTCCATGGTCTAGTTCTTTCACTGTTCGAAAAATGTCTTTTGTTAAAGCCTTTTCCCCCCCACATATGTTCCTGCAAAATTGGTCTGACGTTCTTCTCCTTATTGTGTTTTCTTCCAGATTCTACCATAGCAGTCTGGGCACAAGTCCAACATTTATAAATGAAAACTTCTTCATGCAGCACAGCGTCAGCATCACATATCAGCAACTAAAATACTGTCCCTCTGTCCTGAATCCAGACTTTAGAATACACCATGACAACAAGCTGCTTCTTTCAATTTAGCAATACAGCAGAAGTTTGTTTGTGTAGGAAGTTGAAGCATCTGGACCAATGAGCTTTCACTGTGGGCGTGGCCCCAGGCAGAGAAGAGTCTCAATTGGAAACAGGAACTGAAAGTACGTTTAGTTAAGCCTGCTTTCCCTCTAACCAATCTAGCTGTCTAAGTAAATGCCTGACCTTGTGGTATAAGGTTCAGTCATAGACTTATGTGGCAGTTTGATAAGATACAGTAGACTAATTTATTGGCTATTTTAAAAAAAATGTAAAGGAAGTTTTATTATGCTTTCCTGAATTTTTTTTAAAAACAAACACCTGAAAGACATTTCAGTATATCACAAACAAGAGGAAATCCAAAGCACGTGACTTCTAAGAAAATGATGCAACTATAAGTCTGTGCCAAAATTTACAGTAAGTTTTTTTGTATTGATTGATTGATTAAAGGGGAATGGCTGGAGGAAGAGGCAATAATGAGTGAACTACAAGTACAGAATTATGCTAAATTGGAGAACTATTACTTCATAAAAATATTGTAATTACTTCAGGCAGAATGTTTTTAGACATTACACATGAGCGAAACCTCTAAAATAATTTATTTTCCAAAATTAATTGGTTTCCTGGTAAATGTCTTTCTGGAATGAACAACTAATTACAAAAATCCAGACAGAAATAAAAGGCTACAAGTCAGAAAGAGACAGCAACAGGGAGAAAGTTTCTTTACGGTGACTTTAGATAAAATAAAATGTTACTTAGCACTGCTAGGTATTCAGTCCTTCTGCCTCTTAGTTCATATCCTTAGGAGGATGTAGCCTAACATGTAGCCCTAAAATAAAAAGCCAGCAGCTTGACACACTTCTCTATTAAACTTCTTAATTTGAGTGCTCCATTGTCTTTAAAAAAGTACATTTTATTGATTTAAAAGAACAAAAAAACTTCACTCAAATGTCCCAACGCAGTTTCAAGAAAGCCAACATGTTACGAAGCTCAAAATAAATAAAGTGGTGCATGTGGGAAATGTTTACAACCAGACCCAAAAATCATAGGAAACTTTAAACTGGTCTTATGTTCACTCCAAGGAAAGGTGGACATTTAAATACTATGGCGAACTTACAAAACTCATTGAACTTCGGGTATTTAAGATTTTGCCCATGAGAGGTAGGGAACAGCCATAAAGTTTTCATCTGAGCTTAGATCCAAATTCACCAAAAATTTGTGAGTATTTGAATCCAGAATTATAGTTCAGGCCCAAATCTAAGTTTGCTGATCTTTTGAGTGAAGCTGCACTGATACATAGTGTGCTGTCATTCTCTTTCCCTTCCTAACTTTTTATAGCACTAAAAGAGAGAACAGGTTTGATTGTTTCCAGATTGCAAAATGGCAAGAAAATGGTGATTACTAAACTGGGCTGAGAGACAAAGCATTTGAACAGTGAGTGCTGAAACCAAAGTCCATTGATCTCAATCATGAACTCAGGCTCTCAGCAATCAGCTACTTAGGGCTGTAGGGGTGGGCTGTTCCCTCTTTCTCTTCACACAAGAATGAGCAGGTCTCCTTTCCATGAGGAGCCGTGGCTGTATATGGAGCAGAGCCCTACAGTCATGCCTCCTTGTTCCTGAGCTTTTGCTGCTAGGGGGCCTGGCTTTATCTTGCAAAAATCCACTACTGTTCTTCGCAAGTGTCTTCTGGCTCCCCTTATTTCTCATCTCAATTTCTCTTCTCTTTGATTTACACACAGTGCAGTGTGGGTAGGTATATCAGAGTCCTTTGCTCACTGCATCGTTCTGGACAATTTTCATGGCATATCGTGGGATTACATATTCCCACTCTGGGGAATTGTGGGAGCAGGTTTCAAACACCCATCATCCCTTTCACAGTCTCTCAAAAGTCATCTGGTGCCCGTGCTCTTCCCAAACTGCTCTCTAGCAGCATGGGTGAGGGCCAGAGGTGCACAGGAAAGCAGATCCTGTTATAATGGCAAGGCCATGGCTATGTGCAAAGATGCTGAGACAAGGCAGAATAAGAGCCACACCTGGCACTCCAGGACATTGGGCATCTGCAGCATACTGTGCCTTCCTTCTAGCAATGAAGGTCAGGGAAAGAAGAAGCCCTGTTCCCCCAGAACAGATGAAAAGCTGACAGGCCAATTTAGAGAAGCTCAAGAGGAGCAATTATTATTGCACAAGTTGGTTGGCAGTTTTCTGATGGACACGGACTAGGGAATATTTTCAAATTTCCATACTCACACCATAAGCTTTTTAAGGGCTCATCTGTAAACTCTAAAACATAACATATTGTACAGCTGCACTCAGGATCTGAAATACTATTTGTCACCCTCTTATCAAAAAAAAAATTGCGGCTTTAAAAAAAAAGCTGTGCGAAAGCAGGTAACACCAAAGGCATGTACATTCCAGAGCAATAATTCTGTGTACTGCTTTTATGCAAAGTTTCCATTGTACAGTTTAAATGACCATTCATAAGCAAAAACCAAAATAGAGAAACCCCAAAGCCTTCTAGCTTGTCAATAAATATTGGAACAAGCCTGAATGAAAGGCAAAAATGCTGCTGTGGTTTAGATACCTGCCTTTTCATTTATCATGATCAATTCATTTTGGAGAAGGACAGCACTGAGACCCTCAGAATCTCAAGAGAAGTGGCACACCCCTCATTGTTTGGGACATTCAAAGCAATACTGGACAAATAACTCAGATGGACAATATGCCCAAGTTGACAAGGATTTCATAAGTCTTTTACACCTCTAGATGCTAAGGGCTCATCTTAGCTGCAGTGGCATAAAACCAGCATAAGTGATATCAGAATCAAGCCCATTGATTCTACATGTGACTCCAGATTAATGTGGTAAAGAAATACCTGGAAAATTGCTTTGTGTGTTATAGGGGGAAATGCTGCACCTTTTCTGCACTGGAACTAGTCTGTTTCCATGGTTTGGGAGAGGAACTGGATGCTGGGAGGCAGCACAGGGGATGCTTTCATGTGGCTATAGAGGGACTGTTTGGGGTCAAGTGCAGGCCAGAGACAAGTAGAGAGGCAGGGCTAATGCATCTCTAAACAGTGTGCACCCACAAGCCATTTCCCACCTGCAGAGGGAGGTACATTACAGCTATGGGGCTTCTTCTGTCTTGGGACTGACATTGCAGCTGTGGAGTAGCCTGAAGAGGCTCCCCCACTCTCTGCTGACTCCTTGGGTTTGACTTCCCTTCAGTAGAGTTCTGATGCATCATTGGGCAGGACAAATAAAGGCACAGACCCAATAGGAATGTCCCTGAGACCCTGAATCCCAGAGGCCTGGGATGCCATTAGAATCACAGTTTTCATTTTTTTTTAATTAAGTTTCTAACCCTCATAGTTGTGGAAGAGAGTTTGAAGAGATGACACCAGAGTAACCCAAGAGCTGTTGGCTAGCTAAGACTCCAGCACAGGAGACGCAGCAGCCACAAGAGCCAGAAAGGAATTGCTTGAGCCACACCAGCTCCTGAACAGACCTGGTTTTCACTAATCTGCAGGTGGTGTCTGGTGGAATGTAGGGTTTGCATGCTTTCCTGGGATTGCCTCCCCTTTGTTGGGGCTCAGATACATTCTAGGGCACTTCCTGATGGCCTTTTCACTCACTCACTCACTCACCACGCACACACACACAAGAGTGGGAAGCACTTGGGAGGGTCAGAGAGGGAAGTGAACAAAAAAATTGGCAAGCAGACTTTCTCCAAAATTCCTTCCACTTATAGTATTGATTACACCAAACTGTGCAGATCTGTGATCCTCTTCTTTCCTTCCTTATAGGAGTTAGTAGTAGTGAAATAGTTACAAAGGATGACATTTAAATCATCATCATCATCTTCGGGCATTTGAGCTAAAACCGAATAGAAATGAAGGGTGCAGGTCACCCCACTCAGAGCCACTGTGTCAGGTTCTCTACAGATTCAGGCATGAATTATTGCATTGGGTACAGTTGTTTCATGTTTTCAAGATTTTTTTCTTTTAAACCATAAGAGCTAAAGCCTTGCTTTTTAAAATAAAACAAAGGTGAGATCCCGAAGGGTAAGATTCTTGAGAACCAAGAGTCGCAGAATGTCATTTAAAGTGAGGGTGGCCCATGGGTTTGTCCCCCAACTTTCCATCCACCTGCAGCCTGACACTTCTGGCCCATGGGCTCCTACACCCACCCCCTCCAAATCTGAGTCAGTAGTGTTGCAACCTGGTGCTCTGGGTTACAGTACCACTCACGTTTGGCCTGGCCAAACATGGCAGGGCCATGACCCAGGTCAACTGCCCTGGCTCCAGGGCCTATGTTGAGAACAGCCTAAGAAACAAACAAACAAACAAACAAAAAGAAGTGCCAGGTCACTAACCCATCTCAGTTCAAGCCCTGACTACATATGGTCATACTATGTGGAATAATGCTGCATAATGAGACTCAGCAGTTACTAGTGAAACACTGTATGAGTATAATTCTGGGAGTAGCTGGAGCACTTTGTTCTCTGCTTCAGGGGCTTTTTTTTTTTTTTTTTTTTTTTTTTTTTTAAACGTGCTTAGATTAAGCATTGTGGGCAGGGAATGTCTTCTACTTTATGCTTGCATAACGCCCAGCACAATGAAGCCCTGATTCTGACTGAGGCCTCTAGTACTACCATCATAAACAATAAACTAATGAAATAAAATCAGAATGCAAATATTTTATCATAATTCCATAGGGGTTGTTAAATTAATTGTTGTTAATAAATTATGACAAAGTTTAGCCTTTTTCCTTTAATGACTCATTCGTGACCAAATTCTGACTTCTGAGAATATATTTTGCTGTTTGTATTTGACCATTAGGTTGTGATCCTGCCAATATTTATGCAAGTGATACTTACGCAGGTATCAAAGCTAGTCTTGTGCATAACGGTAAGCATGCACATATGTGTTTGCAGAAAAGGACCCTAATTTGAATGAACAATTTTTATCCTATGAGATGTTCACAAACTAATCACTTTGACTATCTGCTGGGCTAACTATGGTTTGTGTTTGGTCATTTAAGTCACATGCTACTGTGTATGTTCTCTGATTGCATGATTAAATCTGGAGAGTAATGAATGCCAAAGAATAAATAATGATGAGTTAATATTCTTATTTAAACATCATGACCAATGTGTGAATGTGACTATGCGTACTTGTACAGAGAACAGACAAGAATCGATTCATGCAAATGCTGGCAAACAGTGTATAAAAAGGGACATGATTATGCTGGTAACAAAGAGTCTTCCTAAACATTTGTCATAATGGCTATTTGTACAGTATTCTACCAACTCTGCTACACAGTATTCTTCAGTGCAATAGAAAACACTCATTAATGTTTCCTACAAGAAATGTGAATCTGTGAGGATATTATATTCTCAGGGCACTATCACAAATTGAATCCCTTCATCCAAAATAAACTAAATATATGTTTTCTGGACTACAATACAACAATGGAGGGAAAAAGTCAAATGGCTTAATCAATAACTTTTTAATTTTAGGACTCAGCCTTCCCTTTCTGCTCCAGACCTCTCCCCCATGGCATCAGTGATGACAGATAAGGAATGTTTTAAGGGTGAAACTCCTCAGAGTTGCAACCCAGTTGGAAAATATTATTTCATTTGGGAAATCTCACCTCAGTTGGAAAATTCTCAGTGGTTTCAACCAGTTATTGCAATAGGTGAAACAAACTTCTGGCCCAATAGCACATCTCAAGGGCACACTTTGCATCAGCCACACAAACAGTGGTTGGGGCCGAGGAAAGGGGTTTACAGTATTCCATTCAAGGTCTGCCCAGATTCTCTCAAATTCCTCTTACAGTCCCAGAGTAGCTGGATCCTTCTACTAAAGTGTTTGTGTTAGAATGATCAGCTACTCATAATGACAGCCCCTGAGCTTGGAAGCAAGTTTCTGAAGAGGGACAGAGGGGATTAGGAAGCAGGGGGGGCCATGGTTTTGCTCCTGTGTCTAAGATGGCCAGTGGATGGAGAACATTTCTCAGCCAGTTCAGTTGGGGAGCACCAGGAGGTATTGTGCTCCTCGGGTGCAGCACAACACAGGGCTGTGGCTTAATGCTGGCTGTGTCAAGGTAGCACAAATAGTTTTCTATATTTTATTATTTGTACTGTGCACTTTATGTAGTGAGGCCCCAGTTCAGTAAAGAACTTGAGCATTAGAACAATTTACCAAATGTCATGGTGAATTCTTCATAACTGACAATTTTGAAGTAAAGATTGGATGGTGTTCTAAAAGATATGCTCCAGGAATTATTTTGGGGAAGTTCTGTGGCATGTATTATACAAGAGTCAGCCTAGATCAATGTTTCTCAAGGACCAGTCTGTGGACCCCCCAGCACAGTTTAGGAAGGCAGCAAGCCGGTACCTGGTATCAAAAACATTGAAAAACGCTGAACTAGATGATCACAGTGATCTCATCTGGCCTTGAAATCTATGAATACACTTCAGTGCTTTTCTGAAGTGCCCAGACCACAAGCTGGACACCTACAGACCCTTCCCTAAATCTAAGTAAAGCAAACAAACTTGAAAAATAAAGAGACATGGCATAGTATTGGTATGGCACAATATTCTTTAACATTAGTACAAAGTATTGCATCTTTCTGTGTAAGTATCAAAATACTTGGAGGCTAATTACTAAGAACAATACTGAAATACTGTGCACTAAGAACAAAACAGTTTATTCTACCTTATCAGACAAGCAGGGCTGGCTCTAGCTTTTTTGCTGCCCCAAGCAGCAAAAAAAAAAAAAAAGCGCCNTTTTTGGCTGGCTGGCCCACCCCCTTGGAGCTTTGCCTTGGGTGTGTCACTCAGGCATGAAAAACAGAGGCTTAATTAATTAGATTGGAAGTATAAAATGGTGTTCTTTATGTGGTTAAGGAACATTCTACACTCCCCCCGCCCCACATAAAGAATGTGACATTTTGGTGGATGTGTTGAAGAATGGGTCCATGAGCCAAACAGCTAAGACTTCATTAAATGCGTAAGGCAGGGAGCCTTTGGTCTAGTATCTCAGACAGATTTCTCTCCCCCAACCCCACGCCCACTCCACCCCAAAGCCATTCATTTAATTAACTCTAATGGTGTATTTGATTCCAGAACAATTCTATTTGCTGTTTATATTTCATGTAATTTATAGTACACAATAAATAGATTGTGAGAGGTGGAGTTATGAATAGTTTGAAACAGGTTTTCCATGTTCAGATCAAGCTGCCATAGTAAACAAACATTTTTCATTTCTGCCAAACTTAAGGTCCTTCCGCCCTCCCCCACACCCCCGCACTTCTTTTCAGCCTTGAAAAATGTTGTTAAAAATCCCAAAATTACCCAGGGAAGTTGATCGGGTTTCAATAAAATAGTGACTTCATTGTTAGTAACTCCTTATTTCAACCTTCTCATGAATTGGCTCCTTTTTACATTATAAGCATTACATACAAAATAAAAATATATGGCTTAAAAATTCTGTTTAATGATATTATAAAAATAAATTTAAAGGCATTTTGGGCTCTCTCTCTCATTTCCTTATAAAGCACACTTTGCCTCTATTTTAAACATACTGATGTTATAGCAGAGAAGTCAGTCTCCGAAATGTCTCCTGCTCTCTTTTATCCATAAGTACAGGACAACAGTGGATTCTCAACTCTCTTTATCCTTTAGTAACATGGAATCCACAATTTTTGTGAGCAGCAGGTCTTTAAGAGATAACAACACAGATGTACCTTCATAAGTGTTTTTCCTCCATAAACCCACTAGTTCTTTTCTTTGCGGTTTCCAAGACCTGTATCTTTTAAAGCTGCCTGGAGCAACCCATCACACTGTTTGGTCCATGAGGTTAACACACTTGTTTTAGTGTTAGAAGAGATTGTGTTGCTCTCAGAGTGTCTGATCCAAAGCCCACTGAAGTCAATGAGAGTCTTTCCATGGGCTTTGGTTCAGCCCAAAATTCAGGCAGCATGCTCATCTCCCTCACTTTATTAGGGAATGCAGGTAAGGCAATTAAATCTATTCTCTTCTCTAGGATGGTAGATACCGCTGCTTTTGAAGCTACTTGAATTTTATGGAACTATTCCACATATAACTAAGAGCTTCAGTTAGTCAATAATCAGACAACATCCCATAATGAATCCCAATTGTTTAACATACACAGTAGAACCCTTTGGTAGGACTGGTAAAATTCTTCTTCAGTTTCTTAATCACTTAGCTAAAGTCATAACCCAGAGCTGCACAGGCACTGGTAGTCATGAAAGTGAAAGTCAGACCTTTTCTTCTCCTTAATAGCCACTGTCTGCATGGACATCATATTACAGTCTATCAAACACTCTGGGTGAAATCCTGTCCCTATTGAATTTAATGGGAGTTTTGCAATTGACTTCAATAGAACCAGGATTTCACCCTCTGTTTACAGTTGACACTAATCACTAAAGGAAGTGGACAATATAAACATTCCAACTTTAAAAGATTTTATTTGGGAAAACTACATATGGTTAGTTGTTTTGAAGCCTTGGCTCATTATCAGAGTGACCATATTGGATAAGCCAGTAATAAGTTGTTACATGTTATGACTAACTTTCTAGAATAAAGAATTGTTCAGATCAAGAAAAATGTCAAAAAACTTTCCTCTTCCTCTTCCCCACCTGCATCCCTTTTGACAGCCTGTTTTGTTACTAACAGTGGGTGAACCCATAAAAGGGTTGAAGGCTTAAGGTTTGATTTTCAGAGGTGCTGAATACCTCTGACTGTTAGGTTGCTAGTGCAGATAACCATCCTGTAGGCTTATACGCACATTATCTAAACTACCTCAATTTCTTGGGTTTGGAAGCTTGAGCTGGAAAATTTGCCAGGACTCATAAGGTTTCTTGTTTCCAGTTGAGTTGGAAACATATCACCAGGCTAGACTTTATTGCGGTATTTTGGCATTTTATTTTTAGTAATAGGCAGAACCAGGATGACTAGATGCTTGCAAAAATGATAAAAATAAGAAAGAATGTTAGCATAACACTTTCAAACTTCAGAAAAGGTTTGGTTTGGTTCGGTTCAAGCTGGGAGAAAGGAGCTAGTTTGCATTATATTATCCAAACTGGTTTGCCCAACCCTAGCTCTGAACCAAAAGCCACCCCAAGTTTGCCAGCATACTACTTGGATGCATAATGAGCAGAAAGCTGTGTGTAATGTATGTGTTATTTACCTTCAGTAATAGCTTCCATTTGGCAAGTGCATATACAATAATCTCTCTCTAGTCATAGGTCACCTGCATTGTAATATGTTACCAGTGAATGCCCATCAGTATCAGCAGCTGCAATCCTTTGTAATAAATAATAATTTTCTACGACACTACTTGCCAAGAGGAGGAACACCTTGCAGGAGATTTGTAATTTAAAGATTCTCATTTTAAATCCATTTTTGATCAGCACCTGACCCCTCGTAAAAGTAACCTCTCTTATTCCGGATAATAGATGGATATGAGTGTAGGCACAGGCAAGCCAAAGAACCAATAATGTAACAAATTGGAGTAGAAGGAGATGCGTATGCTTTCAATAGAAATCCATGTTGACATTATAGTGTCTGTCGTTTATAGCATGTGCCATAATTACTCCATCTTAGAGCTGAATTAATGGTGAAAATCCAGAAACAGTTTCTGTGGCCATATAAGGTGGGATTTTGACTCTAGTGAATCTGTTCCAAGAGGGAGATGTTAAATATAAAAATTAAATTTCCATTCCCAACCTGTTCTCTGAGGCAGGTTCAGCAAAAAATGGCTCTGTGGTCCAGCCAACATTTTTGCTGAATAGCTGGGACAGATGTGAAAGCCATATGCCAGATACCATTAAATAAGAAAGGTATATAAGATATATCTCAAACCTTCCACAGTAGAAACACATACATTTTTGCTGAAAGGAAGTATTAGTAATGCTATTTAATGACTGAATTGCTGAGATGTTATGCTGGGATATTTTTCTAAATGGGTGATATTTTAAGGAGCTACTGCTGAAAATATACATTGATCCTAGGAGATTCTGTAGATAGACAAGACCACCACTTTTAGGAGAAACCAGAAGCCTTCTACAAATAATTGGATGTAAAACACACGATTTCTAGTACGATAAATCAGAGATAGAGACCTGTCACAAGCCAAGCCAAACCAAACAAAAACAAAAAACCCAAACAAAAATGGGGGAGGGATAGTGGTTTGAGCATTAGCCTGCTAAACCCAGGGTTGTGAGTTCAATCCTTGAGGGGGCCACTTAGGGATCTAGGGCAAAATCAGTACTTGGTCCTGCTAGTGAAGGCAGGGGGCTGGACTCAATGACTTTTCAGGGTCCCTTCCAGCTCTATGAGATACACCTAACGCCTTGGAATTTGGAAATAAAAAGTTCTTGGCCTGGGGTCTCTATTTCAATCTCTTCCCAAAAGGCAACAAAACATATTGACAGCCTGACAGGTTATTTCAGACACTGCTCAGAAGTGCCCATCCCAAAATCATTATCGAGAAAAGAATTATAACAATACAATACAACAGAAAGTGGGTTTACCACCTGCAACATACACAATAGACCATCAGCACAGCCTGACTCTGTACAGGTCCATCTCTGGAAAGGATATCTTTATATGCTCTTTTTAATTGCCATCATGAATTGCCAGAAGGTAGAACTGTTAATGTGCCTGCCTTTGTGGACTACATTTCCCAGCCTGCATGCCTTTCTTGATTCTTACCGAATGTCTGGATGGAATCACTAAGAGCCAACTTGTTCCCTTACACTGGAGGAAGAGAGGAGCTCCTTCCTTCCCCTCTGGGATAGGATCTCTTTGTCCCACAGATATTCTATATGTAAACCTGGAACAGGGTAGTATTCACCTTGGACAGTTTCCCTAGAAAGCCTGAAAAGGTTGTATGGCAGGCTCACTGCCCTGGGCCACTCTCTCCATCTCTTTTTCAACAGGCTCTTAAAGTTTCCTTACTGAAAGAGTCTTTCAAAATAAAAATTACCTGAAACACAAAACCTTAATAGCAAAAGTCCTTCTTCCCAGTGTTCTTCTCATGGGGAGGGCAGGTTCTGGCCCTCTTCCACAACCCGAGGAAAAGAACTCTGGGTCATCCCTCACCCTCCACTGGCAAACTGTCCCCCTTTAATCCACCCCTAGCGAAAACAGGTTGCTTTTAGTGCTTCCTCCTCCCCCCCTCCCCGCCAAGGTTTTTATCTCGATTGGATGACTGATTGGGAAAGAAGTGGAACCTTGCCCCATCCTACACAACAAGCTCCTTTCTTCAGGCCCTTAAAGAAACAGTTCTCTCTTTTTTCTGAGACTCAGTGGTCCCTTGGGACCACTTCCTCTCTCCCCACATGTACCCCTGCTATCCCCAGGGGTTTCATTCGATGGCATCTACTTGGAATGGGGTAGCCTGGACTCTGTTCCTCCCTCCCAGGGGCTTTCCTCTTTTCCATTCGGTCTATCCTGTTACATGTTGCTATGCTCTATTATAGACCCAAAATAGTCCCAAAAGAAAATCAAACTTGTGAAAGATGCAATAATGCATCAATTTTAACTCATAGCTCTGAAATGCAGTTAAGTAACTTTGGATCTGATTATTTGGGCAACAAAGTTAACAATGACAATACTAAACTCATTTTTAAAACACTGATATGTTCACGCACAAAAGGTTGTTGAGAAATATTACTCTTTTTTTCCTATTACAGGACACTTCTGAATTTTGGAAATTCTATGCTGCAATGTCACCAGGAGAGAAATGCAGTTTCCCCTGAAAACAGAAGATATGAGTAATCTGATCAGAGCTTTAGAGATAACATGACACCATTCTAAAACAAAACAAAAGTTGCTGTAAAAAATGAACATTTTAGCAGCTTTTAATGAAGTGTAGAACTATGTAATCTATTCATTTGTATCTATATATTCTAATACAAAAGGCTTTCTCAGTACAATGCATGTAAATTTGAGGAAATGTAGATTTAAATAAAATTAGAAAGACATTATTCTTACTAACTTAAACTGAAAGTCTTCATTGAAAGTTACTTAATCATGCTGAGAAAGTATGTAATAAAATGACCTCTATTAGAGATCATAAATAGCAATCAAATCTGTACAAAATAATGATTAAATCAGATAAGTTTGATTTACATTCACAGTTCAATGCTTCTACTGTGTTTTATTTCTAAGGCCTGGTCTACACTAGGAGGTTATGTCAAATTTAGCAGCGTTAAATCGAATTAACTCCGCACCCGTCCACACAACAAAGCTATTTAGTTCGACATAGAGGTCTCTTAAATTCGACTTCTGTACTTCTCCCCAACGAGGGGAGTAGCGCTAAATTCGACATGGCCATGTCGAATTAGGGTAGGTGTGGATGGAAATCGATGCTAATAGCTCCGGGAGCTATCCCACAGTGCATCACTCTGTTGACGCTCTGGACAGCAGTCCGAGCTCGGATGCTCTGACCAGCCACACAGGAAAAGCCACGGGAAAATTTGAATTCCTTTTCCTGTCTGGGCAGTTAGAATCTCATTTCCTGTTTGGACATTGTGGCGAGCTCAGCAGCACTGGCAACGATGCAGAGCTCTCCAGCAGAGATGGCCATGCAATCCCAGAATAGAAAGAGGGCACCAGCATAGACTGATTGGAAAGTCTTGGATCTGATCACTGTGTGGGGCGATGAGTCCATGCTTCCGGAGCTGCGATCGAAAAGATGGAATGCGAAGATCTACGAGAAGATCTCAAAAGCCATGACAGAGAGAGGATACAGCCGGGATGCAACGCAGTGCCACGTGAAAATCAAGGAGCTGAGACAAGGGTACCAGAAGACCAAAGAGTCAAACGGACACTCCGGATCCCAGCCCCAGACATGCCGTTTCTACGAGGCACTGCATTCCATCCTAGGTGCGCCCGCCACCACTACCCTACCACTGACCGTGGACTCTGAGGATGGGATATTGTCGATGGCCGCTTCCTCGGAGATGTTAGCGGACGGGGAAGATGAGGAAGGAGATGCGGAGGACGAGGCAGTCGACAGCGCTTACAATGCTGATTTCCCAGACAGCCAGGATCTCTTCATCACCCTCACAGAGATCCCCTACCAACCGTCCCCAGGCGTTAACCCGGACCCAGAATCAGGGGAAGGATCAGTCGGTAAGTGTTTTAAACATGTAAACAAACATTAATATTAACAGTGGGTTTTTCATGATTAGTTTGCCCTAGGCACTTAACGTTTTAGTCCTTGGCAGTGCAACTACTGCAAAAAAAAAAAAAAAAAAAAAAAAAAAAAACTAACAATGTCCGATTTATCATGATTAGAGCGCCTAGGGCAAACCACTGTTTAGTCCTTGCCAGTGCAGCTACAGTAAAATTCGGTCTGTATGTCCGGGGATAGAGCTGAAATCCTCATGGGACATCTCCATGAAGCTCTCCTGGAGGTAATTGGAAAGCCTTTGCATGAGGTTCCTTGGGAGACCGGCCTCGTTGTGTCTTCTGTAGTAGGAAACATTTCCGTGCCAGGCTAGCAGCAAGTACTCCGGGATCATTGCCTTGCAGAGCATGGCGGCATACGGCCCTGGTCTTTGCAGGCTTTCACGAAGCATGCGTTCTCTGTCGGTCTCTGAAATCCTCATCAGAGTGATGTCGCTCATGGTGACCTGCTTTGAATTAGGGGAATGTTAGTATTGGGACTGCTTGCCTGTTCCTTTACAGAACTGTAATTGGCAGTTTACAGCCATGCGGTGGAGGCGGGAGAGGGGCAGCATACAGGGATCTTTCCCGGGGACAGCCGCCAGGGGGTGGGACAGAGGCAGAGTTCATGATTGCCGGATTGCTGGCAGCAGGAACTGGCCAACGCTAGGAGCATTGCTTTGAATGTGAAAGGAGGGCAGTGCTATTATTAAAGTTTTAAGCAGCCACAAGTCTATGGCTTACCATGTCAGCCTGCTACCCAAATTCCGCTGTCCTGCCCCGCTTGTCTGATCTGCACTGCAAGACCCCAGGCACTGAATGCGAAGGCCGAAAATTCGACCTTGTCCTTAGTGCGCACGTGATAGGTGCTGTGCATGGTCTTGTTCACAGAGAAAGACTATGTTCTTTGTTCACAAAAAAATTTATCTTTCTGAGGAATTCATTCCCTTTTTCCCATCCCACAGCTGTGACTGTCTCCCGACCTACCCTGGCATCACACTCCCAGAGGCTGGCGCAGATTAGGCGTAGAAAGAAAAGGACGCGGGACGACATGTTCTCAGAACTTATGGGCTGCTCCCGAGCCGAGGCAACCCAGCAGACCCAGTGGAGGGAGAACATGTCGCAATACCAGCGAGCACACAGTGAACGGGAGGAGAGGTGGCGGCAGGAAGACCAGCAGGCGACTCAAAACGCTGCTTGGACTAATGAGGGACCAAACGGACACGCTCCGGCGCCTTGTGGATGTTCTGCAGGACCAGAGGCAGGAGGACAGAGCCCCGCTGCAGTCTATCTGTAACCACCCTCCCCCGCCACAAAGTCCCATACCCCCCTCACCCAAAGTACCAAGAAGGAGGGGCGGCAGAGTCCGTGAAAACTGTCACTCCACCCCTGCAAACTGCTCAAGTAGCAGAAGGCTGTCATTCCCCAAAATTTGATAAGTCCTTTCCTTCACTCCAAAAGCACCTCACCCAAGCCCCCATCCCAGTTTCATCCCCTAACTATGTAGTTGCTAATAAAAAATACGTTTCTGTTAATTACTGTTTCCGTCATGTTTTTTTAGAGGAGAGTCTGTTTGAAGGGGGGGAAGGGGGTTGGTAATTGGACAGGACAGTCACCTTTACCAGGGTACAGACACGGGGGCAGGTTCAGCAGCAGGTCACACAGACATTGCAGTTACTAGGCACCCTGGTCAGTCTGGGAGGTGGTTTTCATTTTTTGTGTGTGTGGGGGCTATGTGACTTTGTGGCGGGGGAGGGCGGTTAGAGATCTTATGCAGCGGTCCTTATCCTGGATCACAGAGCCACGCAGCAGGGGATCTGTAACCGTCCTCCCCCTGCCACAAAGTCACATAACCCCCACACACAGAGTCCCGAACAGGAGGGGTGGCAGGCTCCGTTGAAACAACCAGTCCACCAGTGCGGACCACTCTAGAAGCAGGAGCCTGTCATTCCTTGAGTTTAGAAGTGTCCTTTGCATCACTACACTACACCCACTCCCCACCACAATCTGCGTCCCAGTTTCAACACTTTACCGAG
The DNA here is from genome assembly GCF_013100865.1 of Trachemys scripta elegans. Classification (NCBI taxonomy): domain Eukaryota; kingdom Metazoa; phylum Chordata; order Testudines; family Emydidae; genus Trachemys; species Trachemys scripta. The sequence goes on along the minus strand of NC_048305.1, from coordinate 78,213,095 downwards.
AAAACAGTAATAAAGAAAACGGTGTTCATTAACAAATTTCCAGTGATTTTATTTTTAAACGTGTGTTGGAAGGGGGGTAACGGGGTGAACGGGGTATGAAACTGGAGAGGATAGAGAAACGGGGGCAGGTTCAGATTCTCTGTAAACAAACTTAATAGTCACAGTTTACCCTGCTCACTCAGGAACCTAGCTTTCAAAGCCTCCCGGATGCACAGCGCGTCCCGCTGGGCTCTTCTAATCGCACAGCTGTCTGGCTGGGCGTAATCAGCAGCCAGGCGATTTGCCTCAACCTCCCACCCCGCCATAAAGGTCTCCCCCTTGCTCTCACAGAGATTGTGGAGCACACAGCAAACTGCAATAACAATGGGGATATTGGTTTCACTGAGATCAGAGTGAGTCAGTAAGCTTCTCCATCTCCCCTTGAGATGTCCAAAAGCACACTCCACCACCATTCTGCACTTGCTCAGATGGTAGTTGAAGAGTTCTTTTTCCACTGTCCAGGGCACCTGTATAGGGTTTCATGAGCCAGGGCATTAGCGGGTAGGCTGGGTCCCCAAGGATCACTATAGGCATCTCCACATCCCCAACAGTTATTTTGTGGTCCGGGAAGTAAATATCTTCCAGCAGCCGTCTAAACAGACCAGAGTTCCTGAAAACACGAGCGTCATGAACCTTGCCTGGCCATCCGACGTTGATGTTTGTAAAACGTCCCCTATGGTCCACCAGTGCTTGCAGTACCATTGAAAAGTAGCCCTTTCGGTTAATGTACTGGCTGGCCTGGTGGGCCGGTCCCAGGATAGGGATGTGAGTTCCATCTATAGCCCCACCGCAGTTTGGGAATCCCATCGCGGCGAAGCCATTTATGATGACCTCCACATTTTCCAGGGTCACTACCTTTGACAGCAGGACCTCAACAATTGCGTTGGCTACTTGCATCACAACAACCCCCGCGGTAGATTTGCCCACGCCAAAGTGGTTCGCGACTGACCGGTAGCTGTCTGGCGTTGCAAGCTTCGAAAGGGTTATGGCCACTCGCTTCTGGACAGTCAGGGCTGCTCGCATCCGGGTGTCCTTGCGCTTCAGGGCAGGGGACAGCAACTCAAAGTTCCAGGAAAGTTCCCTTCCGCATGCGAAAGTTTCACAGCCACTGTGATTCATCCCAGACCTGCAGCACTATGCGGTCCCACCAGTCCATGCTTGTTTCCCGTGCCCAGAATCGCCGTTCCACAGCATCAACATGACCCATTGCCACCATGATGTCCATGGCGCGGGGTCCCATGCTTTGTGACAGGTCTGTGCCACTCTCAGATTTCATGTCCTCACCGTGCTGCCGTAGCCTCCTCGCCCGATTTCTCAGCATCTGCCTCTGGAAAAGGTGGCTGATAAGGTGTGAGGTGTTGACAACGGCCATAACTGCAGCAATGGTCGCAGCGGGCTCCATGCTCGCAGTGCTGTGGCGTCCGCGCTGTCACTCACCAGAAAAGTGCGCGAACTGATTGCCCGCTTTCAGGGAGGGAGGGCGGGAGTGACGGTTGGATGACGACAGTTACTCAAAACCACCCTCGACACATTTTTTTCCCCAGCAGGCATTGGGGGCTCGACCCAGAATTCCAGTGGGCAGCGGGGACTGCGGGAACTGTGGGATAGCTGCCCACAGTGCACCGCTTCCAATGTCGACGCTTGCCCCGTTAGTGTGGACTCACACAGTCGAATTACTGTCCTTAGTGTGGATACACACGTTCGACTTTGTAATATCGATTCCACATATTCGATTTAAGTAAAATCGAACAACTCTCGTAGTGTAGACATACCCTAAGAGTGTAGAGTATATATTGACTTATGGGGCAAAGCTGGGCCAACTAGCATAGGGAAATTTAAGTAAATCTAAGAATGCCAATTAAGAAGAGCTCTGTGTAGCTCAAAACCTTGTTTCTCTCACCAACAGAAGTTGGAACAATAAAAGATCTCACCCACCTTGTCTCTCTAATTAAGTCTAGAGGAATTCTAAATTGGGATAGCTTACCTCTTATTCCAGACCCTCCTGTGCATATCATACGAATTTAGACCTACTTGAGACTCACTTAGAGTGTAGCCCACGAAAGCTTATGCTCTAATAAATTTGTTAGTCTCTAAGGTGCCACTCCTGTTCTTTTTGCGGATACAGACTAACACGGCTGCTACTCTGAAACCTGTCACTTAGACATATTTACCTAAACTTATTTAGACAAACCACCTAGTAATGTGACTTACATATTGCCTCTGAATTTGTCCCACAGAGAATAAATGTATATCAGTATAACTCACATTCGGAGGGGGTTTAGAAGACAGTTTAGAAAGAAAAGTAACTAACTGGAGGGGGTAAACAAATTGTACATTAAGATAGCCTCCAATCTCCTTTAACTTACATCTTTTACTGGCTCTCCAGAATGTAAGATACACCAAAGAAGACAGTTGTCTTTCACAGCAGTAAAGAGGTTCAAATAGATCTATGGAGCCTCACTGATTCAGGCGTTTCAAAGTTGGATCTAGCTAGACCATGTAACCAACTGTGTCCCAGAGCTTTAGGACATGTTAATAACTTTAAACCCTATTTATGTAAGGCTATGTCTACACTATAAATTTACATTGGTATAACTATGTCATATAGTTACATTCATGTAACTATGAAAAATCCACACCCCTGAGTGACACAATTATACTGACCTAACCCCCCAATGTAGAGAGCACTACGTAAACAGAAGGGATTCTCCCATTGACATAGGTAATCCACCTCTGCAAGAGGTGGTAGCTACGCCGACAGCTTTTTAAGTGTAGATCTGCCCTAACTATGGTTAATGTAGGCCTGTTTCAAAAATAGGTATGTTAACATGTACTAGTTAACATGTACTAGGGAACTTGGGGTGTGTGCCAGCAGGGTCCAAATGGGCCAGTTAGTGTGTGTCACACTAGTGTGGACTAAGAATTCAGTGCAGTATGTATGCGTACCGTTGCGCTAGCCTATAAAGTGCTGCTAAATGGTGTGATGGTACAGATTTAGCTTAAAAAGTACTGTAATATAGTTTTATTGATTCAGAGTATAAATAAAACTGTGTAGTGTATATTTACCGATTTATCTCGAAGTCCTTTTGAAATATAGCAATTTTATTTTTTCATAAATTAAGGAAGAAGTCTTATTAACCACATTCATATTTGGTACCTGATGAAAATTTCTGTATCTGAAAATATCAGATTCTTCACATTCTATAAAGTCCATTTCTAAAATAGTTTGCAAGTTCCTTGGAGGCAGAGACTGTTATGCTATATTTAAACAGCACAACATATACTATTAGTCCTCCAAAAAATAATAGCACACATGAAAAGCAGAGTTAGAAACTAGCCAAGCAGAAAATGGTGGGCCTGCTAATACCCTATAATGGATTTCAGTGAAAGAGCCTATTGGAGGGGGAGGGGTAGAGGGGAAGAGGCATGTTGACCAAACCTAAAACGAGGTCCATGTTCAATTAGCTTCAAGGTTTGGGCTGAGAGACAAACTGATTTTGTTTTTTCCAGCCAGGTTGCCAATCCTATAAAATATTATATTGGAAGGGCAGTATCCCTGCCTTAGGAATAATGAGATGTAGATTTGGTCAGTCTTATATACAGAGATTCTGTAGTAGTGATTCCTCATGAAGGGCACAAGCTCCTTGGAAGTTTTTACCAACTTGCATGTGGGAGGTATTATGGCTGGCATGTACCATATAGTTTTTGCTTGGTCAAGTTCAGCTTTGTTGACAGGGAGCACAATGTGAGCTGATGAAGTATGCAAGATGTCTAGCAGTTTGTGTTGTGACTCCCTCACTTCTTCAAATGAAATTTGTAGTGAATCTGCAACTCTTAATGAGATCTTGTAACTGTTTGAAGTTGTCTGCTAGGGTTGGTGGGTAAGGCATAATGGCTTCATCAGGAGAGGTCGACAAGATGTTGGTCACAGGAGTTGCCTCCTTGTCTAGCTCTATTTCTGTTCCTCAGACGTTTCCTCTTGAAGATCAGGTGAACGAGATTGTCTTCCTCTATCCTTTTGGGTAACACTAGGCATCCTCAAGGCTGCCCATGAGTCCAAGTACAGCTACTGAGGTGGCGTAAGGATGGGGGCACCAAAGGGTGTTCTTACTAACTGGGTGGGCCATGTCTCCCCTGGTGGTAAACTGGGATTGTAGTGGTTTCTGGGTGGCTATTTCTGTGATATTATAAAGGGAAGTCTTCCCACAAACAATGAATATAAATCTTCCTCCTCCCCTTCATCGTCGCTTGACAGAGATAGAGCAGTGATGGATGCTGGGAGAGATGGTCTCAGTACCACACGTAAGGCAAGGGACTGAGATGTGGCCAGTACCAGGAGAGTCAGGCATCTACAAGACTAGTAAGTCTTTAGAGAAATGAAATTCCTGCAGTTCTGGGATAGCAGTCGGTAGTACTGAGGCAAGCTGAATGGGTGCAGTTTTTGTGGGAAAAGTCAACAGTACCAGGAGTCTTCTGCACTCCAATTATTAGACGCTCTATCTGTTTACTTCTGCAGGGCCAAAGTACTCGGTACAGACTCTTTAGATGTCTCGGTAGGTGCCGCTTTAGAAGAGTTAGGTCCCTCTCTGCTGTTCCTTTCCCCTAGTGGTACTGATCTTCCCAAGCCTGTGCCCTAAAGGTTTTTAGGCTTACTGGTGGTACTGGTACCAACAGATCCTGCAGCCTCATAGGTACCTAATTGTAGATCAGTCACTGCCGAGATGGTTGACGTTGCTGGGGACCTCTTTTTCTTGGTTGATTCCCTACACAGGTGCCTTGTAGCCAGCTTTGAAGTCACTGGAGAATGTTGAGCAGAGGACGTTGATGGAATCAGCCTTGTCGGGGACTGCTGTACGGGGGGGAGGGAGTTGGAGGGAAAGGGGAAGGCTGGGACTTGTCTGAGTGAACTTTCCATCATGAGGAATTTTAATTTTAGTTCAGTTTTTCCTAACCCTTGATTTTTTATTTTCAGGCCAAAAATGCACTTTTGAAGCACATGACTCTGAGGCAGCGAATGCCTGTCACTGACTGGAATTGCTTCTCATCACGGGGGGAAAGAGAGAGAGAGAGAGAGAGACAGCGCACGCATGCATTGAAATCCAGGAGAGACAGGCATTTCAGGGTTCACTTCCTGAGAGGGAAGAAACAAAGAACTAACTAAAGAGAGGGAGTTATCTATTCTAGTAACAAATTAAAGAAAAAAGGGTTTTTTTTATTTTTATTTTTAGAAAAGAATGGGAGTATTAACACAGACTAATGGAAACTCTATGAACTATGCTATTAACTGAGAAACAAAGTAAGATATAGATAAGGAACTCTGAACTTAGACTCTGCTAAGGCTCCATCTCAGGCCAAAGGTGGTTCACCCACACATATAGCACTACATAGCACCGAGGCAGAGCATGAGACGGGGAGAGTGCAAGTGCAGGCCGAATAGATACTGCTACCTAAAATCTCCGATCTGGGATGCAAATACACCTAGAGTGGAACACCCACAGGGACACTATTTGAAGAAGAATTAAGAGTACCAGAATCAGGCCCTGACTCACTTGAAGTTGTGACTTATTCTATAAGCAGATTCATTTATCCCAAAATCAGATTGCCTTTTTTTTTGTACCATATAACCCTGAATGCTCTTATCTGATTCTCTGTACGCTATTGCTCTTGGATCACTTTAGTATTCCTCCTTCCCAGACATCTCCAATGGGGTTAGTGGTAGAATAAGATGAACAAGGGTGGCATAATCAGGCCCTAAACAATTTACTATAGGGAAGAATTCTCCATTAGCATGGAGTAGACAAGGTGAGCTAATATGGTACATTTTTCCATGACAGGGATGGAAGGTGAAAGCCAGGTCGGCTGGGTCAACTACTCATCAGTGAATAAACCAAACAACACACTTTTAATACAGTAGTTTGCCACCATCTCTGTTCTAGAAATTTGTACCAATTATTTTAGCATTAGCATAACACGGTACATCACAGATTGCACAGTACTGGTGTATGATTTCAAGGGCAGTAAATATCAAAAACATCCTGTTTAATGTTGCACTGCGAGTTTGTTTTTAATCTTCTGTAAAATTCCTGATGAATGGAGGCAAGATTTGAAGCAAGAATTAGTTGTCTTATGCATATTGTGAACCACAGTAGGCCTTTTTCTTAAGGCTTATATTAATGTCAATAGAAGTTCTAAGGGATTACCCATAGGATACTCCGGAAAATAAGATGTCACATTTCAATGAATTTAACCCGAGGCAGAAATTTTTAAGTTCATAGTGTAAATATTAAATATATTTGTCTGCTCCCTTGTAGAGGCTGCTGCTTATTGTTTAAGAAATATTTCAACTTAAAAATTAAAAACTGTGAAAATTTTGGCATGTGCCAAAAGAATTTTAGAATTTTGACATAAACTGTGATCTAATTAAACAATAAGACCTGACAAAACAGTCACCACTGTCTGTTAATGACCTCCTGGGGCAGTGAAACATACCAAAGCAAAGCAGAACAGACTGCGAAGGTCAGCAGCATCACAGACTAAAAAGCCTTTAAAAAAAAAAAGTGTTGTCATTCTGATGGCTCTTTTTTAACTTTATGCTTTTTCTTTTATCCTTTTTTCTTTTTTTCCAGCGAAATAATCATATAGAAATGTAGTAAAGCAGTTGAACCAGATTAGTTGCCAGTGCAAGAAAAGGTAAAATACAATTTCATGGACTGGATAAATAGCCCTAGTCTTGCAGGCACACTACACAGCAAATCTCATTAAACACAATTATTGTTCTCATCTAGGACAACAAAGGACAGAGGCATATTGGGGATAAAAAGAGTGTGATAGAAAGAGATGGTAAAAGGCATTTATATTACCCCTAGCCATGTACATAACCCTACAAATATGAAGATCTACTTTCCATAACATCTATAACCCTGAAATCCTCTATTACACCCCTCTCGGGTTCTCAAACACTTCCATAATGTGGACATCTTAATACAAGGTTGTCTCGTGGACACTTTCCCTCCAATCGCCAGTAATATGGACTACTTCCCATCTGTGGGTGCATAACATCCCTGTGGGAGCTACAGTAATTTCTTACATGGAAAATTAGTGTTGGGAACCTATTTAATGTATTTCTTTCTTTTAATGCAATTCAGCAACTAGAAAGAAGGAGTAGCCAGCTCCCAATGACCAGGCAGATCTTAGCAGCGGCCCTTCTTTTGTTCTTTGATGGTGCTTTGACCATAAACCATACTTGGGAGAAAGTCAGCAAAGAAATCTATAAATCTAGTTTCTTTAGACAAGCAAAATATTGCACGTATACCAAAAACTAAGTGTCAAAGGGAAAGAAGGGGCAATATATATAAATAAATGCTGCATATGGCTGAATGCGCTGTACTATCCAGGCATGCAGCACCTCTCAAAATCCTTTTATCTAGTTCATTCTCTTTAACTATTTATTCCTGTTAATACCTGAAAAATAATTCCAGCAGGTTATTTTTAAAAATAATTTAGCTTATAATTGAGATGATCAGACAGTATATGATTTGCATCGAATTAGCTGATTTGCTTGCTTTGTCCTTATAACAACGATTCATTCACCCTCCTCATCCTCTAAAACACTGATTTGTTTTTAAACAGCTAACATTATCCTACCTGCTGACTTCCATTGGGATTTCTGAATGGTGAGCCTATTTACTCCTAATGCTGGGACTCACACTATGAACTACTTCAAAGAACAGAACTAGAAAAGGGATAGGTTTTGGTTTCTTGAAGCACAATATCAAGGATATAAGATAGCATTTAATTCTCATGATATGCTAGATTTTTCCCCAGGATTTGTCCATTAGAATGATGGATGGTATACATTTTAATATAAAACATGAGCAGTGGTGAAATTTTCCTGGAGTGACTTTGAAATTGTACAGTCTCTCTTTGTCCAAATTTACTGCTATGGCTTCTAGTCAAAAAGTTTGCCAATGAATGGAATCAAAGTAATCAGATTTTTACACTAAAAGAACTAGTAAAATCTTGGTTCAGAGCTACAATTTCTTAATGAAGTACCAGTACCTGTAAATGAATTACATTTTCTGCCTTAAGTCTCCACTGTGCCTTAAGCACAGTTACTGCCTTAAGCACAGTGTCTGTTTATCCTTCAGAGTTGACCAGATAATCTAAAAGTATGAACCATTTTCGGGAATACACATGAAGCAGGTCCAATTTTTTAGTTTTCTGTAGAATGCAGTTCATTATAATTTTTCTGGTGAAAGGAATTTTTCCATAAATATTCCAATATATCCAAATCAAAACATATCTTTAGTTCCTGGAGCAAACTTACCCTGGTCAACAACTGGAGCTTTTATTATTAATCCAAACAAACATATATGTTAAGCAATGTTGTGATGTTTTGATAGTAAGAGGCAGACTGGCAGATGGTCAGTCACTGGTGGAACAGAGAACTGGGAGAAAGTTTGTCTGACTTGATCCCACCACAGTAAATTAATCCAGTGAAAACTGAAACTACAGGTTGAAATTCCAGGCTAAACACAGCCCAAGTTCATGCCAGCTTCTGCCAGTAGGACCCAGGGCACAGGGCTCATCTGGATGGTTTGTGAATGGGTACTAGCACAATCCAAAAAGTACATCTTGCAAGCCAAGGAGGGAGCATAGTCAGAGCAAATGAGGAATGCAGTGATTTAGCAGCCTCTGCCAATGAAGCACTTACGAAGTTCCAACCACAAATTAAATTAATTTCCTTCCAGCATCAGAAAACACCGAACAAAGGCAAAGACAGTCCCCTTGGGATGCAATGGGCCACAATGATAGAGGGAAATCTAATCTATTCTTCCCAGAACCGGCTTTGGTGAATTTGGCTCTCCATCTGTAAATCACCCCTTCATACCTTTATTAAGTATTTTAGTGCCAATGATTTAGAACAACGAAAATTGGTTTTGGACTCATGCAATAGCTTAGTGCAGTTTGTGTGTGAACCAACAATTTCAGCCTTCACCCTCAATTTTCTAGGCCAAATTCTTCCCTCAATCACACATTCTCAGTTTCACTTTGGGCAATAGAGTTACAGGGCTATAAATTTATGGCAGAAGTTTGTTTTCTAGGTCTCAGTGCTTTATAAATATATTTGATACATACAAAAGGGGGGCATCTATATGTCCCAACATTTATCACATTGTTTTAGGCATCATGGTAAGCACACCACCACACCTTGTTAGAGTTTAAAACATGCCAGCATTTGAGAAGTTAACATTACTTTAAACAAGGAAGAAACTGATGAACAGTATTCTTTATTCTTTTTGGTCTGGGCAAAGTTCTAGCAAATAGTAACATTATTAAATGACCAAATAATAATAAAAAGCTTTCTTAGACTATAAACCATTAATTTTTGGCATTTTGTAAACTTAAAAATAACCAGACTTTAAAAAAAAATCCAATTATTGATAATTACCTGGGACATTTCAACTCAGAGTGTAGATTCTCTGTCCAAGTTACAAACTCCTATAAACTGGGATTTATAATGGAAATGCTGACAGACCTTAAACAGAGGTGCTAGTCAGCACCACTATAATTATTATTTTGATCTATGTATTGATAGCTGTAACAAATTTATAGCAGCTGGAAGCTGGGATCTTAAAGGCCATAAATGGACCATATTTAGGCACAATTATATAGTGATATTAGTAAGAAATGTCGTGCTGGCAGTATTTCCAAACAAATTTTTTCCCCCCCATTTGGGAACATTTTTCTTAATCCATTCCCTCTCTGCCCCACCCTGAAATAATCCAATAGACTGCAAACATTTTATAAGTGGTAATAATTAAGCTACCGTTTAAAGGCTACATTCTGCTGTCCAGCTACTCCAGAGTAAATCCTGAGTAACTCCATTGACATAAATTTCTTTTAACTCAGTGGAGTTATTCTGGATTCACACTACTGTAACTGAAAGCAGCAATAGACTGTTAGACCTAAAAGTTGATATAATATGGCCCTACATGATGAAGACTAAGTTTCAACTGAAATCAGTAAAAATCCATGGCACAATATGGCCCAGAAATAGCAGCATTCTCTTCCCTCTTTTGAGCACACCTTACTTGTTTTGTTCTTTTCCTACTACATCTGTATAAAAATCAGAGGTGGGCCCCAAATAAAACATGGTATCTGAACACTTCCAACCTTTGTGTAAGTTTCAAATTTGAAACTAGACCCAAATTTGGAAATGGCGCTGTCATCACTCAGGGCCAGATCCTGCAGGTGCTTAGCATTTCTAAGAGGTAGGAATAAGTGTCCTCCATACCCACTGACACCGTGGAGCAGTGGAAGCTCAGAACCTTGTGGAGTCAAGCCCTAGTGAGAACAGAATTTGTCCAATTGCAGCTCTGCTATTGGTTTTGCATTTGATTTTTTTTTTTTTTTTTTTTAAATAAAGGATTCAGCTCTGGTATTTGTGTATCTACTCATCTAACTTAGAGGAGCAGCTCAGAGATAGTACTCTCTATGGTATTGTATTTTCATAAAAGGCAGCATACTTAGCTATTTGATGACAACTCATCCTGTACACAGTCTTCCTGTTCAGCACCACATGCTCATATGCTCCTTCCAAAGAAGTTAGCATGGATATTTGTCCGGAGTCAACATGACCAGGCCAATTGACAGGTGGGCACTCACAGATGCAGTGAAAATTGTAAATTGTTGTAAATCAAATGTCTGTGGCTGGCTTATTAAATAGCAATACATTCTGGAGATAAAAATGCAATTGTCAAGGCTAGCTGTGACATCTGTGAGGTTGAAAGGTTAAAGAAATTTTTGGCATTCCCCTCTTTCGGACCCCAAGCCCAAACCTTCCACAGAGGAAACTTTCACCTGTAAGAGTGAGAGGCTGAATGTGTGTGCGCACAAACACACACACAGTTTCTAAGTCAAAGTGGACTTAGGGTGCAGAATGTAGCCATGGAATCAGTAAAAATCAATGGGATAACATAGCATATAAGACAGTACAGAACTGGCACCCGAGCTGTGTTATTCCATTCAATAAACGTACTAAGACACCTGTACTGAATGAATGCTTTTCTCCTCTCCCTTTACACCTGATGATATTTTAGATATTAAGAGAAAATAATTACATCCTCCTCTTGGGAGGTTTATTTCAAATCCTTGCTAGGGCCCCACTGTGGCCAGGGCTTACATTTTTCAGAATTGATATTAGGCACCATGAATAGTCTGAAACTGCACATGACATTTCCTCACACTAACAATGACACTGTAACTTGGAAATGTTTCCCAATACAACAACACGTTTTCCTTCTTTGCGTATTGCTCATTATTTACCCTTCTGTCCTGTACTAGCAAACCACATCTATTACTTGTACAAATGTGACTATTTACAGTTAGAAGAGAACCCCAGGTTAGCCCCTTAGTGAGCAGTATTTGCCCCTGAGACAGACAGACTCTCTCTCTAATGGTTGCAAACCAAATTGACTGCACTGATCAACACCTTGTTTCACTGCAAAGGTAAATCACAGCAAGAATCCACAGCCAAGGGTGGATTGTTTTATTTTTTCAGTTTACATTCTGGTTTCATTTTTTTAAAAAGAGTCAATGTAGCTTTGTTTCTAGCTTTGTACTCCAATCCCATAAACGTAGGTAAGTGGTACTTACATGAAGGAAGACACATTAATAACATTTAATTGCTGAGGTGCGTGGATGAATGGTATTGCACACCATAGCTTCTAGAGGCAAATAGCCCTAGTATCAGCCTATCTACACATTATTTGCACAGCATTCCTCTGTTATGAACAGGGCCTGAATCCATTCTTCCAGCATACTTTTACCTTTTGATGTGCTTCAATAATTTTTTTAAATCCAAGATGTTAGCAGGTGGTACAAAAATGATTATGATTGATTTAAATTTGCTAAAGTCTAAAAGAAAATAGCTGCCTTCCCATTTGCACACCAGCAACTAATAGTGTACCTAAAATCAATTCAGTCCTCTGAAGACGAGAGTCACTGATGAAACAGTAAAGAGTGTTTCATCATTCCAAGGCTTGAAGGCTAAGACCGATAGACATTTCTTAACTAACCTGGCAAAATCTGCAGAACTCTATAAGGAATTCTAATGTTAGTGGCTTTTTACTCTCACCATGTGCAGAACTAGCTCAGTGCTTCAATTAAAATGTAAGCTTAAAGGAAAATCCCCAAAGGCCAATTTCAGTAGAAAAACACTTCAACAGATTTTTATTGGCTCTAGACATGGCCACTGATACTCATAGCCATGTCTCAATATGATTTTGGTATGAAGTCTGAATGCCTTAAATCGAAGCTTAAATTCAGCTCATACAAAGGAGTTTTAAAAACAGTGGTGTGACTGTACTTGTATCTATCTATGAAAACAGTAGTGACTGCTTCCACACACACAGCAGGTCGTCTGTTGATTTGGTTACATATTTTTGAGACTATTTTAAATCTAGTGCTGTTTCAATCATAGGGTAAAAATCAGCAAACATAGGGTAAATGTTGCTGTTTAGCTCAGTGAATTATTGACACACCATTTAGGCAATTCTTTGAATTACTGTACTTCCTAGAAAACTTTGTACTAGTGGTATGTGAGCTAGACTTCAGCCTCTATTAGCAGCCACCGAAATATTAGGGTAAGCAAGAGCTCAGATGTTCTTCTTAAAACTTTTTTCCAGTATTTCAATGTTTGTTTGTGACATTACATTAATATAAACATACACACTTTAGTTGTAACATCCAGTATAAGCATATGATATTATTGTACCAAACAGCAGCAGTAAAGCATTTAAGGGGAGAGCCCTCCATCAAACAACCTGAGGTGAAGTTGCTCTGTTCATTACACTGACCTACATGAACCATTATTGCCATTTGGCTCTGAATTATTACAAACAAACAAAAAAAATCAGTAGAAAGATTTAGCACACCTCTAACTCCAGGCTTTCCTGTTCTCCAAGATAAAAACAGTTTCCTCTTTGTGCCAGTTAGAAAACATATGTGAGTGCACCAGCACTCAGCTTCCACTGATAACCTTGTTAGTGCTCCATATAACTGCATGTAACCACTCAGCATGACATCCTTTTCCATTTCTCTTTATGAATAATTTTGTTATACCTCATCCATTTTCGAATGCTCTTTATTACAGCAGGCTACTACATTTATTAGAGTTCCCATCAGAGAATTCTTCTAGTTATCCTTAATGGTGCCATGTACTGCCCTCTCTTGACTGTAAACCTGGCACTTTTCAAAGCACATTTATTAGTTTATAACCACATTTTAAAATTAATGCAAAGAACTTTGTAAGAGAAAAACATGTTTGAATAAATATTCACACACATACAAAGCCCTATGATAGATCAATACTAAACCAACAAAAGGCAGGAATCTCACAGTAAGGCTGAGCCATTGTACTTATTTGACCCTGCTGTGTCCAGGTATCGCAGCAATGCCAGAACAATGAGTGCTTTTACATACCATATATGCTACAATACATAAATAGGCATAACAAGGTGAGAGAGGGATGGAATTTCCTGACTGTTGCTCAAGACCTCTCTATTATTTTGATGTAAAATTGGGGGGTGGAGGGCTAGACACACCTTAATTTTTCCAATTCCAATGTTATTTCAGCTCTTTCCCTCCCAGGTGGTGGTTGTAGGAGCAAACTTGGGCCCAATCCACACAAAAATTATTACCCTGCTACCAACTTAATCAACATCACTACAAGGCTGTTGAGAAGGGTTAGCAAGGAGACCCAGGCTGTGCTATTTTAAATATGCTGACCAAAAGAGTCAGTAAACTGGGAGGAGAATGGAAGTCCTGCAAGAAACAGCATAACGTTATTCCAAAATCTGGTTTTGGAACACAAACCAAACATTTGGAAGTTTTCCATGAAAGCGAATGGGGTGCCAGCTCCAAATCAGTCTGCCTGATGGCTGACTAACCCAGAGCCCTGGGTCCCTGACTCCAATGCAGACAGCCCTGCCAGGATCGAAGCCCAGGCTATTAAAGAGTTGTGACATGCAAGTATTTCATACAAAGTGGACTATCTTCAACAGGAGAGATTGAGAGAAACCCAGAATAGCTAGTAACCCAGTGGTTATGGCACTTACCTGGGATAAAGGAGACCCAAAGTCAAGGGTTTGAACTTGAGACCCTACTCCAGAGTGTGGATTTGAACCTGGCTCTCCCATATCCCAGGTGAGGGTCCAAACCAGTGGGCTATGGGACAGTGCAAGGCTTTAGAACTGTGAAGGAAACAATAATTAAAATTCATGAAGGTAAAGGGGCTGTAATGCAACATAAATTTTTCAAAGATGGGCCATGCCACACTAAGCTTCTTTGCGAAAATGACTGATTTTTAATAAGGAAAATGCAGTAGATCTAATATACTTGGACTTCAATAAAGCATTTGACAGAATATCACATGGGAAATTAGATAAATTAGAGAACATGGGAACTAGTACAAGAATTGTAAGGTGGTTAGGGAACTGGCTAAAGGAGAAAGGCAACAGATTCACCTTTCAGCTCAATCAGACTAGAGTTCCTCAAGTATCAGTCTTGGGACCTATCCTATTAAGTATTTTTTATTTATAAATGATGGCACAAAAAGTAGGTGTGCGCTAATAAAATTTACTGATGATACAAAGTTGGAGGCAAAACAGAGGAGAACCAGAATATTATACAGGAAGACTGACACAGAGTTTCCAATTAGGTACATAGCAAAATAACTATGTGGACAGGCCACAATAAGCAGTAAATCAAGTCCTTCCTTTCTACAATTCTGTGCCATTGGAAACAGTGTATTCTCCCACATATTGACTGTGGGAGTCCATGTGCTTGACCTCTGGGATTCTATCCCACATTCAAGATAACCCCAGAGGTTTCGCCTGGCTATGTCACACAGAAGCCTCAGGTAGGGTTCAGTGCCTGCAAGCAACCTGTTTTGCTGTGCACAGGACTCCTGACTTATCGCTAGCTGGCGCAAAATCTGAATAACCTTCTTATATCAGCTACAAGAATATAAAAACCAAGATCCACAACATACTGAAATACAGTTTTCACTTCAAATACACAAAGCAATATTTCCAGCATTCAGAACAGACAAGCTGCAATGTCCTCAAAACTACAAGTGTCTTTGCAACATACAACACAATGTTGAAAGGTAGTTGTGACAGACTTCTCTGGGGTGCAACCTAGGTCTGGGATACCACTGAGCCCTCTGGCATACCAATCTGGGCTCCCTCTCACATTGTGAGGCTGTGACTAGCTGCAGACCACTCCTGGTCCTGCACTCACACAAACATTTACACAGGCAGGGACACACCCAGCTGCAGTTATATGAATGCTTCTCCTTAGCCAATCATGAATTAACATGAGAGGGGGTCCAGACAGTCCCCTCCAGCTTCACAGCCTAGGTCAGAACCACACCATCCTGCCCTGGTCAAAAGCCTGATCAGTGTATATTTATTAACCAGTCCGCCCCTCCCTCAGTGTGAAGAGGATAATACACCAGCCCCCGTTCCTGAGCAGATTTCCCTTTGCACTTCAAACACACTGTTTTAAATAAGAAATATTTCTTATTTCTCCAGAAGGGGGAGAGAGGGGCAGGCGGTGGCCCAGGACCCCTCCTGGCCTCCGGAGGGAAAGGGGGGGGCAGGCTGGAGGGCTCCCTACCTGGCTTCACGCGCTGCTTCTGTTCCGAGCGCCAGTTCTGCAGTTCCCATTGGCCAGGAACTGTGGCCAACGGGAGCTGTGGGGGTGGTGCCTGCGGGCAGAGGCAGCGCACAGAGCCATCTGCCAGGAACTGAGGGAGGGGGGTGTTGCTGCTTCAGGAGCCCCCCTGAAGGTAAGCGACACCCCGAGCCCACCTCACCCCATCCCATGTCCCAACCTACTGCCCCCACCCACACCCAAACTCTGCTGCTGCTGGTGGGGGAGGAGGGTGCGATGGCTCAGTCAGCCCCCAGGCCAGCTGCACCGGCCACTGCAGAAGTCCCAGAAAGAAATGGAATCAGTGACTTCCGTGGCAAACTCGTAGCCTTAGGTATTAGTAAACATCTTATTTCTCTGGTAACCCTTTCTGATTTTTATGCCTCATTACTTGTACTCACTTAAAATCTCTTTGTAGTTAATAAACTTATTTTACTCTTATCTAATCCAGCATGTTTAAATTGAAGTGTCTGAATAACTATGATATAAGGTGGCATATTATTCCCTTTAAGGAATAATGGAATTATTATACTGTCTTGGAGAAGGGTAGGCAATACAGGACATATACCTCTGAGGGAAATCTGGGGTCACCCTGCAGTATAGCCAAGGCGGTTGAGAGCCAGAGTATAACCCAAATGTGACTGGCAGGCTGCAGTTACACACAGACACTCAGGGTGTGACCAGCTTGCTGGAAGAGTGTTTATAAGGAGCACATATGGGAGCTACTTCAGCAAGGCATTGTAAGGCACCCAAGCTTGTAAGGCAGGGGTGACAGCCCCCCACTGGTCTGAATTGTACCCTGGTATGTCACAGCTGGTCAAACTAATTTTTAAACAATGTTACAAAGCCAAGTTTCAGTCACACTATTTGTTTATGCCTGAAATATAAACAACTAAATATCTAGGAGTGTCATGGGAATGCTTATAAACCCTCAGTAATGCATTTTTATAAAGCACTGTGGGGTCTTTTGGTGAAAGACACTACCTATGCCCAATCTATTATTAACAATACATTAATAGTGATAAATAAGCTGTTTGGGCGTAAGTGTGAAAACATCAACTCTCATGCTTTCAAGGCTCCAAGTGAGAGGATGCATCTTACTGGTACATATTAATATACTCAAAGGTTATAAAGTAAAGCATTTAAAGTAAATAAAAGGAGGTGCAAAAAGAGGCATTTTTAAATGCTCATGAATATACCCTATTCAGAAATCTCTTGTTAGAAGATTGCACTGGGACACAGGATGTATGCCAGCTAACCATCTTCAGTCAGCCTGTCCACCGAGCATCCCCAATGCTCTGTGAATAGCTCAAATGCTTCTGGTAAAATAAAAGTGAGGGGTCTGAGAACACTGGGGAATAACGAACAGTGACGTCTGGCTGGTTATTAGATGTATTAATAATATGGCTTGAAGGAGAAGTGGCAGATGACTTTATTTAACAATATGCTTATAATAACTCATTCTAAGAATTGAGAGAGGCTACGATCCTGATTTGCTGAAAACAGCTAATGTACACTCTTATTCCTTTCCTTATGGCTGGTTTGTTGATGCTATCACCCAGGGGAACACCTAATGATTATACCCCATCCACTCCTTTTATTGCCCTTTTCCCTGATGTACCAAGAAAAAGAAATTCAGTCTTCCCTACCAGCCAGATTTCATGACCTGAGCAGTCATGAGACCGAGGAGATGAGACAAATTCCTTTTTAAACTGTGATTTGCTTCGTCCAGGATCCTTTGATTTGCTGCCATAGGCAGGAGCTGATGGATGAGGGAGGGAGGGAGGAAGCTATATCCCTAAAGCAGAATGGATCTATCCATTGGCCTCTCAGGAGGAGTTGGCTGTATATCCTGGAATGCCTAATGTTAAGAAAATTTATCTTGGTAAAGGCTCAGGAAAACATGTTTTTATTTTACCCAAAGTAAAAATATTGGTCAATGTGAAATTAAAAAGTGAAAAACAAAAACTTCCAGCCTCCTACACTCACTGTATCTCAGATTTCTAAAACAAACATACATTATATGTTTTATTTACTAACATTTTATTTGTATTTATAATGTAGTATGGAAGAGATTTTAAGAGGGAAAAAGGCAAGTTACAACAACATACCAAAGCAGTTAGAAAGAGATGCAGGAGACCTCAGTTCATACTACTTTGCCATTTTTCTCAGTTTTGTTTCTCACCTCACAAGAGAAGGTAATTCTTCATATTGCTTTCCAGCCAGTCCAACTGGAGCTATTTATTAGCCAAAAACTTCTAGAGGAATACATTAACATAGAATAAACATGCCCCAGAACAGGAACACACACTCTGAATCCAGCAAAAAAGGGACACAAAAAGAATTAATGGACACAAATTGTACATCAGGAATCAAAATACTCAAAAACCAGTGGGAGAACACTTTAACCTGTCTGGTCATTCAGTGACAGACCTGCGGGTGGCTATATTACAACAGAAAAACTTCAAAAACAGACTCCAAAGAGAGACTGCAGAGCTAGAATTGATATGCAAACTAGACACAATCAACTCCGGTTTGAATAAGGACTGGGAATGGCTGAGCCATTACAGACATTGACTCTATCTCCCCTTGTAAGTACTCTCACACCTATTATCAAACTGTCTGTACTGGCCTAGCTTGATTATCACTTCAAAAGTTTTTTTTTTTTTTCTCTTAATTAATTGGCCTCTCAGAGTTGGTAAGACAACTCCCACCTGTTTATGCTCTCTGTATGTGTGTATATATATCTCCTCAATATATGTTCCATTCTATATGCATCCGAAGAAGTGGGCTGTGGTCCACGAAAGCTTATGCTCTAATAAATTTGTTAGTCTCTAAGGTGCCACAAGTGCTCCTGTTCTTCTTTTTGCGGATACAGACTAACACGGCTGTTACTCTGAAACCTGTCAAAAAAGGGACGTATCTTAAGAATGTAGAGAGCTCAAAGGACACTCAATACCAAGCCACTCAAATAATACTTATCAAGCAATCCAAAATAGAGACCAAAGAAGGGGAAATGAATTTAGGCAATCTGTACATGCATATGCAGAAAAAACCACCTAACAGATGCATGGCACAGGCAGTTGTGTCATCATTCCGCTAAATGGAATTGCAACACACTCACCTCTTAAATGATCAAGCCAGCTACTTATTGATAGCTCTGGTTGTTCATCGAGGCTAAGTGAAGTTTGTCTTGAGTTTCTTTTTAGTTCAATTTTCCAATCCATATATGAAAAAATGCATATGATCATTCACAGTACATACTTTATATACAGTTTATGTCCAAAACACTTAACTGAAGAGCTCTGTGTAAGCTCGAAAACTTGTCTTTCACCAGCAGTAGTTGGTCCAATAAAAGATATCACCATACCTACCTGTCTCTAACAAATTTTAGCCAGTTAACCCTTGCAGAAGTCCTACAAATTAGCACCAGACTCTTTTCTTCAAGAGATGATTGGACAGTCTGTTCTGCCAATTCTGCAATTAATAGCTACAGAAAACAAGCCAAAGAAGCCAAACAGCCCAACCTCTCCTGCCTAAGCCAGAGTTGTCATATTCCCCTATCCTGGTCAATGGGACCCAGTAAATCCATTAAGGGATTCTGCAGAGTTCCAAACCTGTAATCCATGGGGTTCTCCGATCATCAGCACTGAGCCAATGTCCAATTAACTGGATTAGTTTAATTGTTTCTACCATTTTGAGAGCAATAAATGTGAATTCACTATCTCCTCTCATGGCCTCCAGAGGCCTTCTGGAGTCTTTAAAGAGGATATCAGACTCATTGTTCATTGAGGTCTCTTAAACAGTGTGGAAGTCCTCATGAGGCACAGTAAACAGATCAACCTGCTGCTATTTTGGAGTGGCAGAGTGAAATTGCACAAGTCCCGCAATCTCATACTACTCTAACAATGCAAAAGATCCACAATTGTTTTCTTTCATAGACAACCTAATCACTAGTTCATTTAAGATTTAATAAAGGCAGCATATTGAAGCAAGTTTTGTTTCAATTAGTTATATTAATGCCTACAGCTCTCAATCAAATCTCTCCACTGTACTGCACTTAATTATGTTTTGTGTTTGTATGTTGTCAAGCCTAAGCCAGAACTTTTCACAAATCTGATCTTATTATGAGGTTATTTTTAAAAGAACAATGACATGAAAGTAATGAAGGCATGTTGTCCAATAATATATTATTCAACAACCACAGAATTGTTAACTTCCTTTGCATCTAAGCAAACATTGTATTTCTCATGGGGTATAATTGCACAGATGATTAAGGCAGTCCTTGAGGGGGTGGAGAGGCAGGTAGAGATGTTTTGGGTGGCAGCTTGTTAGCCATAATGATTGAAGCATGGTCAACTGCCTCTAGCACATTCAAAACTATTCTAAAACAAAGATATTGTAACAAATTTAGAAATGGCTAGCGCCACCAATTAGCAAAACTGCTAATTTTTGCTTGCTACAGTAAAATAAAGTGTGTAATTTGCTAGCATCACCTGCAGGTGAAAATATAGTACTGTGCTGTATATATGAAATACATACTACAGTATCTAAAAAAGTGTAAACTGATAATACATAAGATAGCAAATGATGCTTGCCAATTTGCTTAATGCCAAGAAGGGTATCATGCAAATATAATATAATAGAAGCTATTACTCTATTTGTTTTAATTGTGTCAAGCACAAAATTTGTAAATATGTGATTTTACATTGTATTTACAATATGTAATGCCTTGAATAAGTGTATTACCTTAAAATTAGACATACCTGGAAATGGATAGGGGTTTGAATGTGACACATGTAGTTATTTCTAGTGTGTCTAAAAACACTTCCTCAAGTGACAATGAAAATTAGCCTGGCATCTAAGACAATTGGACATTATTAGAACCAAAACTAATATAAGGGCCAGTGGTATTATAGCAGCTGGCTCAGATATAAGGAAAGAAGGAGTAGACCTCAGGGAGAAAGCACTAGGGATGGGAAATGCAGATCTTGAGGGAAGGAACCCCAGGAGCCACCAAGCCTGGAGAGGAAGTGGGTTGTACAGTGGGTTGGGGACTCCATTTGCTTATACATGGTGTTAGAGAAGTGGGACTTTTTAGATCATCTTTGCCAAAGAGTTATTGGGGGGGCGGGGGGGAAATGGAAGAGATCCTGAAACACTAAACAGAATAGCAGCAGCAAGCTCATACCGCAGACCTAGGACAAAGGCCAGTACATGAAGGAGCAGCAGTTTTCCATGCTGACAAAGTGGGATCATGATTAGGTTTCAACTGGCTGGTAAGGATCTCCATGAGCGGAAGGGTCCTGGGCTATCCAGTTGCCTCCAGTCCTTATGGGCTAGATGGAAACAGCTCATCAGCCCTGGATGAGGAATTGTCACAAACCATGAGGCTATTAGAGTTGAATCCTCAACAGGCTGGGAACCGCAGAAGAGAAGTAGAAATGATAATATCCAAAAGGAGCTTCTCCCTTGAGGATGCAGCCATGCATTTTTGTTCAACTGGGCAATCGGATGGCCTCACCCAGAACTGCGGCTAGTGGGATAACTAATGAAATGGTTGGTTTTAGGCAGAGGTTTCATGTAGTATTGTTTTGGAATTACTTTTCGGTTTGTAAACTAAGCCCCAGAAGGGGTAAATCTGTTTTACTCTATGTTTTGCACATGGTAATTGCCGGTGCTGGCATTTCAAATGAGTAGAGCAGGTCTAAAAACAGGAAAATGTGTCCCCCTTCTTTTTGTCAAAACATTTTGAAATTCGATATCTTTTGACCAGCTCTAATAGAATGCTTTGAAGAAGAAAGAGGTGCTGCCTCAAACCACTTGGAATTTCAGAAAAGACTATTTGACTGTTTCATGACAATATCCAGATATCTCTAATGCAGACATTGGTATTTCAAGCTCTGTTTTCTATAGCTCCTCTCTATTAGGGAGAGATTTATTTTCTTTCTTCCAGGCAGAAGAGAATGCAGCTTGCCCTGAAAAGGCATTTTAGAGTTCCAAAATAGGCCCTTCCATTTCCTGCATTTTCTTTGAGATTGCTTCAGTCAGTGCTTGATAAAGTAAACTGTACAGTGTCAAAATGTTGGTGACAAAACCCCAGGAAACCAGAGGTTTAGCATGAAACTTTTGGGAAATGATGGACTCCAGCTACAGTAGCAAATACAGCACCGAATCACTTTAACCTCTGGGCCCCTACATTTAAAAATTCCTTTGGAGGTGTGTGGTTTGGTTCCCTCCCCCACTCCCCTAACGAATGGCATAAGCTCAATTCAGGGTACTTAGGGATTTGTCAAGCATATGAAAATAAAGGTAAATGCATTTCCAGGAAGTTAAACGGAAAGACTGGCAGAGAGATCTCAGAATGGCAAAATGGTTTGTAATATGACCAAGAGTGTCCTTCCTTCCTTCCCTGTTAAAAGCACTTGAGGCATAATTTACAGCCTGGTTTAGCACAAAATGAAGCCAGAATTGCACAGCTTTAACATCCTGCATGAGGCTTCCATAATGCAGATCCTGAAGGAGTTCTTCGCTAAATCAGGCCCTTAGAGTTCTCAGTATGCATGTGCAACCACTGTTGGAAATGGGGAAAGGAAAAGGGGGACCCTCCTTAATGCTGCAGACTGATCAGAAGGTCAAAATAGAGGACAGAAGATGCAATGGTCTGTTCCAGTTGGGCAGAAGAATTTTATGTTTGTTCAACAGCACAAGTAACTCAAGCTCAGAATAAAGGTTGGTTGTCAGGTCCTTCTGGAAGAACCTACTGGAGCTGAGCTCCTACACTCTTTCAGCTCTGTGCATAACTCACATGAACATTAATGAGAGTTAAATGCATGCATGAAGAGAAGAACAGATCCCTTAGTGATTTGTCAAGACAAAATTCAAAATAACTTAGAATGCTCAGAGGTAAATATTAGGTTTAGGAATTAAAAACAGCAGAAGTAGTGGAACAATTGCTGATATGACATCCAGGAACAAGCTATCCACTGTAGCAAGGTTTCATTAGAGTCATGGCCTGCAGCCATACCACCTTGTCCTGTGATTTTAAAAGCGAAGTAGGGTTGGCTGGTTAGTATTTGGATGAGAGACCTCCAGTGAGCATCCCCATAGCATTAGCTTTTACTTGCATCATTGATAAGTGAAGAGAAGTTGTTTGTTGTTGTCGTCAGAGTTCCTCAGTAAGAAAAATCCCTGTAGTTGTTCAGGTGCACCTTCCTTCTGCAGTACCAAGACAGCTGTAACTCAGACAGGTGCCAAGTACCTCACAGGCTGGGATTCACTCCCTAGTGGAATGTCTCTCTTTGGCTGTATGTGGGCCATGCTTGCTTAATGTCACAGTTTTGCCTTTTAGTTCACTGCAACAATCAGGGTCATATGACTCAGCAGGTTATACATATTTGAGATGGGTAGAGGGAATCAGAACACACTCCACAGTGTCTTATATCAAAGCACTCTTAACTTTATTGTAGAATAAGATTGGGAACTTGGGCCGCAAGACAAGTCCCTTCTTAATTTTTCTTTTTTCCTTGCCCTGAATATGCTAAAGCATGGGCCTGCGTACTTGTTACCACGGGAATTCTTCCTGAATATTTGTGTATGTACTTTAATGAAGTGAAAATACTGCAGCTTTTCAGCTCAGTGAAGCCTTTATTATCCAGTTTTAAACAAAATGCTGGACGGGCTCCCATGACCTTACAAACGGTATATGAAATCAGTTATTTATGGATATCCTAAGAAACTGCTTGTGTGAAAGGACCTTTGAGGAATTTCTACAGACAAAGTGGTTTGGAGGCTTTGGATCAATCCCTTGAATAGCAAGACAAATTTGCAGTAAAGGAAAGCATCACATTGGGGAGGTCTTGATAACTAATCACTCTATGTAAACAGAACACTCTTGAGTCTGCACATTTTTCTTTTTCAGTTTTGTTGTTGCATCTACATAAACAGCAGCCACTAGTATTTTTTGAGTTAAGAAGTCATAATTTCCAGCTCTTTCCATATACTTGTAACCACAGGTCCAGTGTACTTCAACAGCAGCCCTGCTAACAACAAGTTGTGGACTACAAACTGCGGCATGTTGAGAGAACTTCCTGGTTCCTGCCAGGATGTACCCTCTGCACCCCCAGCAGGAGGTCTCAGCACTGACTGAGCTAGGCGCATGGAGCAGGCAGGCAGAGAGGAGGCTGCTGGACTCTAATCTTGTTCTATGTTCTTTACAGAATAAAGTTTTGTTCCTGGTGGTTTGTCTGAGTGGGTCTGGTCTGAGGTGACCACACTGACATCATAGAGCACACAAAGGAGTCTCGGGCCCAGTTTCCCAATAGGGTTGCCAGGCGTCCGGTTTTTGACCGGAACGTCTGGTCGAAAAGGGACACTGGCAACTCTGGTCAGGCCATTGAAGTCTGGTCAGTGGCACAGCAGGGCTAAAGCAGGCTCCCTGCACCTCCTGGAAGAGACCAGCATGTCCCGCAGGGGCGATCAGGGAAGCTCTGTGCTCTGCTCCTGCCCCCAGTGCTGGCTCTGCAGCTGTAGCAAATGGGAGCTGTGGGGCAGCGCCTGTGGGTGTGGGCAGTGCACACTATGCAGAACTGCCTGGCTGTGCCTCTGCCTAGGGGCCGGACATGCTGGCTGCTTCCAGGAGCAGTGCAGAGCCAGCAGAGGCAGGGAGCCTGCCTTAGTCCTGCTGTGCTGCCAATCTTGAGCTGCCTGAGGTAAGCACCACCTGGCTGGAGCCTGCACCCCAAACCTCCTCCTGCACCGCAACCCCCTACTCCAGGTTGGAACCCCCCCGCACCCTAACTTCCTCCCAGACCCCGCATCCTCACCCCTTACCCCAGCCCTGAGCCCTCTCCCACACTCCAAACCCCTCCTGGAGTGAATGGGGGTGGGGCCTCAGGGCAGCAGTGTTTGGTTTTGTGCAATTCAAAAGTTGACAACCCTATTTCCGAAAGTTGTGTAAAAAGTCACAAGGCAGGCTTCCCCTTAAACAACCTCATACCGGGCCAGTGAACAGGTAGGTGGGTGGGTAGGGGGGCGCCACATACTCAATGCAGATAGAGAAGTTGAAGGGAGAGCATCTCCATTTGGTTTCCAAATGCTGCTGTATTCCTACAATATACTACGCTGAATGTGAATCTCTACTTCTTAGTTAGCCACAGAAGGCAAAGGAAAAGATCAACAATAATAATAATAAAAAAAGTATTTGCAGCATCCTACATCAGTCTTCCACAACAGAAAGATGCAAACTGCTAACGCAGCATATTACCCAGGATAAATTCAGGATTGTTGCCTACTGTCAACTGTTTTTAATGGGCATGCACTCAACACGGACAGCAATAAGTGAAACGCCAGTTTAAATTTTTTATAAGAAGTTCACATCTCCTCACCCCGCTCCCAGACAATGCTGTAAAGTTCTGGAGAGAGGTTGCACAAAGCAACTACAAATAAAGTGCATGCACATAAATAACTTAGTCTGACTTTTTGTTTAATGTCCAAGATGATAGGAACAGATTGTATCATGAACTACTTTCCTTTTGGCTAATTAAATAGCAGTCCCCACTTACCATAAAGCATATTCTTATTAAAACAAGTATCTATAGTCACTCTGCTGGATAAATTACTTCCAAGTAAGTGCCATAAAGCCCATTACATTCCTGCTTTAGAAGTGGATCAGGTCCAAACAGACAATCAAAGGATTTCACTGGGATTATTTTAGATTAGAAAAACTAAGGGAGACATGAGGCACTGACAAGATCGTAAAGGCATAAAGGATAAATTAGCAGTTACATACCAAACAAAGTGCTCTAGCAGTATAATAGCATATCCAAAAGTCAAAATAAATTCCTACTGTATTAACCTTAGCCAAAATGGAAATCTGTTTATGCAGGAATAAAAATGTCATGAGTAAATGTTATCTTCTGTAGAAATCAAAATAGCTATTTCAAAGGTACATATAAAAAAAAAAATCTCCCTTCAAAACTCAAAAACGGACTAAGTAGGAGTTCATTCCTTCTATATGTTCCTTTTTACATTTAATAGAGAAAGCCATTTTATGATTTACCATATTAATGAACCATTATTGCATAACTGCATTTTTATTGCAAATATATTACCTGCTCAATGATGCTATTTTTCCAGAAAAAGTTCACAGTATAGATTCTATGGGAATGTTTCCTGCTGCCAGTTCCTAAATCTTTCAAAAGCTGTCAGCAATCTCAGAAATCAAGTATGAAATACCCTAGCAAGCCTAAGCACATGCATAAGGCCTTCTATTTTTTAAAATTGCAACACAAACCACTAAAGAAACACCTTAAACATATAAGGTTATTGAAAGCAAGATCATCCTATCTCACTTGTCAATCTAAAGGACACTGTCAGCTGAGTGAAATTTAAGCTACAATTTCTATAAATATAACTTGACATTTAAAAGCTAACAGATTTTTATGGCTAATTTCTGCCCAAACTAATTATCCTTAGAGTCACATTAACAACCCCTTAATGCTAACATCAAACCAAATCAAATAAACATGTCTACACTGAGTACCAAACTCAGAGGAACACCCTGTCTTTCTTATTCCCCTTCACTTAGCTCACCATGCACAAGGTCTTACCTGCAGTTCACCAGAGGCATGGAAAGTCTGTCTAAAAGCTCCATGGAACTAAGAAGAAAGAACTAGTTTCTAAAGATGCCATGGTGAGCTTTTAGTATGTCTTCATGCCTTGCTTCACTATAAACCCCTGCCACATGGAAGCCTTTTTCGGATGAAGATAAATGGGAATTAGCCAAATAAGTGCATAGCACCAAAGTAATACATTCCTACAATGGGGACTGTATCGATGCCACAGTGTCCTCACATTTTATACCAGAGCATATGTGCAAATATTCCTTACAAAAGCTTACTAGGGAAACTGATTACCAATGCTTCCATCAAATCTGATTACCAGTGCTATCCTATTACTCCCTTCTTATTACAGGAACCATTTGCAAAGTGGTAGTTACAGGCACACACTGTTAATGGTTAATGGGATTTTTATGGGTAATTTGCCCATTCACTTTTTGTTATTAAGATTTGTGCACATAATTCCAGTGCTCAATTTCAAGATTACATTCCATAATGTCAATTTGTGGGGTTTTTTGTTTGTTTTTTGCTAGAAGATACTTTAGGAGTATAATGTGCCCACTTAATGTATGGTACTATACACAGTTTTACATGCTGACTAATACACAGAATAGCTAGAAAGCTGCCCTAATGGGATGAGTGAGAATCCCACTACTGCAGGAGAATCTCAAAGTGGTTTAGCCACCTCTAAATCACCTACTCCCAGGCCCACCAGAATGGATTGTATATCAGAGGCAGTGATTTGTGCTCTAGCAATCTTTGGTTTGCAGAATAGCCTCCAGGGGACAGTTCCACCAGCTGGTCTTAGGTGGCCTTTGGTGATCCAAATCAGCTGTAGGCCAGCCCTGAGAGAAAAGGTGATTAAGAATAACCTTTCTTCCCTACTCCTTGTATTCTGTGCTGAGAGCAGCTAGGCCAGATACAGTCTCATCAGTATTCTGTACATACTTTGGTTGAGCTATTGACTATCCAGAAATAGGACTTTACAAACTTGTAATTTATGGGTATATTGTCACCAATAAAAAGTGCAGCTGTTCCTTTTAGGGAGGCGGGGGGTAAGGCAACAGCAGAGTTTTTAGTCTTATTGCCTGTGGGTTGCAGGTTCAAAAGCTACATACTCATAACTGCTTCTTGCTTTCATATTTTATTTAAGAAAAGTAATCAGAAATTTTCATAAGTCTTAATTAAGCTCTTCAAATAAACAAAGCTTAAGTGGAGTTGGCACAAAAAGTAGGATTATAAAAATAAGACCCATGGCCAGGAGGGTTGATTCAAAAGTGGAGCCTATAGAAGGAAGAAGAAAGAGAAGAGGGGAGGAAAAATGGAGAAGATGACTTGAGAGAAAGGAAACAAAAGGACGGATCAGAAGATTTAGAATAATAAAATATACTGTAACTGCAATGGGGGACACTCACCTCTTGTGAGCACTTCCTGTTGGCTGGTTGCAATCCTGCATTCTTTCTCTCTGCTCCCAGTGCCACCTGTTGCCCTGGCTGGGCAAATCTTCAGTGGCTCAGCCCTCTGGCTAAGTCACACAGTCTAAAATGGTGAACCCCTCAGGGTACGCAAGTCCAAAATAAACACAGCAGAAGTCTCCCAAATTCCCTTGCTCAAGCTGGACTTAGCGCCTCCTTCCTGAGAGTGCCTTCTTGCTTCAGCCCTCTTGGCCCTCTTTAAAACAACCTTTCGATTACAAACTGGTTATGAATTTTCCAACCCAACCTCATAAAAACAAAATTGATCCAGGTTACATTTCACAGATCTGATCTCATGCAGATTTGAGCTTTACTAGGCTGTCTGGAGTAAACTGGATAATACTTAATAATGCCTCAGTTCAGGGGACTGGACTAAATGACCTACCAAGGTCCCTTCCAGTTCTACATTTCTATGATTCTATGATTCCCAGATGTTGCCTGAACATCATAGGTTAAAAACAATTCAAGACCAGGGGAGAGCTCGAGAGCTCCTTGTAGCCCTCAACAACACTTGAGATCCCTGAATGGACTCACATAGATCTACCCATAAATATTATTTAAAACACTATGGACATTTCCAAATGTACCTACTTTTCTAATATTTAGATTTTTAAAACAGTAATGGTCCTTTAATGGCTTGTTCCTGCTGATATTTTAAAAATTTATTCAAGTTTAATGTTTGGGTTTTTTTTTTTTCTGGCATGTGTGTACATACATAAGAAACATTAGAATTGGAATATACATACATAAACTATACCAGACTGGCCTATTTCATGTATGTGTATAAAAACACTAGGGTGACCAGATGTCCCGATTTTATAGGGACAGTCCCAATAATTGGGGCTTTTTTTTTTATAGGGCTCCTATTACTCCCCTCCCCGTCCCGATTTTTCACACTTGCTATCTGGTCACCCTAACACACACACCCCCCCTCTACTTTTCCGCACTGTAATTTCCCATCTGTAATAGGGAGATAATGCTACTTACCTCCTTGGTAAAGAGCTTTAAGATCTATTCATGAAAAGTACTATGTTAGAGCTAGCTATTAACATATATACATATACACACACACAAACATTGCAAGTTTATGTTTCTATGAGAAACAAAATTGTAAAACCACTGAACTGTTTATCAAACTTGATTTGTTTTGTAGATCTAATTGAGATTTAAGCTAAGCTTGAAGACTGCATGATATACATATATATCAATCATACCTTTTCAGTGGACAAAAGTAAATGAGAATCTTCTAAGAAAATCTGGAAACAATGCATTCCCGAAATGGGTTACCTACATTTCAATGAGCGCTATAAACAGGCCAAGCTGAAGAAAAATTGTTGAGTATTTTCATAGTTAAGTTTCTCATATTAGCTTATCCACACTGAACATTACACATGTTGATAACTAGAACTGACTGAAAAAAAAAAAGTAGTTCCATGAAAAATTTGAAAAAGTAAAAATTGTTTTAATTGGAAGGCTTAAAAATGGACCCATTTTTTGTTTTCTCAAAAATAACTCTCTTTTCATTATTTTTTAAAATTAAAAATATATTGAAATACTTACCAAAACTATTACCAAACAGTTACAAAATATTACTGAAAAGGTTGCAGTGGATTTCATAGGAGCAGGGTGCCATTTTTCACTAGGCCTTTTAAAGAAGACTGACTTTATATGGTATGTGTGTTCTAGTTTATTAGGTTTGTTGCTGCTGAAAATTTTTCTAAGCTGAATTTACAGGGTACATGCTTCATGGCATAATTACTACATTTAATCATGTTTGTGAGGAGAGCAGGTTTTGCTTTTAGAGTGTGTTTGATGTTTAGACACACACACACACACACACACACACACACACACACACACACACACACTTTTTTCATGGGCTGGGTATGTGAGGAGAGGGATGAATGCTTATGGTTATGACGTTTAAGGGTCTGTCCACGTTGGAAGCTGAAGCACTTTGTTTATCCAGAGTTGAGTTACAATCCAGAGGGTGCCAATGCAAACTTCTCCCGACTACCATGCCAAAAATGTCAACCCTGTCTTTGAGGGACAGCTCTCCCTCACAGCGATTAGCACTCAGAGACAGCTCAGTTTAAAGCTGAACTGTGGTTAAAGACCAAGCAGTAAACTATTCTGTCTCAAACACAGCAGTTTTTAAATATGCTTTTATCTGATTTTCTCCATATTTTTATCTCGGCAGGAATCTTCTTTCACCAGCTAAGTTGACTAACTGTGTCTTCTAGCCCGCCTCTGTATCAAACATACAGTGTGTCCTTCAAACTGGGAACAGAGCTTTCATCCTCCAGGAGCACTAGGATCAGCCGCTCCAGTGGGCATGGTCAGTAGCACAAGGACAATACACTTGATTTCTTCTCTGGAGACCGAGACGACACAACTCTTGAGATTCTCCTTGCAACGAGCTGGAATTCCCAACTTGCAATGAAACTGACTTGTTCCAACTGGCAGCGCGTTGTGTTAGAGGCCAACTTTCTCATGCAGTTTTAAGGAACACTTGCCAAGCGTGTCATCTCAAATTGTGATTTTTTTTCATAAAGCTAATATATTATTGCTAAATGCTCAGAGATTAAGAGAGAAAAAAGCAGGGGAGGCTTCATTCTGCTGAGACCTGTGTGTGATTTAATTTGATTTTTTTTGGCTGCTCAACTCTTATCCAGCATTGAGACCTGCCCCCTGCACAGCCCAAATCACAGCCATCTGCCGATTTCTCTGTGAACTTGCCTCTCAATAGCTGGCTCTCCCCGTGCCAACAAATATAAGAGGGAACAAGCAAATCTTCGGTCCATGGCAATAGAAGATGAGCTCCTATCTTAAGTGTATGAACAAGTGCCAGTCTCTCCTTCGAAGCACTCCCTCCCGCTGAGAAGGGCACCTGTCTGACATGTTGCTGTTCTAGCCCTCTGGCAGGAATGACATACATGCAGTATGGCCTACCATGTCCCCACTACCTTTAGGGCAGACATGACCATTCCCTCAAAGTATGCGATAGACACCTTAGCTTTAGTGGAACAAATCTCTTTCCCTTCCCCGGGATTACGATGAGAGTTTCTAACACCATGCCAGCTTGGCTGAAAGGGAATGAGCTGGATGGAGCCTCTGCTCCCAGGATGGTAACAAGTGGCACTATCATTAGACTTCCCAGCTGGCTTCTTATGCGTAATTTAATCAGAAGTTTGCTACACAGTGCCTACATAATGGAGCTGCAATGTCTTATTGGGGCCTCTGGGTGTTGCCACAATAAAAATAATATATCTTTCCTCTTCTGTAGCACCTTCCGTCTCAGGACCTGAACACAATTCACAAATACTGGGCTGAATTCAGAAATGATTTTTAAAAGGGGAGTAAGTTATAAAGAGGAGTGACATGAACAACCTAGACCTTCTGAGACTCTCTTAGACCCCTTTAGATGGACCCACTTATCTCTGAGTAGGAGAATCGATGTTGCTACCATTTATTTGGCAAGGGCAATCATAAAGGAGTCACTAAGTAATTCAGCAATATGAAATTATTCAGGATTCTTACTCTGCAGTAATTCACATGAGGTACAAACTTGGTTCCCTCCCCAACCCCAACCACACACATAGAGCTCTACCTTCGGGTAACAACCATATCTACAGATATCAATAAAACTAGTCACAGTTAAAATTCCAAAGTGTAGAAGTTTGGTTGAATTCAGATGTGTTTCCGGTCCTTTTCAATCTGGACAAAGACCTGTGCATCTCACAGGATCAGACTTTTCTAGGAGATTTCCAGTGCAACATAGTTTCAGCTGGACTGAAGGAGTATAAGCCTGATCCTGCAGGTGGGCCTACACTGCCATGTGGTCCATCTGCGACTGCTAGTGGCAAAAATCCCCAATGGCCAGAGATGGGGCACTAGATGGGGAAGGCTCTGAGTTACTACAGAGAATTCTTTCCCAGGTGTCTGGCTGGTGGGTCTTGCCGACATGCTCAGGGGTCAATTGATTGCCATATTTGGGGTTGTGAAGAAATTTCCCCCTGATCAGATTGTCAGAAAGCCTGGGGCAGGAAGGGAGGGTTTCCCTTCCTCTGCAGCATGGCACATAGGTCATTTGCTGATGTAAACTAGAGTAAATGGTGGATTTTGAAGTCTTAAATCATAATTTAGAGGTTATGGGTCTATTACAGGAGCAGGTAGGTGAGGTTCTGTAGCCTGCAATGTGCAGGAGGTCCGACTAGATGATAATTATAGTCCCTTCTGGCCTTACAGTCTAGGAGAAATATTTCCATTACATTTTTCAAGCAAAGATTCCAATGGGCATTTTTTTCTTTATCTAACAAACAGTCCCCTTTAAAACAGTGGAATATTTTTGCTAGCCTATAGGGATCAGAAAGCGAAACTGAATAAAAACTGAATACAAACAACTGAGAGATTGATTGGACTATTTTTATTGTTCAAACTGAGAGCAAAGCAAAAAAGGAAGTCAAATAGTGAAAATTGAATTATTTTTTAAAATTATTTCATTTTTAACGATGGAAGATATTATTAATAGCAATGACAAATTGCTAATAAAAAGTTAGCATTTGCCTATTGTTACCAAACAGTGTTATCTGAGATATCACATGCTATAGATATTCTGGAGGAATTTGTGAAATTGCGACCTATAATCCAGGTCATGGGTCCTTGTTTCTCTAGCCTTGTGTAAAACAGCCAAGGGGTATCTCAGTTTCTTCTACTGATGGGATACTGTAGAGGGGTTTGGCCGGGGCTCGTCCCTCTCCGGGATGGCGGGGAACCACACCACCTCTGTACTTTCTTCCAGTTGTTGACGGGGAATTAGCCTAGCTGCAGGAGTCTCTCGCCGCATCAGCAGTAGAGACAAACACAGACAGTTATTCATGCCCGGGCCAGCTCCAGGCATCAGCCCAGCAAGCAGGTGCTTGGGGCGGCCCCTGGAAGGGGGCAGCACGTCCGGCTCTTCGCTGGCAATTCAGCGGCGGGTCCCTCAGTCCGTGTCAGAGGGAAGGACCAGCCACCGAATTGCCACCAAAGAATGAAGCGGCGGCGCTAGAGTTCCCGATCGCGCTCATGGCTTTTTTTTTCTTTGCTTTTTTGCTTGGAGTGGCCAAAACTATGGAGCCGGCCCTGATTCACGCCCGCCCCGTGATTGGCGGGCAATAGTGAGTCCAGGGCTCAGGTCCTCAGGCAGGAACTGAGCAACAGTTATATAATTAGCAGGCCCCGGCCACGGGTCAGAGCCGGGAAACAGAGAGTCAATGGCTCAGGCCCTCAGGCAGGGGCTGAACAAAGGCAGATAAACAACGAGCCCAGGCTCTCGGCTCAGAGGGGAGCTAGGCCACAGGTGTCTGGTCTCTTCAGGGGCATCTCCTCCAGTGAGCTCTGAGGTTGGGCTTTTATACTTCCTGTCCTGTGCCTTGACCTCTGGGGGGCGGGTGCAGGACTCGCTGGCTCCATCCACTTTGGTGTCCGGAGGGGCATGTCCCTCTCTGGGGCAACAGGGGACCACACCGCCTCGCTACAGGTACCCACTATATAATTTTGGATCCTCAGATGAACAGGATTCCTACGTAATAATAGTAGGTATGAGAATATGGATATCGTTTTTTTAAAAACTGTATCAGGAGTCCAAACAGGACACAGACTTCAAGTTTTAGGCAGAAGTTCTATAGTGAAAGAGAGAAAGAGAGAATAGTTTTAGGGATAATGCAGTGTTCCTAATAAAACTCCCAGTGCAGTCTTAGAAAAAAGTGACTATGTTATTTTTTTACTCTTGTCACATTACAGTGAGCAAGAGCATTTTCCTCCGTTGGATGACTAAGTAAAAAGGCTTCAGCTGGTATAGGGCTGAAACCTGCTAGCTTGCTTCAATGCCTCATGATCCGCCCTTCCCAAAAAATGTACACAAAGAGAATATTTAGGGGATGTACACAAATAGCTAGTGCTAGGCTCCCAAACATTTTGGAGGTAGTGCAAACCCATCTCCATTGTATAAAAGTTACTTACATTATGTTTTCTCCAGATTTTGCTATAAGGTTTGGTTCCTGACATTTTTCACTTTTTAGTCTCAGAGTGACACTAAAGGACCTAAACCGGCTCTTTGAGGATTCTCCCAGTTGGTGCAAAGTCTGCAACCTGCTCTGTACCTCTCCGGCAGAGCATGTAATGGAAGAGAGGGGGCAGGCCAGGATGGGAGAGTTCTGGACCAGAGTATACAATGCCTAGGTTTTCACCTCAACCAGCTAACATATGTTGAGATGACTCTTGCCCTATCAACATAGCCATTTTAAAACATGTTAGTTAAAATATATTAGCTAACTTCTATCCTAGTTTAGACCAGCCTTCCGAGTGCATGTGTAAAGTGTGATTAGACAAATATAAGAGGCTGTAAGTCTAAGTAAATAGGTCTAATATAGTGAGGGAGTCTAAGTGATTATAGCATAGGACACATTGAGGGGGGAAAGGGTAGGTCTCTAAGCTACAATAACATAGACTCCCTTTAGATAGCATCCCTGAATTTGCCCTATGCAAGTAAAAAACATTCCTAACTTAGTGTCAAATTTCAAGTTATAGCAGCATAACTTCTCACATTTACTGTTAAATACTTGTAAAGCAAAATTACTTTACTAAGAATATAAGACCACTTAAAGCATGAAATTTAATGTAATAACAGAATAAATGTCTGTGTTACCTATCAAATGACACTTGTTTTTTTATACATATATAAACATTATTTTTATACAAACTAAAGTGGGGGCAAGAATGGCAATTGTCACTTTAATGGAAGCCAGATCTCTCAAAGATAATTGCATGTGTACATTTAAGGATGGAGATTTATAGCTAATGCATACTTGGTAGACTTGAGTGACAGAAATTTGAAATACTTATTTAGTTCTGAAGATTATATGGAGATATTTTTAAGCTTATAGTATAGTGCAATAAGAAAATGAGCTGACAACTGGCACTTTTTTCTTCCTTTTTACAGACCATTTTAAAACAATTCCTGCTACTTTTGTTGTCTCTTATCTCAGCCATTCCCTGTTATCACACCTTATATTTATGACCGTCCTCAGCTAGGCCACTGAAAACTTTTCTGCTGGCAAGAAACCCAGGCATTGTGGTCTGCCTTTCAAGAGTGACAAGTACAGTTGTCAGGCTGGATTAATCTAAAACTACCCTATAGTTCCCTTAACTCCTAGAACAATTGATTTCATCCTACTAGCAGCACCTTCGTATACGAGTTCCACAAGTATTAAGCCACACAAGCCATGAAAACCTGAGATAACTGTGGCTGTACATCAGGGTCCATCAAGTGGTAGATATCAAACTGCTGTGGGCTCCATATATTAGCGCACAGAATAGTTGAATCAGCACACAAGTCCATTTCTTGAAAGGTATTAATCTCTTTAAAGGTGAAGAATTAATAATAGAGAGCGAAAGAGTGAGAGAAATGCAATCTGTTAGAGGACTGGGACAGTGCACATGAAAATTAGAGCTGTAGTTAGCTGTCACAAGAAATTCCAAACTCTGGTGAACAAACCCCTCTAATCTTCCTTGTACAAGCTCCTCAGCCCACTGCATTTGCCACTCTCCTGAAATCAAGAGAAAGCCTGCAATGAGGAGCAAACCCAAAATATGTCAACAATAATTTTGAGCCATTGCCGACATTTGTGTATATGGAAGTGTGAACATGGTGAGGAGTAGGGGCATTATAGAATGGGGAACAAGTTTCAATGCATATGAACCAAACAAACACAAAACAAAAATAATAAAACCCCAGAATGCAGCAATGAACAGAAGATCATTGCTATGTAATTTCATTCAGACTGATTTTTTTTGACACTTGACAGTTGGGAGACAGAGAGGCAGAGGGTGAACATGGCAATATGGATCCCCTAGTTTCTGTTAAATATTTCCTTTAAAAAAATGTGTGTAAGTAAGATAGAATTGGGTCCTTATTTTTGAAATGACAGTGCTGGTGCAGACACCACACTTTGTAAACTTGAAATAAGTCGCTAATTTTAAAAATATGGGCACTGCCATGCACACTCTTACTATCCAGAAGCATAACAATGAAACAATTACAGTGCTGTATCAGACTGAGGGTCCCTCTCATTTCTAATGATGGGCAGGACCAGAAGTTTCAGAAACACTAACGATTAGTTTGCTCCTGCCAGTAGGGTCAGAGAGGAGACAGATTTCATGATTACTCTTCATAGAAGGTGCTCACAAAACACAGCAATGGGTGAATTTAAATTAAAAAAGCCCAATATACAGACAGGCTGGCGTAAAATCCCATAATGGACAACTATGCAGAGTTATGCATGGGGTTTAGGGAGGACATTTCCTCTGAATCCCAGGCTGTTAATGGTTGTTTTTTTCCCTTGAAGAATGAGGGTTGGTATTTCTTATCTATTTTTTATCCTAGCTCATATAGCAACAGATATTCATATTGTTTATTTAGTTTTTTAATCCATCTAGGCTCCTTGATTCAGTGATCCCTTGTGGAAGTGACAAAGAGTCCTGTGGCACCTTATAGAATAACAGACATATTGGAGCATAAACTTTCATGGGTGAATACTCACTTCGTCAGATGCATGTCACGAAGTGAGTATTCACCCACGAAAGCTTATGCTCCAATATGTCTGTTAGTCTATAAGGTGCCACAGGACCCTCTGTCACCTTTTACAGATCCAGACTAACACGGCTACCCCTCTGATACTTGTGGAAGTGAGATCCATAGGTTTATGATGTGTCTTGTAAGACTATTTCCTTTTATCCATTTTAAATGTGTTGCCTTCTAATTTCATTGGGTATCCCCTTGTTCTTGTAATATGAAACAAGGTTCAAAGGACCACCTAAGAGACCTTCTCTATCATACCCACTACTTTATTTACTCCTATCTTGTCACCTGTCATTTGTCTGCTAAACAGTCCTACATTTTTTTAATCTCTTTCAATGGGAGAATTCATGTGGATCAGTCCCTAAGTGTTTTACTTTGGTCTTGGAAATTAACTTGTGAGCAATGACACAATATAATATAATTAAAGAGCTTTTTATGCTTCAGAGAAAACCCTGAAAATACAACATAACATAACTTTATTTGTATAGCATCTTTCACACAAATTGTGACTCAAAACACTGTACAGAATTATATAAAGTGATTGTTTAAATTACAGAACACAATTACAAATACATTGTATGATGAATAAATTTTAAAAATAAGTCATAATCCAATTAAAGAAAGAAAGAGTAATATAAGCATGGCTAAAAAATGCATTTTAAGATGGGATTTTAAAAGATGGAGAATCTATGAGGGAAAGAGATACAAGAAGGCTGGTTTATATTGCTGGCATGCAGAGCAAAAGAGTTCTACACCATCCGTAGAGAGATTGCGTAAAGGAACAGAAAGGAACTGGATGAGCAGGGAGGAAGGAATAGCAGAAAAGAGGCCTGATACTCCATTGCATTGTGTAGCCATTTACACCTGTGCAAAATGAGTGAAAAGCACTACCAAATCAGAATGGTAGTGCTTACAATAGCCCATTTTCCTCAGGTTTAGATGACTACACAAGATGCAAGGCGGTGAAGAACCAGGCCCAAGTCTGTGATACAGGCTAAAGTAACTCCATGGAGACTTTTCAAAACAGGTCTAGAAATTTTGAACTGGGTCCTGTACTAAATGGGGAACAAATGGAGGGGTACTGGGTGGATGTGATGTGATCATACTGCTTTGTACACATACAAAGGCAGACAGCTACATTCTGAAGGTGCTGAATTGCTAGGAGTTGGGGAAGTCATAGAGGAAGAAGTTGCATGAATGATGGTAAGCAGAGATGAAGATATCAATGAGGATT
Organism: Trachemys scripta elegans; assembly: GCF_013100865.1. Lineage (NCBI taxonomy): Eukaryota > Metazoa > Chordata > Testudines > Emydidae > Trachemys > Trachemys scripta. Next base: position 78,175,388 of record NC_048305.1, on the reverse strand, counting down.
TCGCAGAAATAGAACTGAGGATATGGAGTACATGGCTAATGTTGCAACACATAGATTTACAGACATATGAAATATGGAAGAAGTAGAGTTAAAGAGTCAAGTAAGATACCAAGATTACAGGTAGTGGATTAAATTCAGGGGTGATATGTAAAGTGGCATACTTTAGAGACCCTCACAACAATTCAGATCCCTTCTACTCAGACTTCTTGAGATTTACATATGCCTACTTGCCAAAGTATGAATGAGTGAGTGCAAGGTAGTTTAAGTTGGTGTAACTTGCATAGCAAGGTGTTAGAAGAAAGTTAAAGTTGAGGCTGGTGTCAATTAAAGCACTGATAAGAAACAAATAAAGACTTGTGGTTTCATGCAAATGTCATTAATAAAAAGTGGAAGGGAATACAGAAAATATGACATATGCAAAATGTCCCTAAATAAAATGTTTTACAAAGTTTTTCACAAAGCATCACCAGACTTTTTGAAGTTGGGATGGGGGCTGGGGTGAGATAAACCAGATTAACTAGGACATTTAAAACCTCTATCCTGCTATGAATTCCATGTAAGTAGACATCTGCAGCACAGCGTGGAGGCACAGCGGGGCTCAATGCGGGCCCAAGGTCCACTGGTGTGGAGTTCATTGCGGTATCCGGGCCTTAAGGGCTTAAAAACATGACACACACAAACACAAATACATTTCTCCACCACTCTATTACACTCTCCTTCTGCTTGAGAGCATGACCAGCATGGAAAATGTTTTAAAAGAAGAGAGAATTTGCACTCAAAGTGGGTCTTTTCAAATTCTCATAGCTCCAAAGGAAAATTACTTACAGTACTCCAACAACAAACATCCCTTCTTACCTGTAGAGGTCTCCCTCTCTCTCTATCTGCTCATAGGGAGCATTCATTTTTCATGATCACTCCATCCTCCTTCATTCAAAACAGACTATAATCTGTGCCAAACTCCATTGATCTATGTGTGAGTATTTTATAATGAGAATTTCTCCTGGAAGTTAAATGCAGATTCACCACATTATAAAATAAAACAACATAAGGTCAAGTTAGTAGACAGAAACTACAAATTACAAACTCTGATGATCTCCAACTGCACTGAGCATTTGTTTACTTATCACACGACATCATCAGTTAACCCACTGTAGCGTGTGGCAATGATCTGCAGCTCAGTACAGCAATGGATATCTTCAGAATAATTACCATTATAACTATCAGACCTACCATTGCCACCGACCAACCTCCATTCAATATCAGTTACTGAAAACATTTTCAGGGCAACACAGATTGTACTTTAAACTAGAGTAAACCAAGAAGGGGAAAAGAATAATACTTCACCACAGTTTGGTTTCATTTTAAATTGAGTCTGTATTTTTCAGTCTAGATGCCTGCTTAGGTATTCAACTCAAGTTCATTCTTCGGGGGATCTTGTCAATAAAGTCAAATCAGACTCTCTATGAGCAGTAAGGTTTTTTGAGGGTCTTTTTTGAGGGCTTCATTAAAAGCAGACAGTTTCTCTAACCTTTTAGCAGAACCTGTTATCTGATGACGTGAATTAAAGTCTCTCAAATGACTAATAATCATATCAAGGCTGCCATGTCAGCTTGTAGATTTGAATAAGAGGGTCTGAAAACATTTGCATGCCTCGATGTGCCAGTGCTAAGAAGCTAATGTGATAGTGCTGTCATAAAGCACTGGAAAGACATGACTTAATGTAATCTGTCATGTCATATGCTAATCTTCAGCCATTACTTGAGTGCTGTAAGTAAGTAGAAAGCATTTGGGAGAAATCCTTTTCAATTTCTCTGAGTACCACTTCTGCTGCTGGTCAGCTCAAATGGGTTTTGTGCATTTAATGCAGAGCTCAAGTCAAGTTGGTTTAGGTCACACTTAATTAACCAGCACATTGATGGGTTGGGCTGGCACAGCACTATCGAAAATGGGTATTCCTGATACTGCCTAACAAGTAAATATTTCATATGCAAAGAAAAAAGGAGACTTTCTCAGTCCTTGATAAGAACATGTTCTTTCTGAAAATCACTGTGACTCTTTAACAAGACATTATTTTTTGTGCTTCACCTATCCTGTTTCTACATGAGAGCACAGTTTAAACAAAGATTATTATGAATAGTTAAAGACATTTCCTTTTGTAATGAGGAACTTTTAAATAACTTGATATGTCTTGTCACTTAAAGCAACAAAAGACAGAGGCAGCTATAAACAATGTATTTTTAAATAAGAACAGAACAAACGATCAAAGGGAAAATTTCACTTTACTTATTTGTTTTAGCATAACGACACCAATATTTCTTAATGTACAGCAAGTAGAAGAGGGAGAAATTCTCACAATGCTAAGTACACTATGTGGGATGGAAAATGAAACATATTAGCAAGAATGATAAAATTGTCCTGAAATTTCTGTCAAAGTGTGAAGGGATTTTGAGTCAACATTTGAAGGTTATTTTAATAATAGCTACAGCCTAGTCAAATAAAAAGCTTGAGAACTCTGTGCCTTTTGCAGCAATAAGGCTGTTTAGCAGGGCTGAGCAGACATTTTGAAACATGGATGAGTAGACAGTTTGAAACATAGCCCAGCTAAAACTGAGTGCTGTGTACATAAGAATATCAGAGCATTTAGACTGGGCCTCCTACAACGTAACATGAGAAATTTACAGCCACAGAGAGAAAAATAACTTTCTTCAGTCTTCTTACTTGATGGTCAAATTTTGAATCAAATTCTTCAGAAATCAGACATTTCAGAGAACCACAGGAAAAGAGGCTAGACAACATCTACATTTTGTTCATTCTCTTGCCAACTCAGGATTGTTCCTTAAATTAGATCATCAAGAGCTTTGTTCAGGCTAAATTTAGATGACTCATTGCAGTGGGTCTTCCACCATTCCCAATGGGAGAATGTTGGGTGTGGCCATGCCTCAGTTCCACCTCTAGAGCTAAGCGATGTTTTTTTTCCACTTTGGTCTGCACTCTCTCTCTCTCTCGTGGTATAATAATTTAGAAACTCAGTTTCCCTTTCTAATAAAATAGTTGGAGCTTCTGACAAAGCCATAAAGTCTTCAATTTCCAGAGCAAATAAAAAGGTCTAGCACACAAAATAATCCTTAAACCCTCCCTCGGCTTAATAGACCTTCAATCCCTGTTAATACAGGGATGCCCAGTTGTCCTTCCACCCTGAGTATTTCTTATCCTGGGGCTATGGATTTTAACCCTGTGGACACAGAGTTGCTCAATAGCACTCATAGTGTTCCCTCCCAGACTAAACAGTTTCTTCCTTGAATCACACCAGGCCACACACCCCACCGTTCCTAGCATGGATTTCTAGAGTTATTTGCATTCTAGTACCTTGTTGATACAGGATTCCGATAGTCTTTGTCCTCCCCAAAGAGATCAATAGTCTTTGGCCCTCTCCAGACCACCCTTTTAACCCCATTGATGCAGGGGAAATGAAGGGGGATTTCCTTCCATCCTCACTGGAAATACCAGCCTAGGTCCCCCCTAAACTATTTGACCTCTAACCTACACCCCTATTTTGTTATCTTAGGCTTTCCCTTCATTTATTTTATCTCCTATCCCCCAGGGATCCTTTCTCTCCTCTTGCCTGCCTCAAGGCCCCCACAGAGGCCCTTTTCCACAGCCTCTGCTGCACTTTTTTCCCAGCTCTTTTTGTGCTGCTCTCTGCCATCTGAAAAACAGGTAGTTCTTGTATAGTTCCTCCATCACACAGTCTTAGTTACACAATTCTTGGACTGTGCCTTTTATCAGTTCCTCCAGACTAGATTCCCCAGAATGCCTATGTTCTGGGATGCCCTGGACCAGGGCCTATAGCCTCCCTTATATGGGCAGTGCATACCCTATTACTGAGAGGCTACTCCATAGCCTAACAGATGTCACAACTGGAAAAAAAATGTCTGGTAATCAGCCAAAATATGTCATTTAGCCAAGTAATTTATATTTCTTTTAATTTTTTCTCACATAGAACATCAATCATTCTAGGCTCTTAATCATTTTTGTTGTTATTCTCTCAACTCCCTCCAAATTGTTGACATCTTTTGGATATGAAGGTGCTCAGAACTATACACATTGTTCTCTCTAGAGGCTCAGCAGAGCTGTAAGAAGAGGGACCTCTTCAGTCTCTTCTAGGGTAAAACCTGTCTAATCAACCCTGATTACAGGTTTTGAAGCTAAGGAATTGTTACCACACCTGCTTATTTGAGATTAGCATAAATCAAATAGTTGTCTCTAATCACATGTGCCAACCGCATCATCTTTAGTTCTTTCCTCAGAGCCTTAAAGTCATCTTTGATTTTTTTGGTCCTTGTCAGGGGGTTTCCAATGTGGATTGTGTTATATATGACTTCACCATCTTGACATTACGCAGTATTCTGTAGGATAACCTGAGTATTTCTTGTCACGGACTGTGCTTTTACCTGGTATTTAAGGGCCATCATGCTATTCTATTGTCTTTATCTGAACCATAGATAGTGGCCCAATCTATCAGCTGCTCCCCCCTTCTCATCCAGTTGGCCCGTGTACATGCGTTCACTGATCAGGTTATCATCTGTCCCCAGTTCATTCTCAGTCTGATCATTCTTTTCATTCATCAAAAGCAGATCATCTGTTTTCTTTCTTTTTGCCACATTATTTGTCTTGATTCTTACTCCTCTACATCCCTCTATACTCTCGAGCTGCTGTTTCTCCTGATGGTATCTGATGCACCTGCTTTTTAGATAGTCTGCTCAGCCCCCTCCTGCTCTTTTCTGAACTATTCCAATATTGCAATATTGTTCCTATACTGATGTGCCCAGTACTAAATGCATCGTTAAAGCTACAGTATTAATCTTTTCCTTTTTAGATTTTTCTTCGTTTACATTTGACATCAAAATAATCTCAGAGATGAACACCCAGGTTGAACCAGTCCTTGGTTCTACTGAAACAGAAAGCAGTGTGCAGTTTTGTGCTCTTGTGACACAATCAAGAACATTAGATACTTTCTAATTAGGTTTCCTTGGTCCCTTCCAAAGTCATATCTGTCCCAGATAATTATTTCAAGTAATGCCCTAGTATCGTGTTGGCCCTTAGAACCTGTGAGGGTCTAAGTCTTGTTCACTCTCTCCTTCTTTTTTAGAACTCCTTCAGAAACTCACCCATTTGCTGTTCACTGACCTCTGAATGTTACACCTAGTGCAGTTCATCACCCCTTCCCATAATGTACTAATCAATCTGGGCCCCAATTTGATATGCGAGGGGATGGGGATCTATCATGGAATGGGGATGAGGATCTCTCATGGGAGCTACACTGAGGGGGGAGGCAAGAGACAAGGGATTGCTTCTGTAAAAACACCTAGAATGCTGCAAAGCTGGAACCCTCACCATGTTGCTCTCACAGTAATTGGCAAGTGTGTTAATCAGTGTTGTGTTTGCAATTGTTGAGTCATTATTACCAACACACATTTAAAAAAAACGTATTTAAAGGGGAGGCTAGGGTTGATTATGGCCACTTGACATGTATTTTAAACACAAGTTGCCTTGCCTACACCAGATGCAAAGTTCTGTTTAAACCGTATTAGGGCTGTCTTCACTGCACTGTTATCTTGAGCTGCAACTGGAGTTTTGCCCCTAACTCACTCTCATCTGCACATCAAAGTCTCTAGCTCAAATCAGGTGGTGCTAGCTGGCTTGTCAGGGAGTGTTGAAGCTTGAGTGCTGCTGATGCTTAGGATAGCAATGAAAAATAGAAATGCAGAAGCTGATTGGATTAGCAGTTGATAATTCTGTATGATTTAAGTGTTGTTTTGCAGTGCTGTCACTCTCGCTGAAGCTAGGTTAGCTCAAGTGGGACAACTCAAGCTAAATGTTGAAATTAAGACAAGCTCTTAGTTACAAGGAATTAGCGGACAGGTAGTAAAACACAGCTTATTTTTCTAGTCCATGTCCAATGTGTCCTATTCTGGGACTGAGATTGCAGTTCAGTCACTGTGTCAGTTCAATCCTTAGCTTCTCTGCTGAGAAGACCAGCAAGGATCCCAGTCAGTTAGTGCCAATTGTGATAGTGTTTGTCAGCAAAGAACACTAGAACAAAACACCTACACTTTTCATTTATGGTAGGCTGACAGCCAGCCACTGTAGGGTAACAGTATTTGGCTACTTTCACTACCCACCTGGAGCTAATCTAAACTGATGAGTTAGGGTAAAGGTGTTTTCCTTATCCCACTGCCGAACTCCTATTCCTTCCATTACATTGGGGTTACGGAATAATGTTCATCATGTGCTCTTGATAGATGAAACTTCAAAAAGAAGTGTAAAAGGCAACCAGTGCTGTAAGAACAGCTTAGAATAGGTTTAGAAAATTGTCAAACTTTTAAAAGGAGACAAAATATACCCTAAATTTTTCATGGTTTCTGATCCATACTCTACAGGAAATCAGCTCACAGTGACAATATTTAACTATGAATGTATTTGTGTGCAGCACTGTAGATATCTACCTGAAAGAAGTAAATCAATAATAAAACACACGGGAAAATGAGACATTATTTTTGTATTCAAATGGAATGCATTTAAACTATCACAAATTTTATATCAAGATTGAGCAACGAGGTTTTTTGTAAGGTTATCATATTTATCTCTATTAACAAATTTTGTTTGTTTATCATAGGGGAAAAAAGTTAAGGTTGGAAAAATATAAGTGCATTTCCCCCCTCCCACCCTATATAATACATTAATACTGAAATGGTCACATTCTTTCGACATACGTTGCAGAAGTCTTTGGAATAAAAAAGAAAGCAATTCATGGACAGTCTAATTAAGCTGATAGTTACAGAATGAAGAGAAACAGATTTTCAGGATCTGATCTATGGAAGTGCTTCAAAGCCAGATTAAAGCAGAAGGAAGGCGTGCAACTGCTTGAACCTCATCATAGTCTCTGCAATTTAAAGTCAGATTTCCCACCCCCACTGCTCAGGTGCAGAACTAGAAAGACCAGGAAAGTCATTCATGGCTTGATCCATCCTGCTGCAGGGAGACCAGAGTAGACGACACCTCATGGACTAATTTTCCTCTCAAGAAACAGCTTGATGAAAAGGGCAAATCCAATGCTTCTGAGGGCCCCATTGTATTTTCTTGCCTTCCTGTCAGTTGTGAGGTGAACCATGACCAAATTTCTTACATCATGTAATGTCACACACTAATGAAAGAGTAGTGCTTTGCAATTTCACTAGGAGACATTCCATTTTAAGGTTAAAAATTGTTCAGATACAACACATAAAATCCATCCTCTGTAATTAGTCCTTTCTACTAAACATTTGTGCTAAAGATGGTTCTTTCCTCCTTTCTGAAATATTATATTTACTATATTGGAAGACTGAAAATAAGAAACACTTGCACACAAAAACAAAGAAAATCATCACACTGATACCACCGTTCCCCACACTAAACTAGCCAGGTTGAGGTTGGACTTTGGAAGGACTTTATAGAGTTAGTTTTCTTTTCTTTAGCCACATATCTGCAAATACCATTAACCACTGGGGTGGGTCCCCTCATTTTCTTTGGCCTGAGTTTTGCCCTCCCCTAAAGAGAGCTCTGTTGAAAGCCAGCGGGCACTGATTTAGCTCCCAGCTTTTCCATGTGTGCTCGCGCCAATGGCAAATGGTCAAAACACTCCAAATCCCCTTAAGAAGCTTGAAGTATAAGCTTGGGACTTCACCAGGTCTTTGAGAACAGCACTTGGACTCTGCTTTGTAGCACTGCACTTATAAATGTTTTGAAGCTTCTAATACCTGCAAATGAATCTTGTTTTTTAAAAAACAGAACAGTGTTTAAGTTGGATGGTTGCAGTAGAGATATTAATAGATTTTACCCATAGCTTCAAAAGTAATTGCCAGTGGACTACAAGTAACAGCTTCCAAGAGAAGAACAAGCTTATCAGTTCCAATAAAAAACAGGAACCCATAAGCTTGGAACATGTGCCCCTTCTTAATCATTTTAAGTCAGTGAATACCTCGTGGACCTTGGGAATACAACTGACAGTAGTTAAGACACAGAAGCCCAACTTTGTATTTTACAGACCAGAGGTTCTCAAACTGTGGTCTGAGGACCACCAGTAGTCTGTGAACTTCATTCAGTTCCCTCTAAGGAGTGTGCCTGGGCAGTCGCACACAAGAGAATGAAGGGCCACCCACCTAATTAATGAAGCCATGTCTGTGTGGTGCCTGGACCCTGGAGAATATGCACATGTAAGGTGAGGTGGTGGCCTTGGGGGGAATAGAGGGTAGGTGGGAGGGGGCAGTGGGGTGAGAAGAGGGGGTGGGGGAATTTGGGACATGTGGTGGCCAGAGAAAGAGGTGACTTTCCCCAGCTCCAGGGCTGCGGCTACCAGGGAGAAACAGCCCTCCTTCCCAGCCCCAGCTTGGGGTCTGCTGCGGTGGGAAAGAGAGGGCACATCCATCACATTAAAATATGAATTTTGTGCTTTTATTTGTAGAACAAAAAACATTAATTCTTATTAAGATGTTTTTTATATAGCACTTTTATCCAAAGCGCTTTACAATAATTAGCTAACGGTACAAACAACACTTGGAAAGATCATTAAGTGGTCCGCTGAGACCCTCAGCAATTTTCAAGTGGTCCATGGAAAAAAAAGTTTGAGAACCACTGTTATAGACTATTACTTATCTACGCCCGGTTTCCTAGCAATCTTAGCAGAGAAGTCACCTCTGGAGACTATCATTCATGTCTGGGTTAGGAATCAGGCATGTGGATAGGTCAATCAGGGGAAGCTTGTACTGTTGCTTCCTTCATGGCCGAGTTCTTTGAAAAAAATAAATTAAAAAAGGACTGCAAATTCCCGGCAATCCAGCATCTTTCACAAGCATGAAATTATCTGTCTTTAAAAACCAAACAAAAACAACCCCCACACAGAATCCAGCCCATACAATATTTTATAATAAAAGAAAACTGTAAAGAGAAAAATTTAAAAATACAAAAGAAAGTGACATGAAAATATAATTTTAAATTTTATTTCTCATGTTTATGGAAAAATGTTGAGCTGAACCTCTTTGTGGCTTGAAGCATCACAGTAGGGTTTCTCATTCACCAGCCATAACCTAATAAGCAATATTATCATCTGTCCAATAAAGTTGAAAAATGAATCAGAATGCAGCACATTAGTAGAAAAGTTTGAAGAAAATATCATTAAACATTTATTCTAAAAAGCTACTGTTCATGCAGGAAGTTTCCAGCAAGGTTAATACACCTTAAACCTTTTGCTAGTTGCTAAAGGCTTAGTTCTGTTCTCATATGAACCACAAAGATAACTGACCTCAATCAGAGCTGCATAGGTGCATCTGAGAATAGAACCAGCTTTGATTTTCAGAGGTGTAAAGAACCCACAGTTACATGCATATGGATTTTGGTGCCTAACATTAGCCACCCAAGTTTGAACATGTTGGCCCGAATACATATTCTATGCATTTTCACCCTGATTAAAGGTTGCTTGTGACAACTTCCAGTTTAATAGCTGATATCCTGAAAATACACTGGGGAAACCATATATGCACTGGAGCCAAACATCATATACTATAGATCACCTGAAAGGATGTCTACATATGGTACACAGAAGATGACTAGGTGATAGGTGCCCTTTCAGACCTCTCATTTCCGTTAAGCTTAAACGAGAAACAACCCCACATTTTTCTTAGTTTTCTTATCTCCTCCCTGTTTCATGTTCCTGTATTTTGGCTTCTTTTTGCATTCTGTGATAATAGTGCTGAATATGGATGAAAAAATAAATTAATCTAAACCTAGAGTCGTTCTGGGGGGAAATGTTTGGATGCCAAACCGTGACATGTATTTTTTCAGGTACCATTGTGCATTGAGTATTTCAATATATGCTACTTCTCTACAAGCCAGTTTGCAAACACCTGCTGTACGCAGGACACCTGACAAATATAAACTCAAGGGTAAGTCTCAAGAGTAAGGCCTCAGATACCAGAGTGATAGGTAAGGTTTAAGAATATGAAATGAATAGAATAGAATACTCGCAGAATATACAAGCTCCTCCTCTTATTGGTTTCACTAGTGGGGATTCTGTCATCTAGCAAAGCCATATCATACTCTCTTTAGGAAATAGCTGCTGTAGCCAATAACCTGAAATATGGTTTATGTTTTTTATCTTAATGATCTGAAACCCATTTAAAAATATTGTTTGTCAGAGTTTAATGTTTAAGATGTACAATAAGCTGAGGAATATGGGAACAAGAGGACTGACATATGTCTAAGCATACAAAAAAATCTTCATGTTGAAAAACAAACTATCAGTGCAGCTCTAAAAAGACAATGATGCCCAACACATATGAGAAAAGTTTGGATAGTCTGGGAGAACTCCCTGAAAAGTACAAAATCAATCAGGAAAGTAGAGGCATAAGAATCACTGTCAGGAAGTCCACATTTTCCTAAAACAGCACGTCTTCATGATTCTCTTATTAGCCACACAAATGATTGGATGAATGTAATGAAATCAAATGTCTAAATCTGCAATGTTACAAAATCAGAAGAAATGACAAATTATTAGGAACGCTAATCAGACATGGAAGTCCTTTGATCTTTTGAAGACCTCAGTTAATAGTTACTTTTAAAATGTATTGTACCCAAATGATCGACAGTAAAGATAGATGTAGGTTTATCAAGCAGCAGCTAGGTGCTCCCAAGTGAATTTAGCATTCTCCAACCTCATGGGTAGTTTAATGATCTATGATTAGCATGTACTACCTGAATGCCACCTCAATGGAGAATGAACTGGGAGCTCTGTGATTCTAAGATGTCAGTCTCTATTTCAGGCGAGCCATCCTGAATTCTTTTTCTGGAAAAATAGCAGCATTACAGAAAGAGTTTAGACTTCTCTTTCAAGTACCAGCTGCTATCACACTCTAGAAAGTATAAAGTTGTTCAGAATCACCGACTTTAGCATCCTCCTTTTAGTTGTATCACAGAATTGGAGAGGGATTAGTCCACATTAGATTTCAGTGGCCTATACAGATAATCCTGGTGACATATGATCAGTGCTGGTGGATTGGTGTTTTTAGTTTAAATTAATCAATTTGGCCCTCACTAGGAGGTGTCACTGGAATCCACAGCAATTACCACCAAAGCTTTTGAAGCTATGGGGATAACTCATTAATATCCTTAATGCAACAAGGCAACTTTCCAAATTACACATTTTTCTGTTTTTAATGTAGTGCAAGCAGTCTAATGCTGACACCAGCTCTTAGAGTGGGGAAGGGAAGATGAAGCAGGTTTATTTTAACAAGAGATGTAGTAGTATAAATCAAGTATACAATTATTAACTGATTAGATAAAATGAACCGAAACAGACTCTTCACAGTGACAAGGATCAAGAGTGTTAGAAAGAGAGCTGAAAACTCAGAAAACTGCTAGAAAACAAAACAAAAACAAAGAAAAAAAGGTGGGTACAGGTGGCATAGGAAGAAAAAGAGAGTGGATTTACATAAAGAGTTAAACATGAAGTTACCAAAAATACACACTAACAGATTAGTTCTTCAGGTGTGCTAGAAGAGTATTTGGCACAACTGGGGAGGTGGGGATAAGTGGCTTTTTGACACCTTGCTGTCCCCTCCTCCCCAATCAGGGAGGCTGCCAAGGGCTTCTTTAACTTGGGACAACAGTTAACATCTCCCAAGGTCCAGCTACATTACTAAAGAATATCATGCTTCAGCCCCACACCTTCCGTATCTGGACTGTCCTAGAACACCACCCACATCGGTTGGGCTGGGTGGGATCCCCCAAGGAAAGAAGGGAATACTCATGTGAGGCCTTAGACAGCTTTAAGCTTTCAGCACTCCATTGACGTGGCATAGTAGGGACTTAGAAAGGGCTGAGGATCTGTCCTAGAGTGGCAAAAGACTGGCCAGTTTGAGATTTAGCAATGGCGAGGTAGAAAAGGTGTCAGGAAAAAAAAATAAAACAAATGAAATTTAAGGAAAATATGCAGGATGGACATGATGGGCTTAGAGTCTTTTCCTAGCTCTTACACTGTGGGCACTTAATTTGACAGAATGAGTAACAGGGGCTTTTAAAAATATTGTATTTTTCAATTTAGCTGAATTTCTCAATTCAATTATTCAGACTTAATTTTTAAAAATCTCTTTCTCTCTCTCATGCTTTCCCTGGCACAACAAAGAAAATGCAGTTAACAACAAAGGAAGGACCAGATTCTTAAAAAATTATCCATCCTCAATTGCAATTCAGCTATTAAATGGACTCATGTCATTTGAGAAATTGTTCCAATTGTACTTTTTCTGAAAGGGGGAACACATAATGTGAACTAAAAATATATATGATTTTATGTATCAGAATTGTGTGAGCTGTCCTATGGAATCGCCTGTTCCTTTTCCATTCCACCCTCTCTGGAGTACTTTCACTGATAGGGTGTCAGTATGTTGTTTAACTGAAACTCTTCCAGAGACTAGAACTGTGAACACAAGACGCCTTTTAAAAAACTGTCTAATTTATAATTGCCTTTTCTTCTCTGTTTGTATTTTTTCCTTTCCTTCTGCTTTCTACCTACTGAACAGACTCAACATTTTAATATCTCAAATATACAAAACTCCTACTATGATTCTCAAACTTCCAAGTCACTTCACCAGTCTGCCAGAATTGGGTTACCAGTAATACCAATATTGATAGTGAGGTGCCGCTGTGCAGAGCTGGGCAAAAATGTTGTGATAAATTGTTTATTCACCGAAAAATGCAGTTTCAGGTCAACGAAAACTATCTGTGAATTCAGGTCCAATTCAACAAATAGTTTCAGCCAAATAAATAAATAAATAAAAAGAAAAGAAAAGAAAAAAAAATTCCTACTCCTAAGTCAAAACCAGAAAAAATTCCATTTCAGGTCAGCCTGCACAAGAGAATGCAAATAATAGGGTTAAGGAATTTTATGAAGTGTTTATTGGACTGGAATGCGTTGAAGATATAATGCATCACATTGATTTAGATCCCAATTTGACACCAAAAACATACACAGCACATAAAATTCCATTAGCAATGAGACATGAACAGATAGATGAAATGAAATGGATGCTAAAATTATTAAGTGAAGATAGACACCAAGTGACTGGTCATTGCCATGAAACTAAACATGTTAAGGAATTGTCTAGTCCCAAAAGACTTAAATAAGGTAATCCAAAGCAAGTGTGGGAGGTTGTGTCAAGACTTCAAAATACCGAAGTATTTTCCATTTTGGATAGAGATGATGGGTAAAATTTTCAAAAGTGACCAATTGACTTAGGAGTCTAAGTCCCATTTTCAAAAGTGACTGAGGGATTTCGGAGCCTCATTGAAAGTCAGTGAGACTTCGGCTTTGAGGCCTATATGCTCAGTGGTATTTAGGCACCTATCTCCCTTTGAAATCAATGGGAGTTCGGCACATAAAGGATCTGGGTCTAACTGCATAAGTCACTTTTCAAAATGGGCCTCATCAATAGGTGGCTAGGTGCTTTTGAAAATCCAGCTAGGCACCTATCTGCATTGTTAAGCGCCTAAATACCTTTGAGAATCTGGCCAGTAGAAACATATTAAAATGTTATCCCTAGGCTTTTTGGCAGGTTAACTCAGTACAGAAAATGTAGAACTCTGTACCTTCAGCTGCCATTTTAGTAACTATATATTTAAGCAACTTTCCTTCAGAATTGTCACAGCATCTGAGGTGCACCATATCATCACCACGTGGATCTTTGAGATGAAATAATTTTTGATGATTTCCTAATCCAGAGTGAAAATATTCAATAACATAGGCTGTAGACATTCAGCAAGTCAAAGGGAAAAATCAACCACACAATAAATCCTACCATAATCAGGGTAAAGTTGGAAATATGTGGGCTGTGGTTGTTGGAAGGGATTATAATATGTTGATTATTTGGGGGGAGGGGGGAACAGAGAGAGAGAGTGCATGAGCAGAAGAACACCAGTGCAAAAGTGCTACTCATTACCATAGAGTATAAATAACAGTAGCTAAGAAAACAAAACCAGTAGAGACAAAGGTACAATACACAAGTGTACTGAAATGAAACAGAATGAAAAGAGAACTTTATTGGTGTTAGCTAAACAGAAAGCAATATATTTGTGGACTTGTTTAAATACAGCTCAAGATGTTTCTCACTTTATTTATGAGCCTGGAGAGAGAAATTCATAGAGTTAAGAAAAGACTTGAGACATTGAGCCACATCTTCAGCTGATGTAAATCAGACTAACTCCATTGACTTCAGCAGAGCTAGGCTGATTTACACAAGCTGAAAATCTGACCCAGGAGAAGAGAAGTTCATTAGGGAAGAACAAAAGGAGGAAATTTTATGAATGATTGACATCAGCTCTCTTGAGTTTTCAAAGGAACCCATGGAAAGCTGTCATGTTCAAAAAAGCAACTGAAAATGTGCAAAAAGCAGGCAAACATAGTATGTTATACAATACCCCAGCTATCACAAACCACCAGAGTACAGGGCAAAGCCAACACTGAGACCTATCCAGAAGCTTCCACTATGTATTTTATAAGTAACATGGTACCTGGAGTTTCATGCATGACAAATGCTGTTTTGCTACACAATTTTGAACTAACATAAGGAGGCTACTTTTCGACCTTGGTCTAAAAGTGAAAATGGTGATTTCTAATGATTCGTATCTGTTGTTTTGCATGGTTAAAGTATTACCTCAGAACTGCTGTCAAGTCCTGCTAGACCATATTTGAAGAACCAAGTTCAAGTTGCAGGCTATCCTAGAGTAACAATTGTCCTGCTTTTATGATCAATTCAGGGTACTGATGGCTCTGTCATTGCTCTGCTCAAAATCCCCAAGTTTGGAACGGATTTACTGACCTGACAGTAATGTGATGTCTCAGAAAGGTTTTCCATTTGGCCAGCAAAGAAAGAGAGACCTTACTTGCAGAATAACATAATCCCATCCTTGGGGAGGACAAGTATGGCAGCAGGCAAGCCACTTTAATTAGTAGAGCTGGTTGAAAAACTGGTGATGGGGACGGGGAATGTGAACAATTTAGCAAAATTTATTTTCCTTTTTTTGTTGAAATATTATTTTTGGCTCTGTTTTCCAACCAACTCTGATATTTACAGAGACTAGGAGAGGGAGATGTTCATTTATTTTTCCTTCAAGTTTTCATCCTCAGTCAAGGGCTGGCACACATGATTTATTTTTTCTTTTTAAAGGGAAGCTTTTCTCAGACACCCATGACCTAGCTATGCAGGTGCTAAGTGCTCTCAGCTCCATGACTTGGTTGGATCAGGCCATCATTTGGGAGTTTTAAGGAAGAAATGGACTCAAATTTACCTACAGCACATGTGGGTTTATAATTTGCCATCCTTCTTTCAATCTCCCATCAGCATCCTTCTCTCTGCCCAGCCTGCCAACCACCCCTTCTCCTCTCACTTTCTCCTCCCCATAAGCTTGCCAGTCTCTGTTCCCTTTTCTCTTCTCAATCCCATCCCCCTAAGTAGGATAGTCCCCAGATCTCTTCCTAGCCAGGACTGCTTGGTGATAATGGAAACATATACAGGATGCTTTATTTTATACATACAGCATACAGTTTTAACAATCAGTGGTAGTGAATGATTTCAAGAGAGACACCAATGGATATGTGGGAGCCATCTCTAGTCAGAGAGATATGGTTAACACCTCTTCCCTGCCAGCGGCCCCTAGACACTCTCCATGGTATTGTTGTCGGACCCTCATCATGAGCAGCACTCAAGTTAAAGGATGAGATGACATTTCTAAACAGAGCTTCGTTATGCTACATGAGATATTTTCAGGAATGAAAACAGAGCTATCCAGTCTTTCACATATTCAATCAAGACCAAAATCTACTATCAGGCAGATGGTAATAGGAAGTGCTTCTTGAAAGAGCATCAGGCTAGGGGCTTTGGTTGAAGACAGCATTTCAACAGCCATACTTCAAAGTGTAATTAGAATTAAGTCCAGTGTTTGGAGAATGTAAGTGTAAAAAGAAAATGTGTATCAGTCTATTATAGTAGCTTATTTCAAACTTTCCTAGCTCTATGATACTGTATATCTCTGTGTATTAATGATGTAATAGTAGGCAAAATTTAAGGGGATAATGGCAAATATAAATGTAAGTTTAGAATGGTCTTTCAGTCAGTATGTACAATGCTATACATCAATTAATTCCATATTCAGAATAAGGAATACCATTACCATTTCTCTTTCATCTATCTTTATTTTCTAAGCAGTTCAGTTTAAAAAAATAGCATCGCTTCTTATTCATTGCTCTGGGTTTCATATGTTAAATACAGACAGACCAACCTTAAACCTTTTGATAAATATGATGCTGTGGTAACTGCAGCATTCACTTCGTATCCCATTTCTCCAAGTTCCTGTCAGCCAGATGTCACTTGCAATGCAAACACTAGAAAAATATGAAATAATAATTTCATACATCATCTATGTGAGCACGAGCCAGTCAAACATTCAATACAAATTCAAACTGCTACTACACATAAAACAAATATCTTCCAAATAATATTTAAAATGATTGAAAGGCTTTTGATTTGGAAGTGTATTCTCTTAAGCTAAGTGGTCCCCGAGACCATCTAGAAAATTCAATTGTTTCATTTTAAAATGTTTTCTGCCCAAAATTATATCAAATCCTAATGTCTCAGTAGAAACACATGGGATTGGATTGCTGACTGGGCGCCTGATGTCAAAGAAAAATCTAATTTTCCTGTGGCATTTCCTCATACTGTCTCACCAAAATACAAAATTGATAAAATTTTAATGGATAATTTTCAGAAGCAGGATGTTAGCCATTGTGCTGGGAAGATACGCAGGAGAACTTAACAATGTAGCATCAGAGAGACAGTATAACAGAAGTCAGCTAGAATAAACAGAAATATAAAATACAAGGTATACATTTTCTTTCTTTCTATTGCCAAATGGAACTAGAATTTAAAAGGTAAATCTTATAATAATAATAGGAACATTTTCCCCTCTCTCCCCTCCAATACTTATTTTTCCAATTGATCTCATTTTAAAAAAGAGAGGTGCAATAGGTTATTTAAAAGGGGACATTGTTTATCTTTTCCTTGAGTGGCAAAAGCTTAAACTCAGCCCTCCTCTCATTGATGTTGATGGTAAAAGTCACATTGTCTTCAACAAGTACTCCATTAAGCACCTTATAATGCCAAATATTTTTTGTTAGGTAGCCCCACAGTGAAATTTACAGTGGTGGAATGTAAAGTACCATCCCTCTGGATCTCATGATGAGGCAAGGTATTGCAAGCATTGAAAACAACACCACGTTACAACAAGATGAAAAGAACCAAATTCATCCCACTGATGACCCCAAAAAATTACACCAGGAATGAATTTGCTCATTAACCATACTATGTTATCACCCAATAATAATACAAAATATATGTATGGCAATTGTGTTATTTTAAACGTGTCCTTATTTGACTGGTTTTCCAATTTATAAGTTTGGTTCATTTATCATGTAAGACTCGAGATGTATTTAGAAAATACAAACAAACAACTGAAAATGCTATTTTATTAATCTTGAAATTCACTTTGAATATGCAATGAAAAGGCGACACACTGGTACTGTGTAAGACCATGATTGGTGTAGCATTCAAGTGGAACGTTCTGTCATTAGAAGAGGTAGGCTATGTAACTGGCTACCTGCCTAGCTGACTACCTCAGCTGGTATAAAGAAGAGCAATCAAAACTAAACTTTCCTTCACTTAGATAAAGTCATTTTAAAATAAGTTTTAAGTATTTTAAGGATATCTGGAAGGCAACAGAAAAGGAGGCTGTGGTAAAGATAAGAGGTGATGAGGGCTTGGATGAGAGTTTTAGTCCTGTCGGAAGAGAGGAAAGGCCAGATCTTAGAGATGTTATAGAGGAAGAATGTGGGGGGCCAGGGAAGAGGAGGAAAACTTGCTTGAGTGACAGGGAGGGTAGTATTGTTGTGGACAGCGACAGAGAACGTTGGGAGTGGGGATGATGTTGAAGGGTAGATGATTTCAGTTTTGGCAATGTTAAATTCAAGCTGTCAGCAAGATGTCAGAGGAAATAGGCTAAGATTGGATCAAGACAAATAGTTCAGCAGTAGAGAGATAGATTTGCAATTAATCTACATACAATTGATAACTGAAGTCATGTGAGCAATGAAGTCTGAAGAAAGGGTGCAAAGGGAAAAGAGAAGGGGGAAAGGATTCCCTTCCCTCATCTCCAGAGATTAGGAGAGAGGAGGAGGAGGTGGACCTGCTGATGGGGTAACCAGAAAGATAAGATGAGAAGCTGGAAGGGATGATCTCACAAAAGCCCAGCAAGTACAAGACTCCAAAAAAGAATGTCAAGGAAGATGAAAACTGATTAAAGGCCATGATATTTGACCATGCTGAGGTCACTGAAGACCTTGGTGGGAGTGATTGCAGTGGAGTTGAGGGCAGAAGCCCAGTTGGAGGAGATCCGGGGTAAAATTGGAGGAGAGGAACTCCATGCATACATGATGGAGTTTGAAGGTGAAGGAAATAAAAAGACGAAGAAATAGTTGGAGAGGCAGGTGATGTTGAGGGATGGCTTTTTAAGGCAGCAGGAAACTAGATCATGCTTTTATTATGAAGGGAAGGCACCAGAAGAAGATGAGAAGTTAAGGGTGGAAATGAGGATGTGAGTGGGAGAGCTGGGGATGGTATTGCTGGGGCAATTGGAGGGGATAGAGGAAGAGAACATTTGGGGAACATCAATGACCTTGATGGGGGGGAAAGTGTTGAGGGGAGAAAAGAAAGTCATTTGTGGAGAGAGGATGGAGGTCATGGTGGACTGTGCTAATCTACTCTTTGGACAAGTCAGCAGAACTTCCCTTTTGAGAGTAGAGGTGGAGAGGAGGAGTTAAGGAGGGGGTCCAAAGATGTGAACAGGCATCTGGGATTTTGGGAAATGAAAGTGGAAAAGTAGTACAGTTTGGCAAGGAATAAGGCTAAACTGAAGGAAGAGAATAATCTGTAGCGGAGTAACAATATGTGGTCATGGAACTTTCAGTAGCAGAGTAGAGGGAGGGAGAAAAAGATAGGTGTTAAAGCCACAGCTGCAGGTTGGTGTGATGGACTTTGCAACAGGAAATAGCCACAAGGAGTCAAAATGGTGGACAGTGGACTGGAGAGGTTTAGCAATAGAGAGTGTCAGAGAAGTCAAGGAACTTAATGCATTGGTAGATATGTCTACACAGACTGCAGAACAAGCCTCCAGCCCAGTTGAAAGACTCAGGTTAGTGAGGCATGCACTAGTGTGCTAAAAATAGCTGTGTAAACAGCACTTGAAGTTGCATCTCACTGATTACAGAAGGCCTGAGGGGAAGAACTGTGGTGGGAAAGGAAGAACACAGTGAAAGTGAGATCAGAGAAGGAGCAGCAAAGTGGAGGGGGGCGGGGAAGGAAGGTAGAGTCCCTATGTAATTAGACATCATCCCAGGGTTACATGATCTGAGCCACTGGATTCTCATATAAAACAGGCTCTGCAAAATGTCCAACTAGAACTACAAAACTACTCAATGTTAGTGTGGGTTCGTGTTTCACTGTGATACGCAAACTTCAGCTTAGATTTTTAAACAAATTACAGAGTCAGGCTGGTCATATAACTGTAGGCAACCCTCTTGCACTCAGCAGCAGCTTCTTTTACCCTTGGAAATTCCAGCTGTACTTCAGTCATCTTCTGGGGGAAAAGAGCTCTGGCCCCACTGCCCACCTCCTCTCCAGAGGTCGAGTGGATCTTTTCCATAGGACTTGAAAGAGACACTGGTGACTGTTTTCCAATCTTGCAATGTCAAGAAAGCCACCAGGCCAGACCACTTCTTCCAGTCCCCACTGCAGCATTTTAACCCCCCCAAAATTCAAAAATCATGAATCAGGCCTCCCAAAAGCATGAGGCTGGGCCACAAATGATGAGTGTTTAAAAAAAGATTATATTGGTTTTTTGGTCGCTCTCCCCCTGCTCATCCCCAGTGTGTGTGTGACAATTCATGTTGCCAGCTCCCCAACATTTATTGGAATAAGGTGATTTTGGCCCCTGCACTTGTGGGCCACCCACACATCTGCCTGCCCCCCAGCTGTGCAGACAACACTGTGAAGTTGTGGCTCTGAAGTTGTAGGCTGGGCTCTGAAGCCTAGGGAGGGGGATGGACTTCAGAGCCTGAGCTCCAGCCTGTGCCGCAAATTCAAAGTGCTGTCTACACAGCTATTTTCAAAGCGTTAGTGCATGTCTCGCTAACTTGAGGCTTTCAAGCAGGTTGGGAAGCTTTCTTCTGCAGGCAGTGTACATATAGCTTCCAATGCATTAAGGTCCTTGACTTCTCTCTATGCTCTCTATTACTAGACCCCTCCAGTCTACTGTCTACCACTTGAATCTCCTTCTTCCCTTTTCCTTAGTGTTGCAGGGAAGGAGGGAAGAGGAGAAGAGAGTCAACTCACCATTGTTCACAGGAGGGGAGGAGGGAAAAAGGAACAGGGTCTTCCAGGCTCTTTCTGCTCCCTGCCCCCTCACCCCTCCTGTGAGAATGATGCCTCCCACACACACACACTCCTTTCCGCTCCTGAGGAGTGAGTGGGGAGAGTTCTGCCCACTTCTTGCAGCAGTCCTGATTGGCTGCTTTCCCCCAGGAGGTGGGCAAGTGGGGAAGGCAGCCTATCAGAAGGGGATTTTCCCCATGCAGGGCTGACATTTACAAGAGGACTGGAGCTAGTCCTGTCATGGTGAGACAGGCTCCAGCCCCAGCAAAAATTATATTGAGGAAATTGCTAGAATTGGCAACATGTACCCAAAATCATAAGGATGTTAGGTAGGCAGGCAGGCAAGTGAAATGGCTGATTCTCTCCAAACCTTCAGCTGCACACAGAACAACAGCAGTATGTAAAATCTCCCACTCACACTGCCAGCAATGCTATAGTAAGAGCATTTTTATATTATTTTGTGGTAGTTTCCACCATGAGTGAAATGCTTTCCAAACACAGAGGAAGACACTGTCCCAGCTCTACACAATGTACTCATTATAAAACTTACAGTGCAAACAAGTTGTGTGCCTTATACAGCTGCCAACTATCCACCCACATGTTCTAGGGAGTAGTGTGTTGGAAACTGATAATGGTGCTTAAATGTCTGGTCAGCAATGGGGATAGAAGACTGCATGCAGAAATACACTGTACTGGGTTTCACAAGGTGGACACACTGAACCGTTGCAGGCACAAATGGTACTAGAAATGCTGTTCTGTAACATTGAAACTGTGCAGACTGGTCTTAGATGTTTGTCTTCTCTTTGCCTAAAGATTGTTTAGAAGCAGCTCCATTCCTGAGACAAAGTACCTGCATCTTAATTAGCTAACATCTGTACAGCACTTTGAAGATGTAAAACACTATGTAAGTGCCCAGTAATATTATCATCCTTTTCTATTTTTCTTCTCCAGTTTTTAAGTGAATACAGTGCTTGTAAAAGTTGTTGGATTGACAGTCTTGGAGATTGAAGTTCTCTATTTATCTAAAGTGCAGCACACCTGCTGAGCCAACGAAAGCTAAAATATAGAAAAGCTTCTCACCAAATTTTAAATGCATATTTCCTTTATTTATAGTTATATCGCTAGTGTGTTAATACCACTGGACACTTTGCTGCACCCAGTCATTTGTTCTAAATATGGCTCAAACTCTTACTTTAGTTGCTCATTTAAAAAAAGAATTCTGACATGCATCATATCCAAGACCTCTTTCCAAACTTCAAAATCCTACCTCACAATGGAAAATTGATGGTGCACAATTAAAATCCATTATACTGGGATGCAGTGCAAACTACATCCTTGCATTTACTTTGGCCAATCATAGGGAATTGAACTAGTTAAACAACTTGTATAATTTTAGTACATACTATCATAAATGCTTGGCTGCAGAAACACCATCCTATGCTGTGATCCTGGTCAGTACTTTGAGAGACTTCCAGTTAAAACTCAGGTACTTATTAAGTTTCTGGAGAAGAAGACCATGAGTCAGTACTGAAACCATCTTCAAGGGAAGTTCTCCGCTGTTGGAGGTGCCATCTTTTGAATAAGACCTTAAAAGAGGTCCTCCTGACCATTTATAATCACCAAAGAGTCCATATCACATTCGACAAAGGTGTGTTAACCCACAAAAGTTTTCCTTTGGGCAAATACATTCTGCCTAGCCTACTAAAAATCCCCCTGTAATTTAAATTAGATATGGTCATCTTCACTTCTCTTAGGGTTCTGCAAACTGTAAATAGTTCTTTTGATTCACATGAATGTTTATAGGCTTGGGTGTACTGTCATTAGTGTACTGTCCACAAAGTGTAGGGAGTGAATAATTCCTATAATTATGTAAAGTGCATTAGAATGAAAGGGGATATATAACAATGCCATTAACATTTATTGTCTTAAATGCTAGAAAGTTCCTTTAGTTATTTTGAAACTACAAAAAAGGGACAATACACCCCAGGACATTTTACACAAATAACCCATAATACCTTCAGCACTCCAAGACTGGGAGTTAAGGGAATTTTTTTCTTAGCATTTTGGTTATTTTCCAGATCAGGAACTTTCTCAGAATTTCCTGTCAGGTCAAGTTGGTAGTTTATGATTTTCAGTCTATGAGCCGCTCCCTTTCTATTTCATCTTGACTTAATGTCATTAGTCTTCTTTCACAAAAACCTGAACATTCATTTTATAATTTATATAGATAGTATCCTGACAGCAGATCCCTTCATTGAGACTTTGCCATTTGTCTGTCCCTCAGTTATTCATTCTCTGAAATGACTTTTACAGTAAAAGAGGATTAAATAAATTCCAACTACCTTAAAATTTCTATAATTTCTGGAATTCTGGATGTTCATTGAGGACAGGTTTCCTGCAGATACACCACTAAGTAGATTTTTCTTAGCTATAATAGTCAGCCTGCCAAGGTCTACATTTCCTCACTCAAATGACTTTCTTGAGTCTGCATGGCTGCATGGGTCTCTCCTCTGCGGCTCCGCCAGCAGCAGCAGGGATAGGGAACCACTTGCAGGGAGCCGAGCAGGTCCCAGGAGCAACAGGATGGAGCAACACTGGGGGGAGAGGCATGTGAATCTCTCCTGCCTGCTCCTCTCCTGTCCCACCCTCCACCCCCAGCTGGCAGCCATGAGGGCCGGAAGAAAGAACTTTTTTAAAAGTTTCGGCAGGCCGCAGTGGGGAGGTTCTCGGGCCGCAGATGGCCCACGGGCCGGGACTTTGAGACTCCTGAACTGAAGATAATAAGTGATAAGTAATAGTCAGCATGGATTTGTCAAGAACAAATTGTGTCAAACCAATCGTAGCAGGGTGCTGGTGCAAAAGCATGTAATTAACCCCTGCCCAGGCAGCTGTAATCAGGGGAAGCAGATTGGCGCTGATGGAAAAGGCCCGATGCTGGCCTGAGGATTGGCAACACCTGACAAGCCAAGGGCTATAAAGGCTGGGAGAGGGCCAGAAGGTGGGAGGCAGCCAGGGAGAAGTCAGTCAGGGAGGGAACTGGAGGCCTTCTAGCTGAAGGCTGACTCTGCCTGTAAAGGAGGTGGATAATCCTGCAAGGATTGTCTATAGATAGAACTGGTGGTGGGAGAACCTTATGTAAATAAAGACATAGGTGTTGCACAACCCTGAAGCCTCTCTGAGCCTTATTGGGGGCAGCAAGTGGGTCCCCAGGAAGAGGGGCAGGTCGTCAATCCTGTTATACCAACCTAATAACTTTCTTTGACAAGGTAGCAAGCCTTGTGGATGGGGGAAGTGGTAAATGTGGTATATCTTTACTTTAGTAACACTTTTGAAACTGTCTTGCATGACCTCATAAACAAACTAGGGAAATACAACCTAGATGGAGCTACTATATGGTGGGTGCATAACTGGTTGAAAGGGCATATGAAGTGGGATCCCGCAGGGATCAGTTCTGGGTCCAGTTCTGTTTGCTATCTTCATCAGTGATTTAGATAATGACATAGAGAGTACACTTATAAATTTTGTGGACAATACCAAGCTTGGAGGGGTTGCTAGTGCTTTGGAAGACAGGATTAAAATTCAAAATGATCTGGAGAAACTGGAGAAATGGTCTGAAGTAAATAGGATGAAATTCCATAAGGACACATTCAAAGTTCTCTACTTAGGAAGGAACAATCAGCTGCACACATACAAAGTGGGAAATGACTGCCTAGGAAAGAGTACTGCAGAAAGGGATCTGGGGCATAGGCGGTGAGTTATACGGGCTCATGCCTCACAAATATTTAGGAACGTGGGCTTGGCTCCACCAAAGTTTGGGCCTACCCTGCTTTGGGGGGCCCCACGCTTCAGGGGGAGGTGGGGTCCATGGCGGCCTGGGGGGCTAGAAGGGGGCCTGGCACCAGCAGCAATGAGCAACTTGGTCCCAGCCTGTCCCTCTCTGCTCCACCCTGCTGGCTGCTGGCATCACTCAGGGAAGGGGCGGGAGCCGGAAAGAGGCGGGGCAAGGGCTTGGGGAAAGGGGGAGGAGCAGGGGCAGGCTGGGGCCGGGTCACTTGCTGCTACTGGCGCCAGGTCCCCTGCTAATCCCCCAGGCTGCCTTGGACCCTGCATCCCCCTGACATTTGGGGCCCCCCAAAGCACAGGGCTAGGGGCGGTTCCCCGTCCGTCCTATGGACAGGGCAGCTCTGCTTGGACCCGTTCTGGGCACCACCAAAAATTATACAAACCTGGCGCCCATGATCTGGGAGTCATAGTGGATCACAAGCTAAATATGAGTCAATAGTGTAACACCATTGCAAAAAAAGAAAACATCATTCTGGGATGTATTAGCAGGAGTGTTGTAAGCAAGACAGAAGAAGTAATTCTTCTGCTGTACTCCGCACTGATTTGGCCTCACCTGGAGTATTTAGTCCAGTTCTGGGTGCCACATATCAGGAAAGATGTGGACAAATTGGAGAAAGTCCGGAGAAGAGCAACAAAAATTATTAAAGGTTTGGAAAATTTGACCTGTGAGGGAAGATTGAAAAAATTGGATTTGGTTAGTCTGGAGAAAAGAAGACAGAGGGAACATAATAACAGTTTTCAAGTACATAAAAGTTGTTACAAGGAGAAGGGAGAAAAATTGTTCTCCTTAATCTCTGAGGATAGGACAAGAAGCAATGGGCTTAAATTGCAGCAAGGGCAGTTTAGGCTGGACATTAGAAAAAACTTCCTGTCAGGGCAGTTAAAGACTGGAATAAATTGTCTGGGGAGGTTGTGGAATCTCCATCATTGGAGATTTTTAAAAGCAGGTTAGACAAACACTTGTCAGAGATGGTCTTGATAATACTTAGTCCTGCTATGAGTGCAGGGGACTGGACTAGATGACTTCTCATTCACTTCTATTCCTACGATTCTATGAGTCTATGAAAGGGTCCTCTAAGTCATTTGGTCATTCTACCATCTTCGCTCACTTTGGTAGGTCATCAGTAAGCATTTACAGAATGTAGCACTGGGCCCCACAGCCCTATGCATTTTGGTAGGTGTCCTCCAGAGAATCTGCGTTTGTCCACCAGGTTATACATTCCCAAAATATGCATTCAGAAGCAAATTAACAAATCACTAATCTTCCTTTTCCTCTCTCCTTGTCATAAGAAGGGGTTCTCTATTGTGCAATTCACCTGCACTCCAACAGTCCTCTTTGGCAACTGTCCCTCCATACATTGATCTATTGTAGTTTCAAGCCTGTGGGGAGGATAAAGAAGGCTTCAGTTCAATCAGAAGTGTGCACAAATTTTTGATTAAAAAAAGACTAAAGTGTGTGTGTGTGTGTGTGTGTGTGTGTGTGTGTGTGTGTGTGTGTGTGTGAGAGAGAGAGAGAGAGAGAGAGAGAGAGAGAGAGAGAGAGAAAAAACATTGCCATGTTGTGAAGTTAATTCTAAATGAACATCTCTGTTCAGTAAGACAAATGTACAGGCTCTAAAAGAGGCTGCTTGGAGAAAGAAGTGGAGGTGGAGGGATATCCATTATGGTTGCATTTGTAGCATAGCATCCTGGTCTCTGATTTAGTATGGTATATTTTCTCTCACATAGCTAATTTAGTGTTTCCATCATTATAGTATCTGAGTCCCTTCCACATAAAATAAATAGCAATAGTGAAGTCCCTAGTGGGACTCAAGGAGTCTCTGGCTTTTCTCCCTTTTTAGGGTAAAAACTCTGCATGCAGTTTTTGCTACCAGCATTTGAGTGGTTAGTGTGGCTCCTTACAAACATGTGACCCAAAGACAGGCACGATGCAGTATGCAGAAGCCAGACTTTACCAATAGTCACCTGAAAAGACTTCCTCTTATAAGCCTTTAAAGTAAATTCCTTTAGTGTGACCTATAGTTTTGTAATTTAATGCAATGCTAAGACTTTTTAATGCTCTTTCTTCTAGTTAGGTTTTCCTTTGGCATGATTGTTTTCTGCACTGATGTTTTGCAGGCATTTTGAAGATAGCCTCCCACAGCTACAAAGTCAAGAGTACTGTGACGGGTTGGATCACAGAAACCCCCTTGGGAGCTGCCACCGGATGTGCAAAGACTACCCCTGCTTCTGTTTTCCCTGCCAGCTCAGGACTCCAGCACCCTGCCTTGCTGAGCCAGACACTTCCATCTGCTCCAACACAGACCCAGGGTCTGAATAACTTGCCCCAAAGCTGCAAGTTTACTTGAAAACAGCTCACAGAAGTGTGCTTGTCTTTAGCACTCAATGGGGTCTAAACCCAAATAAATCTGTTTTACCCTGTATAAAGCTTATGCAGGGTAAACTCATAAATTGTTCGCCCTCTATAACACTGATAGAGAGATATGTACAGTTGTTTGCTCCCCCCAGGTATTAACACATACTCTGAGTTAATTAATAAGGAAAAAGTGATTTTATTAAATGCAGAGAATAGGATTTAAGTGGTTCCAAGTGGTAACAGACAGAACAAAGTAAGTCACCAAGCAAAATAAAATAAAATGCGCATATCTATGTCTAATCAAACTAAATACAGATAAGTTCCTCACCAGTTCCAGAATGCTCCCTTTTACAGGCTAATTTCCTTTTAGCCTGGGTCCAGCAATCACTCCCACCCCCTGTAGTTACTATCCTTTGTTCCAGTTTCCTTCAAGTATCCTGGGGGGATGGAGGGGGGATGGGGCTTCTTTAGCCAGCTGAAGACAAAATGGAGGGGTCTCCCACGGGTTTAAATAGACATTCTCTTGTGGGTGGAGACCCCCCTCCTCACTCCTATGCAAAGTCCAGCTCCAAGGTGGAGTTCTGGAGTCACCTGGACAAGTCACATGTCCCTGCATGACTCAGTCTTTCCAGGTCGAAGCCATTGTCCACATGGTATCTTGTATGTCTCCAGGAAGACTTCTTATGTGGATTGGAGCATTCCAAGATGCATTGTTCCCCAAGTGCTTCCTGATCAGGTACTTAACCTTGCAAATTCCTTCCTAAAGAAACTGATCAAATGCCTCACAAAGCTTACGTAGAAACCAAGCAAGTATACAGCCCATATTCTTAACCTCAAGTAGAAAATGATATATGTGTACAGATAAGATGAATAGATATAGTAGACCATTACCTTTACGGAGATATATTACATGGCACAGGCAGCACAAAACATATTCCAGTTATGTCATACATACATTTATAAGCACACACATCCCCCATAAAGCCTTATGGGGTACACTGTCACAAGTACATACAAATTAATGGTAAGATTTTCTTGCATCAACTCCGGGGAGTTGGAGCTCTTGTGACATTTCATGTGGAAGCTGTGCACTTGTGGCTAAGCCAGGAATGATTACCCAGCTTTGTCAAACACCACTGATTTTTATGAGAAATAGGCTTACACCCTGCTAAATTCATGGTATACCGTTATTCAATTTCAGGTAGTAATGTGTTTAAAGCATATTCCTGCTATTAGGTCTAAAGCACTACAAAACTAAAATGTTCTCTACCTCGTCTCAAATTTTCAAACAATCCAATACTCAGGATATATTATATAGATAGATATATTCTTGCTGTTCAATCTCTTAAAAATCAATCAATATTAATGTGTCTGCCTTAAACTTTTAAGGTCATTGTCTCCCTTCTGACATCTTTAACTACATCAACATCACATTATATCATTATAGATCCATGAAGCAATGTATTTTTACATTTTTCCAAGATAATGTCTCTTTTGTGTTTCAGTTTTTATCATAATATAAATCTTGAAATGTCATTTGCATATCTTTTGTTTAGAAAAGGAGACCCCTATTTAAGACTTTGTCATTTTAATAAATGGAGGCCTTTTTAGAGAAAATGCACCAAAATATTCCAATTTATTCTTCAACTGAAGTGGCTGCTGCATCAGTAAATTCCCTTAACAATACATTTTTAACAATTATAGTCTGCCTGCCTTGGGCTTACTTGACAATAGAGTTGCCATCTGGTGGGAAGTCCATTCATGGATTCAGATGGGGCATTTATATCATTTTTATTTTAAAAGTGGCAGATAAGCTTTCTTTTCACCCTTCTCTTTACTCATTCTCTCTCTTCTCCTTTGTTCACCTTTCCTTCTACTTTAAAGTGCATTGCTATACCTATTTCCTCATCTTTCTGAATACCCTAGTTTCACCACCACTGCAACAGAAGATGGCCAGATGCATTCTATTCTGATTTTCATGGTTGAGACAACCAAACAGGTAGAAATGAGAGCACCTGTGCTGAGGAATAGACATGGGTGAATCAGAAGAATGAAGAGAATCAAAGAAGCTATGAAAGAAACAGAGTCAAGACAGTGAACTGAGATGGAAGTGCTAACAGCCCCATTCCTGGATATATGTATATTTCATCAACTTTCTCTAGAAATAAGGATTCTCCAGGGAAATCCAACAGCTAGCAATCTTATTGCATAGTGGCCTTTCAGAGAACTGCAGTGCTCACCCCCCTGGTAAATTCAAGCAATTAAGTCCTTTAAAAAAAACCCTGTTAGGCTTACTGCCCAGTAAACTCACAATGAAAAGCAACCTTAATAAATGTTATAAATCTCACCTCAGAGCCAACAGGAAATTCAAACTTTTGCATGTGCAGGAGCCAGGGAGTTGCTGGGGGAAAAAAAGGGAAAAAAAAGAAAGGAAAATGTGTATACAAGAAGAGCATTGTGCCATGGCCTTCATCTGAACAGATACTATTTAAAAGCACAGAGTCCCATAGACGGGGCAGTTATTTTAAAGGATCCCTCACTGTTGTCTCTTCTAGCTCATTTCTATTCATGTGACACCAGAAATCTGTTTTCCTTGATAGCAGACAAGTCTATCTAGTGATAAGTTTGCTGGCTGGAAAAATCTATGGTTACATTTTATTAAGCAATATTGTTGGAAAGTACTTTTGAGTTTCAATGTTTTAGACATAAAACTAAATTAAGACATGGCAACACATATCCCAGGGCTTGTAAAATGAAAAGATCAAAGAAAAGAAACCGTGGAGTATTTTTGATCAACACCGTGACAAGGGGTGTTAGTTTTAATAAACGGTCAGAATTTTAGGCCATTATGAACTATGAGATGCAGTCTCGGTTGTGTTTCTAATTTCCTTTCTTGCCTTTATTGCTATTATATAAAGCTCTATAGTGACGAAAAACATTTATTGAAAAAGGCTGAGAGAGCACCATTCCAGATTATATTACTTCATCTGCATGGAGCGTTCCCGAACCAATCAGAAATATTTCTCACTTCACCCTCTGTGGTACTGAGACACCAGGCACATTCTGACTTTGGGGGAAAATGTTGGAGACATTTGTTCCTGTATAAATTAATATAGATTTGTTATAGAATTAGTGGCTAAGTGGCTTTGGAATATATTTTCCTATCACACATAATGGCAAATACATGTGGAGCTTCTTGGAGATTTTCACAGTGGACTTGAGTGGATAAAGAAGCTGTACAACAATAGATATCTAGCTGGGATATCTTGTGAGAACAGGTTTTCCTGCAAAATTTCTGGTAATGTATTTCCTGCTTCCAGCCAACCACAAATACTCTAATGCACAGCCTCTTCCATAGTATCTCACTCTTCAGACTTCTGAAAATGCAGAAGTGTCTGGAAATGAAATACAATAGAAAAAAAACACAGTTAAGTGAATAATTCAGACTTCATAAAAAATTCATTTGAGGAGTGGCATGTTTGGATGAATCAGGGGGATATGTTCCTTCTCCCATTCCTTATTGCTGAAGAATTTAAGGTGGTCAGGGAAGGGACAGTGGTACTAGAATGGTCAAGTGCTACGTTAGTCTCTTGCAGCCTCTTCATACCTCTCAAAGAAAATGATGGGGGTTTGTGATGTAAGCACAAAGCTGGGAACCCGGAACAATTGTGTCCTAAATCTCTCTGTGTCACAACTGACACTTTCTATGGCTCTGGGCAAATGACAATCTCCCTGTCTCGGGTTTTTCCTAAAAAAATTATTAGTAGTAAGAACACTTACTAATAGTATAATAGTATTAATAATAATAATTACAGTAGCATCCGAAGACCCCAGTCAAGATCAGGGCTTCATTGTAATGGACAATGTACAAACATAGATGAAGAGACAGAGTCCTTGCCACAGACAGTGAACAAAGACAGGCCACAATCTCTCAGCTAATTGGGCTCAGGCATAGATCTGTGCCCACACATAGCTTCAACAGCACAGTCTATCCCCACACTAACAGCTGCAGGATCAGGGCCACAGTTAATGAAAAAATAATAAAAATTGAGATAAGAATGCCTAAGTAGTGTTATTAGCTAAATTACTGCATTTGAGATGGGGCACAACTAGCGGCTGACATGTTTTTTTAAAAAAGAAACAATAGTAAACCACTAAAAAGTTCTTGATTTTTCTGTCCCCTCTCATCCTATCCCACTCATCTCATCATGGATTTTTCTCTGCTCATGTCTAGCACAAGAAGATCTGGTTGTGCTACATCTCCAAACATACTAAATATTGCATACATGAGCAGTTCAGCTCAACACGTTGTTTTCTTCCCTGATACACATAGTAGAGATTTTTCATTTCAGAACCTAGTGGAATGATAGTGTTAAATAATTATTCGATTGTTAAATATGGGTGGTATGCCTATTTTTTTTTTCATTTCTTATGTTGGCCTGAAAGGTTTTATATTGAAAAAATGGACTTGACCTGTTCAGAATGGAATACTTGGTTACATTACACTAGTCTATTTTCTGGATAAAATATGTTTGTCTTTCTCTCTTTACCCTTTCATCTTACCTCTGAAGTCCTGGTCTATCTATGCTACCATCTTCAGACCCATAATGACATGCCACATTCCTTGGGGAACTCCGTTGCTAATGTCTATCGAATATATTCAAAACACATCTCCTCTGATTCTCTACCAAAATAAGCATAAAGGTGTATTCAAGTAGGGGTTATAAAAGCCCATCTTAAAATATGATGGATTTTCCCTCATCTTGCTGTAAGTACAAAAATCACAAATCTGCCATACAAGTAACATCACAGCTAAAGAGGACATCCTGACAAAGTGACAAGGGAGAGCGCTTTATGCTATAAGAAACTGTTTCTGCAACAGAACTGCAGAGCACACAAAAGCAAGGTACAAAGACATGGGTATTCATTTGCAGGGAAAAATCATTTTTTAATCTAGTATGCTGAACCTGTGATCCTGTTGCATGTTCTGTCTGACAGACTTTCACTGTAAGGAACTCAACACTATCCTGGCATAGAGATGGCCAAAAAGAGTTTCAGTACCAAAGGATTTTCCCTCTCCTTTTTTACATTAGATACAAGAAATGCAAGTCACACCCTCACATACGCTCTCTGAGAGTAGGAAGTATGTTTGTAAAATTGTTCCTCAGGCTTGACATCTTGTTTAAAAGTATTCCAAAAAACTACAGAGGCCCATTTATACGGTCTCCTTTCTATCACTGCATTACATTACTTGATGCCCAATATGAACGAGGTGTGGGAGAAGATCAGTATACAAAGCTTGATTCTCTGTAGTCCTACAGCTTGTGTGGTCAACGTCAGTACAAAGTGGGTGTAAAACATCATCACTTTGATTTGGTTTAGCACTCACCTTTACACTGGTGTAAATGGTTACACAAGGTACAGTATAATAGACAATCAGGCCCACTAGCTCAGGTGCATGATCTTTTCCTCCATCCTATTCACAAACATTAGGCATAACATTCACGTTCTGCATAAGAAAGTCTATCATTTAAATCTTTTTTGTAGACTAACCCAGGAATCTTTAAGTAAGCCCTACTATATTTTCCTACTAAGGAAGGGAAAATAAGGGAAAAGGGGGTGTCGTGAAGCGTATATCCATTTGAACTTAATTTTGGTGCACGATGTGGATATTTGTTTTGTTTTGTTTTTGTCATTTCATTCAAAGACATTTCATGATCCAGAATTTTTTTAAACCATATTCCTATGAATGTCCAGGTCCACATTAAAAAAATAAATATTTTCAATACAATCTGGTTTGTGTCTAAAAGAAATTTTGAACTTTAACATTTTGAAAATTTCAGACTCAAAAAATTATTATGACATGAAATGATCCCATTTCTGAGAGAAATACCAAGGAATTTCACAGGTTTTTCACTAACTCAGTCCATCTTCAAAAACTGAAAGTGACATGCAGACAACCTGTTTTTTATATTTAAACAAAAAACGTCATTTTGAATCTTATATACTTCTAATAGACATTATAACTAATGTCTCTGAGCTGCACCAGTCATTAAAATAGATGTGAAAATACTTCTGCCTTCTGCAGCTGTGTAACTCCATCTACCTTAAAAACTTGTGCTGCATCCTGAAGAGTTAAGCCAGTCAGACAGAGCATGACAGACAACTTGGTATTTCAACCCTGAAGCAGCACCTGGAGGGTCAGGGCCTTTCACAGTTTAATAGTGGACAGTCATGGTAGTAGTGATC
Source organism: Trachemys scripta elegans (assembly GCF_013100865.1). NCBI lineage: Eukaryota > Metazoa > Chordata > Testudines > Emydidae > Trachemys > Trachemys scripta. The sequence continues at coordinate 78,142,376 of NC_048305.1, read as the reverse complement.
AGGGTCATGTGGTGGGTGAGGCAGCCACTCATACTGAAACAGCCCATGTCACAATGACAGCTGTAATATCAAAGACTTACTTTACTTCAGCTACAAAAAACACGCAGTGTGCAGCAGATACAAGGCTGCAGCATGTGATTCCTCTTCCGTTATCTCATGCTATGACTATGTTAACCCCACACAGTTACAGAGCAAGAACTGGAGTAACCAATCAGAATATTATGCATACACATGGTTTGGTGTTTACCTTCAGGAATTCAACAGAAACGTTGTATTTGCCTATTATTGAAATTCCACTCCCATGAATAAACCCCGTGGTGGTAAAATAATTCAGTTACTAAAGAGTCCAAAGAATGATGAGCAAAACAGCCCTCAATCCACAGCAAGTGTACGTCACAATACAGAAGTACTCTATTGGTTTTAAAAGTAACCTTAAACTAGTTAGTGTACACAAAGGCAGCTTGATCAAAACACCAAAACAGAGGTTTAAAATCTCAAGTGAGAGACCAGTTTCAGTCATCAGGGTAGACTGACCAGACAGCAAATGTGAAAAATCGGGATCGGGATGGGGGGATAATAGGAGCCTATATAAGAAAAAGACCCCAAAATCAGGACTGTCCCTATAAAATCAGGAAATCTGGTCATCCTACTTCAGGGAAGCCTTCTCCATTCATAAGGAGCATAACTTTATATGAGTTATCAGAACTGGATGCAGTGTGTCACAGTGTAATATATGAGCTCCTGAAATGTAGCAAAAGATGCATTTTCAGAAAAATAATGATGTGACTAAAAGCAAATTTTAAGTCTTCCAATTTAAAAAAGAATTAGGAGCAACACTTTTTTTTAATGTGTTCTGCCTCTACCTCCATCAGCATAGAGGGGATTTAACTTGGGCTGCTCCCATTCATGTTAATGAGTGATATTCAGAGAATTTTTATGCAAAGTAAAGAGAGGAATAGACTCCTAAAAATTCAGTCACATGACAACTCTCATGGTGCATCGTGAGGAGACGTAACAGCTAATATCAGGCACTTGCGTTCTGGTGTGGCATTTCTTTTAGGAACTGGCACATGTTTAGCTGAAACACAATGTCACTTTTCTTTATAGCTGACCTGGAATTTCATAATAATGGCTCCAATACTACCATAGTTTAATGAACCACTCAGGATTTATTTCATAACAGGATGTGTGTCCTATAGCTGTATAAAATCTCTGGGAAGAGGTTTAAGCAGGGCCCCAAAAGAGCAAGATCTTTATCTGTTTTCTCCTCAATGTATTCTCAGACACACTGAGATCTCAGCATAGACCTGCCAGTATACAGCTTTTTTTTAATCTTCCAGAAAACATTAAAAGAAAAAACCCGGAATAAAAGAATGAGGCAGTGCCAAACATCACAAGAAAGGCTTAATAAATAGAGCTTGGGGTCACAATGTGTGCTCCTATTTGCACCAAAATATATCACTGAACTTCTGTATATTCATATTTGTTTACATTATAAATGTACTAAATGAGCTAATTATAGTGATCATAATTTACAATTAAAAACAAACAATTAGAAATTTCAGAGGCTTTCAATATCTTTTCTTTAATCATTCACCCAGGCTCAAAAATACGCATTTGTAGATTAAAGCATTAAAGTTGCTAATTATATTCTCAGAACTAACAATTATTTCTTTACCCTTTTACTACCTTCTTCTGGCAACAAAAAAATGTCAGCACTGATTTAATTTTTTGTTATTATAGGATTAAAAGAAGTTTCTAAAATGCAATTAAATGTGCCCTATAGCTATAGTAACTTTCCTATCAGCGTCCAAAACCTCTTCGCTAAAACAACAGCGTAAAAAAAAATTCAGACTTTCTAGATGTACTTGTTTTCCCTTTATAACACATTCCTTTGGTGATTATTTCCAATGACAACTCAACCATCTTAATGAGACTTTGTGCACATCTAGGTCTTGGTGAAGGTAGTAGATTAATAGGAGGAAATGAAAGTTAAAGAGGCTGTTAAGAATGCAAAACCTGCACATGTCAAGCACTGGTTCTTCACCTCTGGGAGCCTGGTTCAAGTTCAGCCTGAGGCCCTAAGTGAAAAGTTCAATAGTCTCAAGTACATTCCCACTTGATATATTACAAAATCAATTATTTTATGGTGGTACATTTGGTAACCTATACTCAGACAGAATCAAGTTTTGTTCCCATTGGGGATTCACCAATTATCTACTCAGTGAATTATTCTCCGATAAAATAGAAACACCTGCTGTCAGCTGAAGGAGTTTCTCATTACAGTGCATATCGCTTTAGTAGTTGATCCTTTTTGGAACATGTTGCTGTGGCATTTAGCCTATGCACCATTAACCTCGATCACATCACACCATTGCACGACGACAGGACACCAAAGCATGATTCACTACCCAAAATTAGAGTGCTTAAGAAAAGAAAAATACTCATTGCATGTAACCAAAATTATGTCACAGAAAAATTGCAACAGGGCATTCCATTGTAAATTCAGCAGTTCGCTATAGTTAACTGATTTCAGGTAATTCAATACAATAAGGAAAACAGTTTAATTTGCTTAGCTATGAACAGCATTTTCTGAAAACCAGGCCATCAATAGTATGCTTGGCATCCACCAAGAGCGCAGATAGATAATTCTCAGTCACACCCTCAAATCTTTCTCTCATGTTAGTTATTGTGATATGCTTGTTACTGAAGTTAATGTATTTATGTTAAGTACTTCAAATTGCCTACAATTTATAATATAATATATGGAGATATACCTATCTCATAGAACTGGAAGGGCACCGAAAGGTCATCGAATCCAGCCTCCTGCCTTCACTAGCAGGACCAAATACTGATTTTGCCCCAGATCCCTAAGTGGCCCCCTCAAGGATTGAACTCACAACCCTGCGTTTAGCAGGCCAATGCTCAAACCACTGAGCTAGAATTCACAGAAGCCAGTAGCAGCTTAAAAATGTAAAGTCAGGTCACTGGATGGCTCAGGTATGGAATATGGAACCTTTTATCTGTTTTATATCAGTTCAAATCCAGCCTAGGTCACTATTATCTAAAAGTTGTTACCATCTGATCACTCTTTGCTGGTCTGTGTGAAGAGAGTTGTAGTCCAATTCCCAGTGGTCAAGTACCCACTTCGTAAAACCACTATCACCACAATTAACATGAACTGGTATCCTTTTTGACAGGCTCAGTAGAGGGGCCAAGGCCTAAATGAGCATGGACACTGCTGCTTGAGGTACATAAGCAGGACTGTTTGGGAACACTTGTCCTGCAACTGATGCTCATACTGTTCTCTGAGCTAGGATTATTTAAACAAAACAATCGTTCAACTAAAATATATTCCAGAGGTTTTCTGTATTGGAGAATTAAAATGGAATTTCCATCTCATTCTCCTTAAAGCTGAAAATGAAAGCGTTCAGAGATGGGCAATGAAAGTGATTAGGTGCACAGAGAGAAATCTGTAAGAGGAGAAATTTAAAAGATAAACTGCCTGAAAGTGGGGGGGGGGGGGAAGAAATTAGATGTGATATGATAGAAGTATACAGGATAATAAATTTAACCTCTCATATAACACAAGAACAAAGGGACAATCAACAAAATTGAAAGGCAACACATTTTAAAATACAAGGAAATGCTTCATTTATCCTGGCTTTATCAGGATGATCGGTGTGGTCTCCTTTCTCCATCTGTAAAATGGGGATAATAATATTCTCATGTCCCAGCAAACTTGTGAGGATTAATGAATTTATGTTTGTGAGGCACTCAGATAATGTACTTCAATGAGGAATATCATAAGCAAGACCATGAAGAAATAAGTCTGTGGTCTTGCAAGATTTGGATAGTGTGCCATTAATAAAGCATAGGTACATTGAATAATGAGGGTAAAAAGTAGCGTGAACAGCTACCTGACTGCGTGAGTACAATCCATCCCATGCAGTGAAGGAAGCAGGTGTCCTGTGGAAAAAATACTATGTGATCATGTAATTAAATACTGTAACATAATGTGTATGCACAAAAGAGCTGAATTAAGATCGTATGGGCAATCTTAATTCTTGCATCATCTAACTTTTGAGTACTTGACCTTGCAACCTAAATAACTTTCTTTTTATATAGGGTTTTTTATGTAATTATAATCAGTTATTATATATACTGAAGAATTGGTTTTATTATGTCCAGAGTAAATGTGACATGCTTTCATTGTTTCTCAAGACACAGGCAATAAGGTTTAATTTGTAGCCTTGGGTATTGTGAACATTTAGCCAATTTCTCATGGTAAAAATGTAACTTTAGGAGCATTTCAGTGCTTCTATAAATGCTTCATTCCTGAAGTGAACTCTGGCAACAAGCCCCTCAAAGCTCATGCTTAGTTTACTGCTGCTTGCCAGGCAGGCTCTTTCTTCATCATGACCAGGAACATGCCATTAGAACTGCAATGAAGAATGATGGGACAATTCAACATTTCACAGGCGCAGGACCTAATGTACCTGTTATAATTTAAGAAGGCCTCTGGATGGCCATTAGGCCAAAATCTTGATAGAAGGAATTTGAAGACTGAATAAATCATCTAAAATAAAACAAAGGAGTAAATGTGCCAAAGTTGTATTACAGATTTTTTTTAATGTGCAGTACCGAACAAAAAGGACGTACAGCTTGTTACAAAAGCTGATTTTAAGAGTATTACACAATACACTTGCCTCATAACAATCCAGTGGGCATATATACTGATATGTAGATGGATTAAAACATAAAACCTCAAGATGAAGTTCTGGATGATATCACTGCATCATGATCTTCCCTGTAACACAATCAGGGATGAACTGATGTGCGTGTCAGAGAGAGTGAACCAGTAACAACAGAGGTTGGGCACTGAACACCAGAATAGCGTTCTATTGTTTGTGTTCAGCTACATAGCCTCCAGCCCCACCATTCAATTCTCTGCCACTGGCAATACTTTTAAATGAAAGCATCTTAAAGAGGACGACCAGGCATTTTCTTGCCTTGTGAGATGTTTGGGTAAGGCAACCAGATTATCAGCATGAAAATATATAGAACTCTTGTCACATCCCACTCAGTGGGGAACCTGTTCCCTGGGCTCACCCGTTTCTGTTACCTCTTGCTTTGGTGAAGCCATCAGTCACACTTTCTGCTCCTGCCAGTCTGCTTAGTGATGGTACAAACCACCAGGCATCAGGGGTGGTGGTCAGATAGTGGGGAGGACTTGGTATAGCTACCAATCTATGCCTGGAAATGCTGCTGCTCTCACCAAATGGCCAGGGCCGGCTCCAGGCACCAGCCAAGCAAGCTTGTGCTTGGGGCGGCAGATTCTAAGGGGCGGCATTCCGTCCAATCCTTTTTTTTTTTTTGCTTTGCCACTCCGGCCGCCCCGCAGGTTTTTTTTCTTTTTGGTTCGCCGCTCCGGCCTCCCTGTAGGGGGCGGTGGCGTGGAGGAGGGGAGCGCCCTGCTGGGAGTGGGCTGCATGCTCCCTCTGCCCCAGCCAGTGCCAGGTCTGCAGCAAGCCTGGCAGGGCAGTCCGCATCCTTCCCTCCCCACCGACCGGAGCAGTGTGGAGCCCTCCCAGCAGGCGGCGCGGCAGTCGGGGCTGCATGGCGAGTGCCCCACTGAAGCCCTGGCCGCCCCCCTTCTCTCTCTCCCCCTGCTCCCTTCCCCTTTCCCCACTAGCCGAGGCACATCTGCAGCGCAGGGAGTCCCCCTACACCCTGGCTCTGGCCGCCCCGCAGGTTTTTTTTTTTTTGTGCTTGGGGCGGCAAAAAAGCCAGAGCCGGCCCTGCAAACGGCTGAGGAAAATGGCTTTCTAGAGCCCACAGTGGCACACTGAAGTGAGGGGAGCTGCTGAAATAAATACAGGGTACTTATTTGTCCCATTTTAAGGGTCTAAAATACAAGCTAGGCTGTTGACAAATGGGACTGTTGTGGAAAAAGCCATATATTTAGTCACTTTAAGTTTGAATTAAGAGACTTCTGAACTTAAAAGTGAAACAGAATTTATTGTTATTTTCAAGTGATTTCTTCTTGGAGACTTTTTAAAATTAAATTTAGAGAATGGTCTGAGATACAAAATTCAGCTCGAGATCTGAACTTCTCCATAGTTCAGGGGTGTTATAATCCAAGGCTTTGGCTTGACTAAAACTCTGATTTCATATCTCAGATCGGTCAGATGAGAACAAAAAAGACATTGAGATAAACTTTTATAAAGCTTTCCTATTTTTAAAGTGTTAGTGCTTAATTCAAGTTGTTGTAGTGATATCCCTAGCGTTTGTGGCTAATATTTTTCAAAAATAAAAATGAGTGTCTAAAGCCTGTATGTTGTATAATTTAGTACTTTTGAAAATCTGGCTACATATTTAAGTGACTACAAATGGATTTAGGAGCCTAATTCCAGGTGTCTAGTTTTTGAAAATTCCAGCCTGGAATTCTTTAGGTTTCTACTTAACAGGAGCATCCTGGAGTGCCTCCTTAAGAGCTTCTCCTCACGTCCCACCAATACTCCTCCCCCCCTGGTCTGAAGAGCTCATCTTTGTGAGGGACAAAGCAGTATAGTCTTCAAAGCCTTTCAAACTTTGGCCTCTCCACCAAGAGTACAAATGGCACCTTTGCTGGCAATGTGGACAGTGGTCCCCATGGAGTCAGACTGAGACCAACACCAGATTGTAAATTAGTATTTACTGAAGCTATTGCTTTGAATATTCACCATTGGTAATTCACTCTTCGGGGTGAGTTTGGTCACCCAAATAACAGGGTACGAAATTCTTCTCCTTAACTGAATGATTCCCAAAAGAGTTAACATGATGCCCATGCAAAAACTTCCTGTGTAATTCATATTCACATAAGTACTCACTTGAAGATGTATATTGGCAACTTTCTGCACACAAATTTTGTTTTGCCCAGCTGTTAGCAATAAGCAATTAAATGAATCACAAATACAATCAAAGTGGTCTTGGGATTTCTATTTGAATGAATGACAACAAATACTCTTTGCAGGAATTTCCCAGTTCTTCTGTTTAATGCACTATATGCCAGTTGCTTTATTCAGGGTGAAAAAAAAGGAGGGGAATCCATTACAGAGAAAGTCCACAGAATAATTAGGAAACAATCAACACGTTTTTCTTGGTGTCCTAATTTTTCTTCACTTTAAACTGCTTCATTGACTTTAATTAAACATGCCCTAGGCTTTGAGCCTAGCAAACTGCAGAAATATTTTTTTAAATAAAACTAGTTTTCTTGTCAGAAGGATTTTCTCAAGCTTTTGCTACTGAACTTTAGCTTTTGGGGACTTAAGCATTACTATAAAATTTCATGTAATAGTACAATATTTTATTTCTTAGTTTTGCTCCTAATTTAAAATGACCTTCTATTGTCAGATTAAGAATCACCAATATAGTTGGTCAGATCTTCTCCACTGATCCAGAATCTTTGAGTTACTCAGGAAGTGCAAAGGGGCCAGATACTGGCCACATCTGGCCAGCTGAGAATTCCCTCAGTGGTGTGGAGGAAATCCTCAGCTGGTATAAAGCTGGCATAGCCAGCTTTTATACCAGCCCCATCCTGGACTTGCCATAAGCAAGAAGATGAAAGGGACATACCCGGAACACTGCTGCATTCTGGCAATTTTCAGCAGGGGCCAGAATCAGAGCTGTATAGGGCAAAATGTCAGGGAACCATACCCGGTTCCCTGATGGACCATCTCCTTTTCAAAGCTAATTTTGGCACAGGAAAAAAATGTGGCCCAAAGTTATTAAGAGGCGCTTGGATGGAAGATTTCATGAGGCAGCATCAGAAAGAGAAATAATAGGAGACTAGAACAATCTGAAAGTACAAATGCCCTTTGAAGGTGTAAAGCTGTTTGCCTATTTGGTGAAGGACATTCGTTTTGACTTACTTTAAGATTCCAAACCAAACTTGACTTGTGTCAATTGATTATATATTACCATTGGTAGTACATCAACTCATCTCTGTTTATTTGCTAACTCATTGTATGGAGACATACATAAGAGCTACTTGAAATCACTTTTCATGCAGCTGTATTGGAGAAAGCTACAGTGTCTAGATTAGATCAGGTAGGGCAAAGATCATTTGGGAGAAGACAAAACAAGCTGAATTGCAAATATTTAGCTCTTGTTCTTTCAGTAAACACTGTTTTCTCTTGTCTTCATACTTCATCCAATTTCACTTCGTAATAGCTTGTGTTTCTAGCTTTTCCCCTAATCTCCCCCGCATCCACTTCAATCCACTTTAGTTTTGTCTTGCTTGTTCCCTGTCTGCATTTGTCTGAATGCTTAAAAGTAGGTTTGTGTGTGGCAGGTATAGGAAACAGCAACACTACCAGAAACTCCAGCTGGACAGCAAAGCTATGAATTTTCAGACTACAATGAACACCCTCCAGTTTGGACTCATCTAGCTTTGTTAGAAAGACAATGAGCAATTTTTCCTTGCTGTAATAACAGAATGTTTATGTTACCAGATAGGCCTAAGCAACTGGCTTGAGCTTGAAGACCCTGGTGTAGTGTGAAAGTTCAGATTCAGATCTGAGTTTTGCAGCTTGCTTCATCTGTTTTGCGTGGTTTAATGAGACAAACATTCTCTTCACCTCCTTACAGAGACTTCTAAGAGACAGAGGAGAGATCAAACTGTTCACTTCTTGAAATATCATGAAAGTAAAATATTTTTTGAGACATTTGTTTGTTGAGCATATAGCACCAATTACTTGCTTCTATATGACATTTTTTCCTAGATAAAGCATCAGCTGGAAGGATGCACTAGTTAATGCACTGGACTGGGACTCAGGAGATCTCGATTCAATCCTTGGGCAAATCAAAGTCTCTATTGTTCATCCATAAAATGGGGACCATAGTTTTTTCCCCACTTCAAATATGCTTGATGAGGCTACTTCCATTAAGGTGCAATCCAAAAAAAATCCATATAAATCAACAGAAAGACTGTCATTGAATTCAATTTTGGATAAGGCCCCTTATATTGATGAGGTCAGCAGGTACTACAGTAAAGAGTGACATAGAAAAAGATACAAATAAGACAATAAATATGTACTATGACAATTACTAATCCTTATTTATTGCATATACATAGTGTATTTAATCCTGATGCAGCCTGAAGAATTTTACAAACTTAAACTGATAAGCATACTATATGCAGTGATCAATTTATAATGTTCTCTTGTGTGACCTATCATAGGTTTAACAACACAGAAATACTACAACATAGTGTATGGTCATGCATCACTGAAGCCTTAGGGAGTTTTGCCTTCATCAGGCCTGAGAGCAGGAAGTAAATAGTACTGTATCCAGTTGAAACTCATAAGGGGAATTTAGGTAGGTAATTACCCAAGTTGGAATTTTACTAATACACAAGGAATTAATATCCCATTTCATGCAAAAGTGTCATGGGACTTTTAATGACCATTGGTAATCAGGAAATTCATTTCACATGTCATCCATAAGATAACATTTAAAGGAGAACAAAACCCCTAACTATCACTCTGGGCATTGGTTTGCTTTGAGTAAAAGGAAAAAGTGCCACTTACTGATCACCTATGCCACTTTCCCAAGAAAAAAGTTTATTAATAAATAATCACCTTACTCATACCTAGGACAACAGTACAGTGGTCACTGCTTCTCTGCTGATTGTGAAAGAAAGGGAGATTTTAACAATTAGGTCAATTTTTCACTAAGAAAAGTACTTTTTGATATTTCAAAAAGCTGTGAACATTTCTGGAGAAATTAAAGAAAAATTCACCAATTAGAAATGCACAAGTCCACACTGGCTGGGTTTATCCTCAGTCTTCAAAATGTGTGCACACCTCTAGGAAATGATCTCTGTAAGTGTAAAAGCAAGTGCAAAGTATGTTATCATTGTAATGTATTAATATAGATGAGTAGGCCTAGAGAAGCACTGAAAAAATAATAATTTCATTTTACAGTTTTATAGAACTTTTAATCTCAAAGTACTTTAAAAACTTTTCAAACTACATATTGGAACCACTTCACACTCCACTGAAATGCATCCCTTTCTGGGGTGGAACATGACATCTTTTTAACAGCATACAGCAATGCTGCAACAGTTTATGACAGGAAGAATGCCATATCTAATTGATACCGCAGGGGGAATTTATGTCAACAGAATGTAATTATATAAATTGGATTTTGGAAAAGAGACTGTTAATAATCTTATGAAAAATGCCATGGGATGTTTAATAACCCCAGGTGGTTAGGACTTGTTCTTCAAAATTATTATTATCTGAAGACTGGTTGCATTTAAAGTATACACTAAATTTCGTTCATTTTTCATTTAGCTGTTTAGTTCAAAGCGTCTATGAAGTACAAGTATTTGAGGTGTAATTGGATATCCCAAAACAGACAAAATAAAGTCACCAACTCTCAACCAAAATTGCAGAATAACAGAATATTGAACTAAGTATATGCCAAGTGGCACCCTTTGAAGAGTCACAAGACCAACATCTGTCTCAGTCACTTACTTAAACCACTTATAACATGTCTCACTGGAGTTCATAATGTTCTATTCATAAGAAAAAAAGAGAAGGGAAGAAAGCAGCAGACAGCTTGTGGAAACCACGCTATTTCCTCCCAAAATTCCTCTCCCATATTCACTTTATAATCTATTTCCCATGAATTATCATTCCAATTTTTTCTGGTTAGAGTTATCATTGTTCCCCCCTCTCCCCTAAACTTTACACATTAAACTATGAGTGGTAATTCGGAGTGGGGAGAGGAGAGGAGAACTGTAGAGGAGGTGATGTGTATGATTTCAGGACTTGTTCCATAGTCTATGGAAATTAGTGGAAAAGATTCTGTTTGATTTCCACGTGCTTTAGATCAGACCCTTAGTTTACAGAGTAGAATACATTTTCTCAATGTTTACATCAGTATTTTGAAGGAAGTCTTTCAACTACATGTATCTGAAGTCTTGGTCTGATGTGCAAATACATAGAAAAGAGAAACATAACCCCATTCATTATACCCCACGTGTTTTGGAACTCTATAGTCATCCAATTGAACCAGCTTATGCAAGGTTTCTTCATAATGACCTACTGTGTTTTCAGTCTATATTTTTCCTTCCATCTTCTTTATAACTCAAAATCCACTTAACTGTTGTTTTCAGCACTGGATGTAGATTAAAAAAAATCATATTCAGTTCACCATTATTAAGAAGAATACATGAAAGAATAAAGTTTGTGCTTTGTCTATGGCTATCCAACTGGGCTCAGATCCATTTATACAGTATCCATTTCATTCCTTGGCTTCACAAAAAACTAGTATTTTTGTAACTCTGGAAAAGTTGCTCCACCTAAAGGTTTGGCTAACAATAGTATTTTCATCCCAGGTTTTGGGTTTCCCATAATGACATAAAAATGTTTGTTAACAAACCCATGAATTCTTTTAAGAATTTTTCCTCAGAAGGTAAAGAGTAATATATTTAATATGTACAGTAAGTCAATTTTGGTCCTAATGTCATTCTTATGGCTGTCAGCCTTCTCTGCCACATAATACAGTATGGCAGAGACGATCCTGGAATTAAAATTTTCACTTATTTCACATAAACTGTTTGTTATGTTTAGTTATCACCTTCATGTTACCTCCATAAGGTAAAATACTCCCAGATACTTAATATCTTGTGGATTTCAATTTATATTTCAACTTTATCTTACCCACTGATCATACAATATGTTCAGAGACAAACTACATCCTACCCCATCTTATTCTGCATTCAGATATACTTACAAAACTCTCAGCTAGCTTTCACAGATTTTTTTATAATTCCAGGGTCTGAAATAAAAACAGCATTGACATAGCATGACAATTTATTAGAGCTAACTAACTAAATAATTCATAACAAATCACTTGAGTAACTTTTTCTGTTTGCAGAATATCCATGAGCAGATCATGATTTCTTCAGATTTATTTAACATTTGTTGTTATTTTTGTGGTTTGATTGTGAACATTGGTTTTCAAGCGTTCAATATTTGTCATCTAACCTATGTGGCTTAGTTTTGATTGGTCAGATAAATCACATGGTATTATTTCTCTTGTGACTGGAGGAGTATGCAAGTATGTCTGATGGAAATGATGTGTTTGGCTTTTTTTAAATACTGCTTCGTGTGATTTTGAAACTTATTTCTGTTCTCATGAAACTTGATCACTTGATTGTTGTTGACACTGAGGGCTGACACAAAACTCATCACATATTTAGGGGACACAAACAGCCAAAAAGGCCAGCTTTTAGCTTAGTCCTTTGGAGACCAGTAGGTGTGGAATTAATGAGCATCTATTATTGCAAATGACGCATCCAGAAACTGGACAAAATAATGGACTTCATTTTCTGGCATCTCCTGTGACTCTCAGGAAACAGACAGAGGCAATAAATCAAAAGGCAGAAAATAGTTTGGTCATGCCATAGGTACAGGAACTTTACTCTTCCTGGCTGTAACTGCAAGAAGTTAATGATGTCCTAAACTGTTTGTTCTTTCATTAGACAACATTTGGAGCTACAATACTCATCAGTCAGTCCTTGAAACGGATTACAGGAAAGTTCCATGTGTTTTTCAGGAATCTGTCTCCTCTTATGTAAACCTGCAAGATATAATGAACTCTTCTTGTGATAGGAATACACACTGTTTAACAAATTAGTACAACACTTAATAAAATTCATCTAAACAAGCTACATACTGTGTATGGCAACTCTTGGATTCCTTTTTATATCTGCATTAGCACTGGCACTCTATGCATAGAGAAGGCCATTAGTTGATTTGTTAATACACGGGTGTGTCAACAGGTGTGATCAAGTGCAAAAAGACAAGTGTTGCCAATGCATTTGTGCTCTAACAGAAGAAAGACTTCCTACAGAAGCCTTAAAAGTAAAGTTAAAATTGAAAAGTTGCTGAAACCCTCAATCAGCTGCCACCTTACAAGTATTCAATGTGTGATTTAAGGCTGGCGATCTGCCAGAAACGTTTAAAAAAACCGCTAAAAGTGAGTAGGTACTGAAATACCTGCATTTAATTCTGAAACATAGAATCATAGAAATGTAGGACTGGAAGGAAAATCGATAGGTCATCTAGTCCAGTCCCCTGCACTGAGGCAGGACTAAGTATTCTCTGGACTATCCCTGACAGATGTTTGTCTAACCTGTACTTAAAATCCTCCAATGATAGAGATTTCACAACCTCCCTTGGTAATTTGTTCCAGTGCTTAACTATACTTACAGTTAGAGAGTTTTTCCTAATGTCTAACCTAAATCTCCCTTGCTGTAATTTAAGCCCATTGCTTCTTGTCCTGTCCTCAATGGATAAGGAGAACAATTTATCGCCCTCCTCTTCATAAAGTACTTGAAGACTGCTATCATGTGCCCCCTCAGCCTTCTCCAGACTAAACAAACATAGTTTTTTCAATCCTTCTTTGTAGGTAATGTTTTCTAGACCTTTAATCACTTTTGTTGCTCTCCTTTGGACTTTCTCCAATTTGTCCACATCTTTCCCAGAACTGGACATAGTACTACAGCTGAGTTCTTCTTATGTCTTGCTTGCAACACTCCTGCGAATACATCCCAGAATGATGTTTGCTTTTTTTGCAATGGTGTTACATTGTTGACTCATATTTAGTTTGTGATTCACTATAATCACAAGATCTTTCTCTGCATTACTCCTTCCTAGGCAGTCATTTCCCATTTTGTGAATTTATGTAATTGATTATTCCTTCCTAAGTGTAGTATTGTGAATTTGTCTTTCACTCTATTTTTTTCAGACCATTTCTAATCCCACCCTCCAAAAAATTTGCAACCCCTCCTATCTTGGTATCATCCACAAACTTTATAAGTGTTCACTTTATGCCATTATCCAAATCACTGTGAAGATAGTGAAGACCCAGGACAGATATCTGCAGGACCCCATTCAATATGCCCTTCCACCTTTTTGGGAGAGCCATCTGAACCCATTTCAACTCTCTCTGTGCCCTCACCAAATTTTCAGTTGTGGAGCACTGCTAGATACAGCACTGTCTGATGCCTGTCTATCTTAAGTATTTCTATGATGCCCTTCACCATGGTATCAGAGCAGTGAATGATACAGCAACATTGTTAAAAACTAGACAAAAACCTCTTTATCTGTGAAGCTGTAAATTTATAACTTAATGAGGGAGAACATACAATATGGAGAGTGAAATAAAGAAAAACATAATTTAGAACGGGCCTCTCAAAGCAAGTGTCTGGAATTAAAAAAAGAGGTGCTATTTTTATACTAAAATAGTTAACCTGATTAGTTTTTAATTGAAGAAACATATAAAACTTTAAAATACTTATTTTATTTTTTTTCTTTTCATGAACATTTTTTATTGCTTGTGAAAAGGAGGGGCTAGTAATATTGGCCAGGGGAAAGCACACTGCAGCTTGGCATCATGCAAGTGTTTCCATACAGCGGTGCTCTTTTACTGTACCTCAGGCCTAAATCCTAAATCCCTTTTCTGCTAGTTCTCACCAATTTACAGATGGATAAGATATTAGGTTGTCTAATCCAGACCCTGGGCACCAGTGTCAGTTAGATCCTTATAGTTATAGCACATTTTCTAGTGTTTTGTCCACTGTAAATGAACTCTTTCTAGTGATGAGCCTGTGACGGGTTGGATCACAGAAACCCTCTTGGGAGCTGCCACCCGATGTACCAAGACTACTTCTGCCCCTGCTTTCCCTGCCAGCTCAGGACCCCAGCACCCTGTCTTGCTGAGCCAGACACTCCCATCTGCTCCAGCAAAGACCCAGGGTCTGAATAACTTGCCCCAAAGCAGCAGGTTTACCTGAAAGCAGCTAACAGAAGTGTTCCTGTCTTTAGGGTGACCAGATCACCCAAGTCAAATATCGGGACGTGGGGGTGGGGCATGGCGGGATACAGGGCCGAAAAAAAAAAACGGGGGGAGGAAGCGGCCGATGGCCAAGCTCGGCGGCTGCGGCTCTGGTGCCCAGGCCCGAGCCCGGGCCTGCTGTGGGGACCCAGCAGCACACACGCTGCGCCCAGCCCTGTCCAGTCGCATCGGGGCTGCTGCCCATCTGGTGCTATCCCGCGATAGCCCCGGAGTGGGGGCAGCAGGCTCCAGCCCCCCCGTCCTGCTCGGGTCCTGCAGGGGAACAAACGGGGCGGGGCTGCCAATGCCTCCACCCCAGGGCCGCTGCGGGATAGCACCAGATGGGCAGCAGCCCAGACGCAGGACAAACAAGGAAATATCAGGACAGTCCCGATAAAATCAGGACGTCTGGTCACCCTACCTGTCTTTAACACTCAGATGCCCAACTCCCAATGGGGTCTAAACCCAAATAAATCCATTTTACCCTGTATAAAGCTTATGCAGGGTAAACTCATACATTGTTCACCCTCTAGAACACTGATAGAGAGATATGCACAGTTGTTTGCTTCCCCGGGTATTAATACATACTCTGAGTTAATTAATATGTAAAAAGTGATTTTATTAAATACAGAAAGCAGGATTTAAGTGATTCCAAGTAGTAACAGACAGAACAAAGTAAGTCACCAAGCAAAATAAAATAAAATGCGCAAATCTATATCTAATCAAACTGAATATAGGTAAGATCCTCACCAGTTCCAGAATGCTCCCTTTTACAGACTAATCTCCTTTTAGCCTGCATCCAGCAATAACTCACACCCCTTGCACACTGTCCTTTGTTCCAGTTTCTTTCAAGTATACTGGGGGGTGATGAGGCTCTCTCTTTAGTCACCTGAAGACAAAATGGAGGGGTCTCCAACGGGCTTAAATAGACTTTCTTTTCGTGGGTGGAAACCCCCTCCCCTCTCCTATGCAAAGTCCAGCTCCAAGATGGAATTTTGGAGTCACCTGGGCAGTCACATGTCCATGCATGACTGAGTTCCTTCCCAGCCAAGCCACATTCCTGGGAAAGATGTGTATTGGTGTCTCCAAGTTCATTGTTAGCTTAAGTGTTTCCGGATTGGGCACTTACTGGGAATAGTCTTTTCTCAGGGAGCTGACCAACTGCTTCACTACAGCCTACTTAGAATCAAACAAGTATGCAGCCAATATTCATAACTTTGAATACAAAAATTATATATGCATACAAACAGGATTAATAGATTCAATAGATCATAACTTTTACAGAGATATGTTACATGGCATATGTAGTATAAAACACATTCTAGTTATGTTATATACATACATTCATATGCATATTTCCATAAAGCTTTATGGGAGGTACCGTCACAGAGCCTTCCACCATTTCCCTTAGGAGACTGTTGCACTGTGTAGTAGTCATCTCCTTAAGAAACTTTTCTCCCTATTAAGCCTTTTAAAAATACATTCATTTTATTACTCCAGGTGACCTGCTTTTACCAGACCCGGTGGGCAGCGATGGCCAGTTATGCTCAACTGTCTCAAATTATGTGGTAATATTATGATAGAAGCCATTCAATTGATTTCCATGTGTGCACTATTTCAAATTCAAAAGAAATTAACCAGAAAAGAAAAGCTACTGCATGTGGTAAGCAAGCACAGAGTGGCACTACTAGGTAACGAAATACAAACAGTTATGATGGAATTCAACTACCAGCTGAAGTTTAGTCACAATGTGTGAAATTCACCCCAATGCAGAGGGCCAGCACAAAATCTATGTATTACCAAATTCCACATAATCCCTCAATTTAAGTGCAATTCGAACGATGATGTCTTGTGCTAGCCCTCTTCACGAGGACAAATTTGACCCAAAAAGTCAAAAACAAAAGAACGTCCTGGCTCTTTAAGGCACCTTAACCCAAACCACAGAAGTAAAAGAATTTCCTGAGTGGTTATCCAACCCTAAATGAAAATGTATTTCAACGGAGACAGCGCAAACAGGACAACCTGTTTTCCTGCTCTCCCTGAACTCCCTCACTGCTCTGATTTATGTTCATAGCTTGCTCTTTGCTGAGTTGGTTTGTGCTCCACCATATAGATCGTGCTGAGTCACTAACTCTCCTTGAAATAAATGGGACCACTCATTGAATAAGAGCCTATACATGACTGAGGGCATCGGAATCCAGCCCTGGCTACCATATGATAATGATCAGCATCTTTTACATCAAATTAGATCATTAGGTCTTTATGAGAAAATTAATTACTGGCAATATTTAAACATTGTTTTGTTAAAAACTAAAACAAACACCACCTAAAACACACCACTTAACAAAAACCCACACCACTTAATATATATACTACAAATAGTATACATGACACAATCATCTTACTGTTACCTTGTACTTCCCCCAACTGTTGACTCATCTTCTACTTAGATTGTAAATTTTTGGGAGAAGGGACCATCTTTTTGTTATGAGTTTGTACAGTGTGAAGCACAATGGGGCTGGGCCCTCTAGGCACTACTGCGATAAAACAAAATATATAGCTAAAATAATTGCAATTCACATCCTTCTTTCTCCACTTTCCATTGTAGAATTAACCTTTTCAATCTTTTCTTGCCATATGTAAAAGAACAATCATAGAAGTAGTTTAGATATATTTATTACCCTTAATAGACTAATATTAAAATTAATAGGCAGCAGATTTAAAACAAGCAAAAGGAAGTATTTCTTCACACAATGCACAGTAAACCTGTGGAACTCTTTGCCAGAGGATATTGTGAAGGCCAAGACTATAACAAGGTTCAAAAAAGAACTATTAAAATTTATGGAGGATAAGTCCATCAATGGCTATTAGCCAGGATGGGCAGGGATGGTGTCCCTAACCTCTGTTTGCCAGAAGCTGGGAATGGGCGACAGGGGATGGATCACATGGTGATTACCTGTTCTGTTCATTCTCTCTGGGGCACCTGGGGTATCCTGTCGGAAAGACAGGATACTGGGCTAGATTGACCTTTGGCCGTTCTTATGTTCTTAATAGAGAGAAAAAGTAACAAAGTGCAGATCGGACTTGTTTTAAATAAATCATTTCACTCTTGGAAATGGGAAGATATTATTTAATTTTCAAGCTATTTTGGAGCAGGGACCTTGTTATCTTATTTGTCTCTAAAGTGCCTCATCACTCAGTCTAGGCACTATACTAATGGTGGGCAACCTGCGGTCCACGGGCTGCACGCAGCCCATCAGGGTAATCCACTGGTGGCCTGCGAGACAGTTTGTTTACATTGACAATCCACAGGCACAGCTGCCCGCAGCTCCAAGTGGTCGTGGCTCCCCATTCCCAGCCAATGGGAGCTGCAGGAAGCGGCACGGGCCACAGGGACATGCTGACCACTGCTTTCCGCAGCTCCCATTGGCTGGGAATGGCTAGCCATGGGCCCTGGGAGCTGCGGGCGGCTGTGCCTGCAGATGGTCAATGTAAACAGTCTCACGGCCCACCAGCGGATTACCCTGATGGGCTGCGTGTGGGCCACAGGTTGCTCACCACTGCACTATACACTTTTAATATGATTCATGACTACAAATTACTTTGCAAGTGCCCCGGTTCCTGTAACACGTGGGTCAGGCCATTAAGACTGGAAATAAACTGAATTAGGTGTCCCAGGTTAGTAGCTTGTGTCATACATAATTCAAGAGCTAATGCTTCATTGTGATAGACTATTGGGGGGGGAGAGGGCTAACAAAGTATCACCGCCACAAATATTCAGTGACAGCACATCACTGGGTTTGCCCCTTCTTAATATTTATTTAATTCTCAACAATTTGGGCACCAAATTCAAGATCATACTCGCGTAACTGAAAGATGACCCCAGGTCTGGTTGCCATGCAGATATCACCACTGCAGCAAAAATGTACGGTAGAAATGAATATTTTGTGCTCGAGAACAGATAAGTGACATGGATTGGAATTATGGTAAATTTAAATTGATGGCCTAATTAGTATTATCTCTTTTTTGTATTCATTGTAAGAAATATTATCCAGGAGGAACTCGTTTTGCATTAATGTTGATATAAAGTGTAAGTCTGTAGGATTTTCATTGTAATTTGGCATTAATTAATGCATCATTATTTTAAAGTGTTAATTAAATTATTACAGAAAGGGACATCTGCATCAGCTCAGAAAAAAACACACTGCATGAACAATTAGGCTTGCAAAGGTCTGTGACACAGTAGATGGGTTCCCAGCTCATTGGCAAAGACACAAAGAAGAGTGGGATATAGTTATGATGGGCTTCTTCTCTGACAAGCCACAATACAACATCGGCTCTTTGCTGCTCATTGATGATGCAACTTGATATCATTACTGGAGTCCCAAAGCTAAATAATGGGGTCATTGAAAATCTAAAGAGGTAAATATTAATTATTTCCATATTTAAACACTGTACATCAGACTATCATTAATCAGTCGTGATGAACTCAAGGGAAGAAATTATGGATAAAATATATTCGCAGGTTCTGCAGACTCTCACAAATATTACATTTAAATAAGCAAGGATGCCAGCAATGTTATGGCACTCATGGAATATTAGGGCATTATCAGGATTAATTATAAGCAACTCTAAAATGCTCTTCCTCAGACATCCATTCCATTCAGCTTCTGATTATGGGATGAAATCCTGGCTCCATTGGTGTCATTGGCAAAACTCCCAATGACTTCAGTGGGGCCAGGATTTCACCCATTGTTGTTGTTATTCGTTGAGTGCAGACTCTGATCAAAACATAAGAACATAAGAAAGGCTGTACCGGGTCAGACCAAAGGTCCATCTAGCCCAATATCCTGTCTACCAACAGTGGCCAATGCCAGGTGCCCCAGAGGGAGTGAACCTAACAGGCAATGATCAAGTGATCTCTCTCCTGCCATCCATCTCCACGCTCTGACAGACAGAGGCTAGGGACACCATTCCTTACCCGTCCTGGCTAATAGCCATTAATGGACTTAACCACCATGAATTTATCCAGTTCTCTTTTAAACTCTGTTATAGTCCTAGCCTTCACAACCTCCTCAGGTAAGGAGTTCCACAAGTTGACTGTCCGCTGCGTGAAGAAGAACTTCCTTTTATTTGTTTTAAACCTGCTGCCTATTAATTTCATTTGATGACCCCTAGTTCTTGTATTATGGGAATAAGTAAATAACTTTTCCTTATCCACTTTCTCCACATCACTCATGATTTTATATACCTTTATCATATCCCCCCTTAGTCTCCTCTTTTCCAAGCTGAAGAGTCCTAGCCTCTTTAATCTCTTCTCACATGGGACCCATTCCAACCCTTAATCATTTTAGTTGCCCTTTTCTGAACCTTTTCTAGTGCCAATATATCTTTTTTGAGATGAGGAGACCACATCTGTACTTAGTATTCGAGATGAGGACATACCATCGATTTATATAAGGGCAATAATATATTCTCAGTCTTATTCTCTATCCCCTTTTTAATGATTCCTAACATCCTGTTTGCTTTTTTGACCGCCTCTGCACACTGCGTGGACATTTTCAGAGAACTATCCACGATGACTCCAAGATCTTTTTCCTGACTTGTTGTAGCTAAATTAGCCCCCATCATATTGTATGTGTAGTTGGGGTTATTTTTTCCAATGTGCATTACTTTACATTTATCTGCATTAAATTTCATTTGCCATTTTGTTGCCAAATCACTTAGTTTTGTGAGATCTTTTTGAAGTTCTTCACAGTCTGCTTTGGACTTAACTATTTTTAGCAGTTTAGTATCATCTGCAAACTTTGCCACCTCACTGTTTACCCCTTTCTCCAGATCATTTATGAAGGCATAGGCACAATCCTTTCACCAAGGAAGTTAGAGAGAGGTTTTCCACTACCCTCAATGAGAGTTGGAGACCCTAACAACTTGTAAGACTCAAGCTCTGAGCCTGCAAAGAGTGTTGCTCTCATTGACCTCTGCATCCTCTTGGAGCACCACTGAACCCAATGGGGCTATGCACAGTGGTCGACCTCTGCAGTTCTCTTTAGAGAATTGAGATCTACATGAAATATTAAACAAGAATAATGGAAGAAAGCATTAGTCCAAAGAACCAAGTCAAATCCTCTGTGATGGGATGCACCTACAAGCAATGTGCTAGAACTCACAGCTAAAGTTGTGTAGGATACTTCCAAGATGTGGCTTCCAGGATATTCAACATTGTCCAGCCTTGCCTCGTCCAACAATTACCATTTTCTTTTATTATGGTTGGGTCTGTATTTAAGGATCTTTAAAATGTAAAAAATGAAGGCTCTTACTAAGAAGTGGTTTGAGTGCTGTATATTAAAAGAAAATGTCAAAGAAGCTCAATAAAACTTTCAGGCTAAGTATTATGGACTCGGCTGTAGGCAGACTTGCCTAGTGGTCAGAGCAGGAGCAAAGGCAGGGGTAAGGTAGGAGCCAGGAGCAGGAATAGGGTTGGGTGTAGGAGGCAGGCACAAGCAGGGACCGAGGCAGGCACAACAGGAAATCACCTTGTTGCTAGACAAACTTCCTGTGCGTACTTCTGACTTGAATAGCATTGTTGGTGTTGGACCAATCAGTGGAGCTGGGCGATCCTCCAGTCAGGGCTTCTGTGGGTGGTACATTAGCTGAAGCTATAGTCCTACTAGCTTTTTGGCCCACAAGGTTTCAACCGACCTCGGGTGGAGGTCAGGACACAGCAGCTGTCTGGGGACTTACAGGCCTACGTTTAGGACTTGGGACATACATTAAGATACAAAAATTTAAATAAGAACAAAAGACTGTTGCATTTTTAATGCATTAATTGTTCCACTCTGGATGTAAAGTTAAAACACCTTTCAATTAAAAGCATATGATATCTAGTAACATAGTTCATGAAATATTCTAAGGTCCTATGGAATAATTTTATTTTAGATGTCATGGTAAGGGTGAAAGCCAAATTATAACGTATTGTGATGCATGTTTACAATAATTGTGGTAACTGAATCCATCCCATAAACATAAAATGATTGAAGCAATTTATTGGAACAAATCAATGTTTGTAACATTTAAATAAACTTTCTGTTAACAATGTTTGAAATATCTATAAATGAACTCGCCGTAAGGAGTTTTACATCCTGCTTTTTATAGTATATATTGCGTAGATCAGTAGTGCCTTGGGCCAGGTTAGACATACAGAACTGCTATTTAATATCTATAAACAGAACCAAATTTTATGGGGTATGGAGGTATTTCCCTGGAAATTCCAAGCACTGGAACTTTGATTATGCTTTCATATCATGTATAAAATTATTTTAACAGGTGCCATATTTGTGGCAAAATTTATGGCCAAATATAGAACAAATCTTCTTACTATTTTTTTTTACAAGAAGACATACAACTTACCTCTGATCTACCTGACACTGTACACATATCAATATGTGACTAAATGACATCTATACCAAATCAATCATAATACTTTGCAGTTATATTGTATCTTTTATATAAAAATTTAAAAGCATTTTACAAAAAGATGAACAAGTATAATGGTAGCTACTGGAATCAATGGGATGGGTCTAACCTTCCTTAATTCTGACCTGTGTCAAGTGACCAGCCAAAAAAGTAAAAAGCCGTTTCTTACCAGGACTGCCATGTGTCAAACACTTAGAGTAAGTACTGTTATCCCTGTTTTATACAGTAGGTAGAGTGAGTGAGGCGCAGAGAGATTAAACCACACATTTTTCAAAACAGCTTGATTTGGATTTCTTCAATTTCCAGCTTGGAATAACATTGGCCTGATTTCAGATGTGCTGAGCATCTTTCATTGGTTTTGGTTTGAGTTGTCCATAGACTCATAGACATAAAGGGCTGGAAGAGACCTTGGGAGGTCATGTAGTCCATCCTGCCCACTTTGAGGCAGGACGAAGTATATCCTAGACCATCCCTGACAGATGTTTGTCCAACCTGTTCTTAAAATCCTCCCTTAGAAGCCAATTCCAGAGCTTAACTATTGTTAGAAAGTTTTCCTAATATCTAACCTAAATCTCCATTGCTGCAGATTAAGCCCATTACTTCTTGACCTACCTTCAGATGACATGGAAAACAATTGATCATCATCCTCCTTATAATGGCCCTTAACATATATGAAGATTGTTCTCAGTAGGGTGACCAGATGTCCCATTTTTAAAAGTCCCGTTTTTTTTGGACTTTTTCTTATATAGGTACCTATAACCCCCTACCCCCTGTACTGTTTTTTCACCGTTGCTATCTGGTAACCCTAGTTCTCCGCTTCGTCCCTCAGTCATCTTTTCTCAAGACTAAACACACCCGTTTTTTAACCTTTCCTCAGAGATCGTTTTCTAAACCTGTTATCGTTTTTGTTGCTCTCCTCTGAACTCGCTGCAATTTCCATACGTTTCAGGACTTGTAATTAACGGGAAAAGATATTATATGTATATTATGAAAATGTGTATGTACATATAAAATATACTATGTGATGTACAGAGTGGCAGGTAAGAGAATTTTTTTGTGTTGGACAAATACAGAAGATTCAATCATAACTATGAATTAGAATATACCATTATCCAAGTTAATGGAAAACAATGTGTCTCGCACCAAAAGTTTACTGCTGTCTTAAAGGAAGCTAACTTGCAGCAGTATCATGAAGCCCATCCTTAGATTTTAGTACATTTTTACAGTGAACAGTGGTAAAAATGCATGTTTTATTATATACATAAATTATTGTGCTACTCAGCTTTCTTGCCAGATGTTAAAGTGGCCCACAAAAACCTCCAGAGATGAATAACTTTGATCTACACGTATGCAAAAAATTAATTAAAAAGTAACATATTATACATTATGTTTATCCTTTAAGAAAGTGACTAGATTATTTTTCATTGTTTGCTGAGTACTTATAACAAATTAAGTGTTGATCAATCAATATAATGATCCATTTGACCCAGAAATACTACTAATAAAACGTATGCAGAATTTCTAATAAAACTACAATCCCAACAGAATTTGAACTCATTACTTTTGAAATATTAGGCAGACAATTTCCTTCACTAACATGCATTTGAATTTACAGGCAGAAAATTATTGAAGGGGCCCATATAGAGTGTGCACACACACGTGTGCACAGACATACATACAGCAAGAGAAATGTATTAAGAATTACCAGTAAAAAAATTAAGTGCTCCCGAGTTCAAAGTCCTTAGAGAGGCAACATGGTCTAGATCTTGGCATGAACTTTGGAACATATTTGTCTGAAATGTATATCCTTTACATTTAATTTATTATTAATACTTCAGCCAAGCTTAAAAGCTCAGCAAGTGTCACACTGCCAGCTCGTGAAATGCCTCAGATTCTGCGGCTGGACATTCTCATAGTGGTGGTTTCAATACCATCAGCTATTCGGAGTATGCACGTAGCCATTAAGTGGTGATTACACCCCCTGTGTGCATGCTGAACACCAGTCAATAAGCTACTGGTACTGCACATTTAAGTCTTGCATCGTGGTGTTAACATGGTGACTTAATTTGATTACTGGGGAGGAGTTAGCTGCTGCCATGTTGTCCCTGTTTGGTAATCCACAAAGCCCTAACAACAAAAATAGTCACTCATTCCTTGTCCTATCAATCGACTTTCTTGCTGAATGCTCACTGTTATGGTTCAGAGGTTGTACCTTTGCCATCTCTTGGTCTCTCTCTGTGGGCACTCTTTCCCAGTAACAGGCCCACAATCTCACTTCTCACATTGGAGTCTTGTGATTCACCCCACTTTTAAACTAGACTGATCAGGTTGCTGCATCCCTGTTACCAACTGTGTTACCTCCAACAAGTCCATCTGGGTTTGGCCCCTGCTAGAGACTTCTCTCTTAGAGCTTTTGACTAGTATGAAATTGCAGTGACCCAGGAGTGGTCACCTGGATGAAAACATAATAGGATTTATTTATCCAAAGGAGCATCACAAGCACAAAGAAAAGGGTTAAAAATAACAAATGCCTAAACGCATATTTTCTTACCTAAACTTAGCATTTGCCTCATGCAAGTAGGTAGGCCCAACTTAGCCTTCGTACTCCCATCCTCTTATTCTGGGGACCAAAATTGCCACATGCTTCTCTGTGGATTTTCTGTCTCCCTGACTAAGAGGTTCAGCATTTTATCTGCTTTCAAGTTTTTTGTTTGTAAGTTCCTGCTTTGAAACACCAAGAGGTATCAAGCTGGGCTCTTCCCCACCCTTCCCTCATGGGGAGAGGGGAGGAGCCAGTTTCTGATGCCACATTACTGGAGATAAGCCTCCAAGGAATTATTAGCCCCATTGTCCAATTAAGTACTGGCCGTTGGGGAGTGTCTATTCTTGATTCCTGCAGCTCCAAGTTAACAAAAGCCAATTCAACTCTTAGTTACCCTTTAGCCAGCAACACAAACTCCAAACCCACAAA
Source organism: Trachemys scripta elegans (assembly GCF_013100865.1). NCBI lineage: Eukaryota > Metazoa > Chordata > Testudines > Emydidae > Trachemys > Trachemys scripta. Next base: position 78,117,034 of record NC_048305.1, on the reverse strand, counting down.
TATGATATATAGGTATATAAAATTAATATATATAAATCCCACATTCTTTACACTTACCCCAAAAATGGACTTTGCAGTGTTACATTCAGACTCTGATGGCTCAAGTCTGAGGACCACTCATGGGGAACATTCTGCAAGAAGCCTCCTCTCTCTAACCAAAGTGATTCAAGCATGAGTATTTTTGCCAAATGTAACCACTGCAGTGTTTCATAGAGAGATGCTGTTTCTCATATAATCAGGTCCCAAGTCATTCTCGGCTCTGGGATATCTTTATTCTACTGTATTGAAAGCAGACCTGGGTTTTTTTTCCACACTTGTAAGTCTATTTTATTTTACTGCTCACCATCCTAAGGTATCAAGTCTAAAAACCTGTCCTTTCTGCTCTCTGTACGGTCCCTGTTCTGGTGTGAAAGATGTCCTTTTTCTCTTTGAACATGCCAAGGATTGCCCCGCCGTCCAAAAAGTTAAATCCCCAAGTGAAAGGGATGGGACCAAATGTGCATATCACCATGAATATTAATAGCCTGGCTGTGGGTACAGGAACTAGCCGAGCTATTGCAGCTGGGCAGCTGCCAGATGTAAGCATTCAAAATGTGGCTTCTGTACCAGAGAATGAGATTTTCGGAAAACCTGGTGGAAAATAGGTTTTGTTGCTGTTAAAAGAATTTATTTCTGCTGAAACCTATAACTCCTAGGTTAATAAAGTGAACTTTGATGGGAGTAGTGGGAAATATGGGCTTCCCAGGAAAGTTAGGGCAAACGTAGATGCATTTCTAGAACACTGACTTATGGAAGAGATTGAAACTGATAGTATCAAAGCCCAAATTAACACTTTCTTTTGCTTCCCTATCAGGTGCTAAATCGAGCTGTAGGAAGCTGGCCTGCTACCAATGTAACTAATGCCAGCTGTATACAAAACATTCCATAAAATCATCTAACTCACTCAGTTTAGTACTTCTTTGGGTAATTTTTCTTTAAACTTTGAGGGCTTTCATGGAACCAATTACTACAGCAGGATTGACTGACCACAGGAAGAGCCAATGGTTTGCCAGGATCTGCTACTACTTCACAAGGCTCATGCAAAACAGCCATGAAGAATCTGACCATCTCTGACCATCTCTATACATCAGAGGCCAATATACTGAAAAGAGCTGGTCCACAGTCAGCAGGCAGTGGGCCCTGGCAAGATTAACTGTGCATCCAGCCCTAGAAAAATATGCAGTTAGGTACTATTAGAGAGGCATTGTAGTAGCTAAGGATTTGGTTACAGCCAACCAACATTCCCCCATATTTGGAAACGTTCGATTTTTCTGAGTGATATCCAAGGAGAGGAGAGAAAAGTCAAACACTATTCAGTATAGGGTATTTGTACAGTACTCTACAACATTCACATGCAGAAATGTATTCTTGATTCTATTCTATCCAGGTTCTTATACCACTGTAGTATCTGAGCACCTTCTAGAAGAAATGCACTAAGTGCATCAAGAAATGTAACTAGCATTTGCCAAGTATGGTTCTCATGTGTAGCGATGGCTAGAGGAATGTAGGATCATCAGAAGCTCTGAACATGTTTAGCACAGTTTCTGGCCATGTTAGAAAATGATTAGCTATTTACATGGTCAAGCTAAACAAGACACTATTAAAACTAACTTGCTGTCCTGGTTCTCCCTCAATTCAGAACCCTGCCAGGTTTATGAAACCAAGGAGGGAGGCTAAGCTATGTCTTTTATAATTTAACTATTAAAATTGCTAAACTCTTTTCTGACTTGGCTGATTTTTATTAGGTCCTACCCCTTACATAGCTGACTTTTGTACTTGTTTATTTTACATATGAACATTTTTGAATCGGATCTCATTACTAGTTCACTACCAAGTAGAGAATATTTGTCTCTACTGTTCTTTTACTGCTTGGTCCATTTTGCAGACAGTCTTTCAGATGTTTGAAAGATACACCATGTTACAGTATATACCTAAACCATTTTAACAGATGAGAAAATAGCTTCACAGGTGCAAATAAATTTAAACTTTGCAAGAATTTTTCTTCTGCCTTATCCCACAGACCAGCTTGCTGCACTCATACTTCCAAAATATCCATTGTAAAGACTTCTGCTGCCTTCTCTGGTTTGTTCATCCTGTTCTCAATACAACCCACATATAACTTATGTATGTACCAATCTCATGTTTTAAACTTCCCAGTTGACTATTACTCCTTTAAGTGAATTCTAAATCCAAACACTGCACTACAGTGTGTTTAAGTATTATTTTCTGAGAGTTTTGCCAGAAATGTCAACTATCTTGAGGACTGAGAATAGTATTTCATATAGATATGGCATTACTCTATTACAGTTTGCCTCTAAAATCCTTGTTTATGCCAAATTGCAAAAATCTCTCAGTAATAGTTGCACAGTTATCTTCAGTTAGCCATTAACTTCTTATTGAGTAAAAAATTCCAAAAAATTGGTCATACTTATATCACAATGGCTTTTCATAGGCAAAAATATTTTGGCGCGTTCTCTTTATTTAGCCAATTGCCACTTCAGTGTAATACCAAATCATTTTAGTGTATGGAAATGTTATTAATAAATTTCCAGAACAAAATATATTGAAAAGCTCATGTAGTCACTAGCTCAGCTAACTAGCTTCATAGTGGCCATAACATCATTTGAATGTTTTGCACTGACTCCTACTCCAGTTCAGGGACAAAACAAGGGATGATATAGTTGTTTATCAGTGTATTTGGATTCGTTTCATTTAAAAAGTGTAGAAATCCAATCACTTTGTCTATCATGGACTGAGCACCATTCTTTGCTATTGATATTGACTTTTTTAATCAATGCCACCTTCTTGAAGACACTTAATGGATTCAGCATGCTTCTGCAGTAGCGGGGGTAACACACATGGAATGGCCTTTATGCACTTGTGCCAATCAAAATATATAGTAGTAACCGAAAAAGACGTTTATTGGGCAGTATCAGTGGTGTCAGCTGATTCACTAATAGTCAGTACATAAAAGTCTACAAGTTTCACTTACCTGATAAGCCTAATTGCTACAACTAATGCCAACAACTCGTTCCTGTGAATGGATGACCTGCCAAACAAAGGAATCCTTCCAGGTTCTCAGTGCACTGCAGTTTTCATGTCTCCAATGTGTGATAGCCAGGATCCTTTCTACCACTCCATAGTTGGGAATGGGACTTTGGTGTCAAGTCTATATCCTTGAGATGCACACAAATGCTACAAACTGCAGACTTCATATAAGCATCTGATTTGATCAGGTATAATAGGACTTCACCAGAACAACTTTAGTAGTTCATTCTTGAGGTGGACTGTATACAGTCTATTTTGCAGAAAAATTGGTATGCACCATTTGCTAATGATGTATTACTCCTAGTAAGGGCAAGTGTTTGTGTGTGAGTAATCTATTTGGTGAATGCAGCCAAACAAAGTGTGAAAAGGAAAGGCTGTGGGCAATGGTAAATTTAGAAGGCTGAATTCACTACATTTTTTGTAGTGAATTAAAGCTTTCCCTAACTTCTCCAGAATTTACTATAACCTGCTAATAAATAATTTACAAATCATTGCACAACTTATGATATTAAACACTTATATGGACCTGTCAACATTTGAAAAACTATCACTAATCATGTATTTCAGGTGCAAAATAAGGTCTTAAAATATTTTCTCCATCAACAGTTTGGACCTATGGCTGAAATTCTCTCACTCCCAATACTGCCACTTTTACCCATAGGCCAGATCTGACCTATTACTGTAGAGTTCTCGCTTATTGGTTAACAGCAGAGAAATCTGCCAAAAGCCAACCAATAGTAAGAGCCAACATGAATACTGAGGTCCTCCTGTGCCTATCATGGAGTGAGACCCTGGCAGTTGATAGTCAATTATCTTTACAAAGAGAGGCTTGGAGAAGCTGAAATTTTTTTTAAAGTATGCGTCTTCAGTTCAGAACTGAAACAGGCCATGCTTGTTTGGTTGGGTTGTTTGTTTGTTTTGGTTAAAGGTTGACTCTGCTAGGGATTTATCTGGCTTGGGAGTTTTACAGAAACCTGGCTTTAAAATATGGTAAATCAGAGAGATGCAATCTATTATACTTAAACCTAATACTTCCACTATCCCACCCCCCTCCAGCATATACTATGTCAAAAAGTGGGCATACATTTGCCTTCAAAAAACCTCCACATGCCTAAATACACATCACTCCATTTTCAATGCTCAGCTCTTTATTTAAAGGTTTTCTTCTTTGGCCCAGAAATTTTTGCATATCAAGTCAAAAGAATCCTCAAAAACCATGAAAACATGGGTATACATTTTATTAGTATTAACCAGCAAAATAAAAGAGCCAAACTTTTTTTTTTAAATTAAATGTAAAGAAATTGCCTAAGAGGTAGATTTAAAAAAATTACACAAAACCATTATGATATTTGAAAATATTATTATTTCAATAGTGCTATTAGTGTGCATGATTCTTTGCAGAAATTCAAGATATAGAAAACAAAGATGCAAAATCAAAATTTTATACCAGGGATCAGCAACCTTTGGCACGCGGGAAGCAGCCACGTGGCTGCAGGAAGCAGCGCAGGCCAAGGGATGTGCTGGCCGCCGCTTCTCGCAGCCTCCATTGTCCTGGAGCAGCGAACCGCGGCCAGTGGGAGCCGCGATCGGCTGAACCTGCAGACATGGCAGGTAAATAAACTGGCCAGGCCCGCCAGGGTGCTTATCCTGGCGAGCTACATGCCAAAGGTTGCCGATCCCTGTTTTATACTTAAAAAAAAATCTTTTTCTTATAGATTAATATTTTTACTCAAAGCAGATTTTATTAACTGTACTGGAAATTTAAATTATTGACTATACTGTACCTAAGGTCAACAACACACAGCATTCTATTTTGTAAACCATCCTGTATAAGCAAACATCTGATCTGAGTAAGAACTTATATATTTAGAACTACAATATGGTAGTGATACAGTAAGATCTTGTTTACTGAGATATACAGTAGAACCTGAGGAACTGATATTACAGTGGAAAGAAATCTAAAATTACCTTCACAGATTTTCTACTACTTTCAAGTAATAAAAATGTTACATTCTGTACTCTAAATAAAATCTTAGTTGCTATTGACAGTTAGTATGAGATCCAGGCAGAAATACCAAGCTGTGAAAATAAGACCCAACTTTTGTTGTTGTTGTTGATACATCTGGCATCCAATCATGAAAAACAATGTCCATGTCACTAAAGTGGCCTCCAGGCATTCAGTATATCTACATCGGGGTTAAACATCTATGTGAAGATGTGACAGCACACCTTATAAAAGATATTATTGAGTAATATAGACTTTCTGTAATAACCAAACAGTAAAGAATATAGCTTTTTAAAGGTCTCCCCATGGCTGATCTCATGACTCAAAGATGAGACACTGTGCTGCAAGCTAAGTAATAAAATCTGGTGGATACTGTGGGCTAGCTTGTGACAAATCATATCAAAGTATTATTAAAGAAGGAACTTGAGACCCAACACTATTATTGATTCTTGACAGAATTTCTTATAAATAAATGTTGCAATCTGATCCTGGACTTTCCAAGGTCCTGATAGAATTCTACCTAGTATAGGGCAGGTTGCAAAACTGTAACATTATATTAGTGAAAGTTGAAGGAAGCATATTCAGTGTCAAACAGGTAGCACGGTCTAAAGGAGGCCAGCAAGAAACTGAATTTCAAAGGCCTAATATGCCTAGAGCTGCAGATTACTATTTAAAATGTGCAAAGCAATTTCTGAGTTTATAACTGTGCTGTGAACGTGTTAGTGGAATGAATCTGTGACCCTTTAGAGTACTAAGGACACACCTCCATTAGTGTCCATATTCCTGCACTGAAGAGGCTGATACAGTCAACTGAAATGACAGGGTGATAAATATAAAACCACTATCATCAATAAGACTGGAATGTAAAAGCACTTAGTTTCAGCCTAAGTAACTCACAGAAAGTTTGGTTTCAAGAACCAATGCATCATCCATCAGTACTCTACCTGCTGTTGACAAAGTAATTGTAAGATACCTAGAATGGAGGTTCAATGTGAACTGACATTTTTGAAAGGAGGAATTGTGTGCTGCACTTACTCATTAAATGTATTTTCTTCCACTAAAGATGTTTCCTTTTTTAGTTTATGTATGAATAACTTTAGTTAAAGTTCCCTTGACACACTGACTTTGCTTTGAATAGCACCTATGTTCATTAACATAAAACCTGAAAGAAAATAATTTTAATGTAGCTTTTTTAACACTTCAAAAGCCTTTAACAAATTGATAGAGCACAATTATGTATTCTAAAGGGAATTATAGAGAGATCACACAAGGTTGAAAAGTTCTGGTTAATAAAAAACCTAAGTAAAAACAGGCACTCTGTGTGGAACTTTAATGCATACTAGATTAAAGTAATAAAATTATAAAAAAAAAATCTCAGTTTAATGTGGAAGTGTAATTATTTTGCACATACCACATTAGCCTGATGATAAAATAAAGGGTGAAGAGCAAGATAGTCGGAGATTAACTAGCAGTTAAATTGCAAGACCACCTTTAAATCAGACTATTGGGTCATGGCAGAACTGAACAAATGTTTAGTAAAGCACACGTTTGGGAGCCAACAGCAATACATAGCTACAATAATTTGGGTGTGAGTAGATGTACTAATTATTAATATCCTTGTATTAACTGAAGATATATTAATGGTGTTACTTTAAAGGACTACGTGATAGCATGACCCTCTAAGAACCTTATAGAGCAGTAATGGAAAAACCCAATACTGCTGATAGGATCAGGCAGTAGTGAAAGAGTTGTTACCAAATGGGAAACAGGTTAAAACACAGATCTGAATGTAATATAGGGTTGGACTTCTTTCTGTGACTATGGGCCTAAATTTATATCCCACGAGATGGCATAGACTGTATGGTAAAAGTCTCCTCTACTGTTCTGATTATTTTTCATTTCTGGCCAAGTGTCGTTTGTGTTTTAAACCTACATTTGAGACTGTACTAACTCCACCTACTTATGGCAAACATTCCGCTCCAATTCACTGCTGTTCATCCACTTAGGATATGAAAATTGTGCCTAAAACCATCAAAAGCTGGTGGCCAGTATAAGTCCTGTGGCCAGGAGCTCTAGAAGGTAAGGAGCTCTATGCTCCACCTGTTGGTGAAAAGGGGGAAGAATGTCCACAGACTTGCTTATCCGTATAATTATTATTTGTACTAATGTAGCACCTAGGAGTCCTAGTCATGGACCAGGATCCAATTGTGCTAGGTGCTGGACAAACGCAGACCAAAAAAGACAGTCCTTGCCCACCAAAAGCTCACAATCTAAGGAATAAGACAAGAGACAACAGACACACAGGGTAGTACAAGAAAATACAGAAGCAATATTGGTTAGTATGCTATCGTATGCTGATTCCACAGCCTATTTACCCAGAAGGACAGAAGCTCCAGAGGGGAGGCACAGCTACAGAGATCTTCATTTGCACTTCTCACATTTTGAAAGCTACCATAACTGTACCCAAACTCATCTGGTCGGTTAGTAGAACTGAACTGAGAGAAGAGAGGGGAGAGGGGTTACTACCTGATTGCATGGACTTTGCTCAAGGGTCCAATGTGCTACTAGCTCCCCTCCAGTGAGGATGTGGAGGAGAGTTGATGCAGACTGAAGATGTCAGGACGGGAGATGATACACAGGTGGTTCCTTGATGAGGTGCAATGCAGAAAGGGGTCTTCATGGAACCTGCAGAGGACAGCAACAGAGCTAAGTGAATTCTGGTGATGGTCTCTCCTTCCCAGCCACCAACTAAAGCTGAAATCGCTATATGTGGGTGAGGTGGCAGAGCCTCAGAGCAGGAGCAGGCAGCACTGCCCAAGGGACTGGAGACAGCCCTTCCTGAATGCACCTCAGGACTCGGGGACTAAACTACCCACTGAAACAAACCTCGAGTGGGGTTTAGCAGAGCGGGAAAGGGGAAATGATGTGGTAAAGGGACATTTGTCTATTGGATGTTCATGTTGAGGGGTAGGGAACTGAGTTAACAGACTACTACAAAAGTTACTGTAGAGGAGCATATTATTTATTCATTCATATAGCTATATAGTTGCTGTTTTCCAAGTGGATGCTGTGTTCCCTTTCCCCTAGGAAAGTTTTCTTTGTTTCATATACAGACTCATTGCTTGAGGGTGGGGAAGTATTGTCTATTCAGAGCCTCCAGGCAAGATATTTAGTGATCCCAGAAATTTGGAGTGGAGGCTCACTCCGGTGGTGCTTGTTAGTTTTAAGACAAACCCATGGCTATTTGAACTCAGCCTTTGTTGCTACTGACCACATCTGGCAGAAGGGTTATACAAGAAAGATCCTTGGGAAAATGTAGTTTTTATATGGATTAAGATCAGTATCATTATTCTGAGTAAGATTTGCATTTTGCTCAGGAAAGAAGAGTCTGGGAACAGACAAGTGAGTGTACCAACAGCAGGAGAGCGGGAGGGAAGGGTGAAAGCAAGTCACGGGGTCCTAAGTGCTGCTGAGTGCAATCTTTAAAGCAGCAATGAAAAGCTGAGGCAGCAGGAAAGTGAACATTGCAGCCCCATACCACGTTTAAGTGCTTACTTCTTGTTTCGAACAGCTTGTCCAAAAGGAACAGAGTCAAGAGAAACTCCTACACCATCACTTAAGTGCTGTTCCACCCCTTCTAGAGCATCAGGTAGATTGAGACGGGAGCTTGGATGGATTGATGCAATGCACACTAAGAAAAACAAAAAAGATAAGCATTTGAATATTTCATAATTTTGCATGTTATCGATAAAAAAGTCCTTACAATATTTCATGAAAATTGCACCAGAATCCCTTGCTTCTTGTTGATGAAAAAAAGCCTGAAAATGTGACCCATATTTAATTGATGTAAAAACATCTCCTGAGTCAGCAGACAGACTGAAATAATAGCTCTGAGAAGCATGAATTGCCATATGCATCCCACTCTAAATGGGTGTTGGGAGTGAAGCCATGGCATCAGGACAGGGTCACAGGTTCTTGTTGTACCTAGGGATCTGCTCTTATTTTTACTATTTTGCATTGACTTCAGGGGATTTATACCAGTGCAGATAAGAAGGAAATCTCACTCTTCATTTAGAGAGACGAGAATCCAGAAAGTACTGATCTCTGATGAAATATGGCTTTAGATTATTCTGGAGAAAAATCAGGACCTTTGCCAACATAATATGAAAAGTATCAATACAGTCTCTCTTTCATATTTTTAATGATGAATGAATTATATCTTTCTAACCTCTGTTGTGTTGCTGGTTCATTTGTGTGCGTGTCTTTCTGCATTCTCTCTTTTGTCCCAGTTTTACACATCTGGTATTCTTTACTTTCTTTCTCTGTGCAGGGGTCTCTCTCAGGTCTCCATCTCTTGCTTTTCTTCATGCATTCCAAAGAATTCAGATCTTTTCCTTTTGTTCGGTGCTCATTTTTCCTCCTTTTTCATTTCTTCCTTATCTTCTCTCATTTCCTTTCTTTATGCCTAGATCATGCCCACTAGATCCACACTTGGAGGGTGCACTCCAAATGCAGATCTCAGCCCATTGTGCAAGACTCTGCTCCCAAATCACTCCTATGCTGCAGTTCCCTCTTCCACCATGTCCCTGCAGACACAACTCCAACACAGAACAGGGTTTTCAGTGGGGACTGGGATGGAGACTGGGCCATCCAGGGAGGTGTACATTTGTCTCCAGGCCCACAGACATTAGACGTGCATCCAGGATTGTATAATCTCTTCCATGGATTCCGTCTCCCTTCCCCTCAAGGTCACCAGGTAAAGTAAGGACCACGGATGATATTAGTATCCTGGTTCCTATGAAGCTCCCCTCCCAGCGATGTGGATGTGAAGAGGGTGACCTTTGATGGCCTTAACTGGTGTGGATGCATAGGACCTAGGGTGACCAGAGGGCAAGTGTGAAAAATCGGGACGGGTGGGGGGTAATATGTGCCTATATAAGAAAAAAATCAGGACTGTCCCTATAAAATTGGGACATCTGGTCACCCTAATAGGACCTCCAGACAGATAGCCTTGGCTTTCCATGGGTCACTGGGGATCTGCCAATTTAGAGGCAGGCCCTGCAGCCTTTGTCCCATCGTGCTTGAGGGGACATGGGGGGGGGGAAGAGAGAATTTGCCCCATAGAAATGTGGGGCAGGTGGGATTTTCCATTCTGAAATCCATGCAGAGATTTCCTCCCCCTGAGAGCCACAGGAGAGGATGATCTGGTCCTTGAGTTTATTTTCTACCTCTTTCAACATTCCCTTGTATTTTGTTGCTTCTGTTGCATACCTTTGTGGCCATTCAGAGGTTTCTCTTTTCTGTTCCTTCCTAACCCGACTACATTTTTTTTCCTTCTTGCATTTCTCTCTCTTCCTTTGCTTCCTTTCTTCTCACCTAGGAAATGCTTTGTCAGCAATTGGGGATGTGTCAGGGACGTGAGCAGCGATGCCTAGAGGTCAGACCAGGAGTCAGGCCTAAGGTTAAAACAGGAGTCAATAGCCAAGAATTGGAGCCCAGGGTCAAAGCTGGAGTCAGGGGCCAGATGCCAGAGCCAAGGGTCAGGATCAGTCAGGGGTCAGAAATTGGAGCCAAGGGTCAGAATTGGGTTACCTGGAGTGAGGCAATGCAGGGGCAAGGCTGGAACAGGGCAGGAGCAAGGCAGGAACAAATAAGTGCAGGAGCTATTAAAGCCACAGGCAAATGCGTTGAGCAGCCAGTGGCCTGCTGCTGTGGATCTTAAGAGCGGGTCCATTATTCCCATCAGCCAGTCGGGCATTTGGCCAATCGGTACCCAGCTGTGCTCGTCAGATTGCCTAGGAGTTAAGATAGCAGATGAGTAGGCTGGCTGCAGGTCCTTATGCCTGATAGGATGTTACAGAAAACTCACTCCCATGTTATTCCAATAAAAGTATTAAACAACAACCATTCAGGTAGTATTTTTCCAGCTAGCTCTAAGACATTATATTGATGTTGGAATGTCTTCCTTTTTTAGTGGATCTAGTGGGATTTGAGAAAAGTGTTCTGACTTGTAAAAGGACCAGTTCACCAAATCACTAATACTTAGTTTTGATTTAAAAATCCCAGCAGAATAGGCAGGTTTCTAGAGTCAGGTTATAGAAGGGTTCAGGAAATTGGTATTGGTCTACAAAGCCTTTTACCTCTGTATTGTTCGTGTTCATGTAGTTCAGTTTTGCAGCAACCAGACATCTTTGTCGTTTAGTGGCAGGAGACTATTAGTGGCCTTAGTCTGGTTTTGAGGCCGTACATCTCTCTCTCTCTCTCTCTCTCACACACACACACACACACACACACACAATGGCTAATTAGCATGCTTTCACCTAGTATAAAAATCTTAAATAATTTATCTTTGCATTTCTTACATCATCCATGCTTGTTTCTTCCAGAGATCATCAGCTAAGATACCTAGAGCTGAATAAACATGGAAAATGAACTCTCCTACCTGTAAAAGTGGTCTCTCCAAGGCAGACTGGGAAGACGCAGAATGGGGTGTATGGGTAAGTCTCCATACCTCAGGATATGCTCTAACCTTCCTTGGTTAATTAGAAACGTTAGTCTTTTGTTGTGTCCAGCTGACATCCATCATGAACACTAGAGTCACTTACTAATTAAAGCATACTACAATATTTAGCTGATATCCAAAGCTCTGGAGATGCACCACTCTCTCACGACACAACCGTCTCATTTAACTTTCCCTCTGAAAGTCACCTCCCTATCATCACGTAATTTATAGGAGCACTGAAACCTGTTGTGATTTATTTTGATAAAAATAAGTCTCTCCATATTTTCAGGCAGTAAAGCAGCTGTATTGTCAGTACCTAAATCACATGCAGTAGTGAAAATGTACTCTGAACACATTCTCGTTAGTGGAAAGCTCAAGTAATAAAAGGTTATCCTTGCTAGTGGTAGTCACATCTTTGACTTCCAATGTGAGATACTGTGTCAACTTTCATCGGCAGATGGCTCAGGCAAACTCTATATTTGGGATTTCCAAAAGGGTTAGTAGCCCAAACCCAGTGAAATTGAATGGGTTTTAGGAGCCAAACTCCATTAGGATTCTTTGAAAATCCCAGCCCATAGCAACAGACAAAGACTTACATGACTGTCTTCTGGATGCACTGCCTAGGGAGTTCAGGAGCAGGTAAAAGAATCTATATGTGGGTTTCATTTGCAGAAGAGGCCTGTTGTAGTTCTTCTGAAGCCTAGACTCTGACACTGTGAAGTGGAGGCAGAATAATAATAATGTGAAGTGGGGTAGGAACTACCAAAATCAGCATTACCTCTAGCTTGAATACATCAAACTTGATTTTGATCCTTGTTAGGCCAATTGGTAGTTGAAAAGCCTTGTGGGATGGCAACAATGGTGCAACTGCACCTCTCTCATAAATTTCTTATCTTTCTGGGAACTTATTCCAGAGTTTGCCATAGTAGAAAATAAAATAGTTGTCTTGATATGTTTTAAGATCAGTCTCTTAGCAGGTATGGAAGATGCTCTGATGTGGCATTACAGCTCCTTAAGGCAAATTCCCTGCAGCAGGACTTTTGAAAAAAATGGTGTCTCTTTCCCCTCACCCTTTTTGTTTCTTGTCTCTTAGCTATAAGTGTGTGAGTAAGAAATTCAGCAAATAGTGAGTTAAAAATCTCTTGAATTAAACTGCTTAATTATCTAATGTCAAGATTTAGGCCTCATTTTGGTATGTTGACTGTGATAAAACTTGATGGTAGACAATTGTAGGATAGAATGTAATTAAAGGAACACTCCAGTGATTTTTAAGTGACCAATTGGTTTCAAGTGTATGGTGCATAAATAGATACATATTTAATATTTTAAAATAAAGAATGCTTAACTGAAATTCCCAAATATTTTTGAGAAATATGATATTTGCAGCAATGTCGATATTTGTGTAGCAGCCAATGGGTCAGCCTCTACTCCTGAATTAGTGGGACAAAGGGGATATAGTAAGCCTAAGGAGATACATTATTGTGGGAGGGGAAGGATGACATAACCAAGATGTTTCTGATAAGAACAATTTCCCTGTAGTGACTTGCAGGTCCTGCAAACAGAAGAGGATGAGTCTGTGAAGGCCTGTAAGGGAATTTCATGACAATATATGGTCTGCTGCAGGTCCTGCCTTACAGGAGCCAGGGAAAATCCACTTCTATGGACTTTGGGCTTTGCTCGCTTCAAAGTAGACAGGAAAATCCAAAAATGAAACTAAAGCAGCATGGAAGCAGAGGGGCAATGTACTGTGTCCTTCCAGGTACCTTTCTGTACTGCAAGGTTTCCTCTCTCCTATTCAGCCCACTCCAACCCGTCATTATTTACTCATGGGAACACATCACTACCTCTCCCCGGCTAACATTATTCATCTGTAATAGGTATCCCATTACAGCAACAGTCAGTAGACATGGAGCCCTATGACTCTGTGTCCAATTTTTTTTTCCCCGTTGCCATTATTTTGTCTATTCAATCAGACCAGTCAATGTACATGTATGGCTTTCAGTAGCTCCTAAAGGGCTCAGTGTTGCCCCCTCTGATATATGATGCCCCAAATCTTGCTGAAGGTCATTACTGAACGTATTTCCTTTTCTCCCTTCCAGGCCCTTTGTCAGTCTTTTGTCCAGCCCTCTGGGTCATATTACTGCAAACGTCATATCACCTTACACCTATAAAATCTCAGTTACAAAAACCAGACAACCATGACTATGTAATGCAATACTGTATTTTTTTAAATATTCCAACTATTTTGTATGTTTGTATGTATGTAAGGGTTTGAATGAGCTTTCCTGATTGAGGGGGGTTACCTGAAACTGACCCTCACTTACTAAGCAGGAGTTAGGGGTGCCAAATCCCAGTGAAGATGAGTGTGTGTGGGAACAGCTGTTCCTATCTAGTGGTGGTATGGACTCTGCCTAAAGAGTCCTAGATGTCATTTGACCTGCCCGTCTCCAGCCAGAGCTGATTAGACTCAATGGAGAGCCCCTGTTTCCAGTTGGTGATTTCTAGAGCTGACATCACTGCTGAGTAGATCCAGGCACTAAGCCTTAGACCTTGTATAAGGACAGTGAAAGACCACACAGAGACTACACTGGCTGCAAGGTCCCCACTGCCTGCTAACATCACTAAGAGCTGGGTTAAGTGGCAGAACCTCAGAACGTGACATTGCAGGAGCAGCAGCAACAGCTGTGACCAGTTGCCAAGGTAGCAGAAGAGGCATTGCTCAATGCCCCCTTCCCAGGGGTGGGAATGTACTTCTGAACTATGGCTCTTCAGTAACCAAGGCCAGCCAACTATGAGTGGGTGCAGTGGAGGGAGTGGGGAGTGATGTGTTAAAAGGACATTTGTTCGTTGGACTTTCGCACCGCAGGGTGGGAAACTGAGGCAAAGGACACTGCCCAACACACTGTGAGGTCAGGTTTGCTTATGGTCCCATGCTTTTGAATGTGGTTGTGGTGTTTTCCCAAATTAAAACTAGGTTCCCTTTCCCTTTTCATAAAAGTTCTCTTTTGTTATACACAGACTCCATGCTTGCAAGTGAGGAAGTATTGCCTCTTTGAGGTACCCTGGGGGATAAGTTTTCCCACATTACCAAGGGGAGCTCGAGCCAGTTGTTTTGTATTGTTAAGAACTCCTAGATACTGAACTTGACCCTTGTTGCTGCTGACTCCACCTGGCAGAAGAGTCACACACACACATACACACACACACACATTTTTTAATAGTACTTTGACCAGTTTTATAAGTATTTTCCCTGTTTCCATGATGAAAATTAACAACTGTAAAAGGGCTAAACCTTTCCTTGTAAAGTGCTGCTTTCCTTCTTGACTCATACATGGAATATGCCTTCTGACTCTATCTTGTGTAAATAACATGTAAAATAATCTATGCACTATCATGACCTGACAGCTGAAGCCTTTTGAGGAATAGGGCCTTATGTTGGATGCTCATATGACATTTCCAAGCTCAATTATAGTTACAAGTCATATACTATAGCATTAAATTCTTCTATCACACTGATAACCTGCTAAGTGTACAAATCCAGTGTTATCCTTCATGGTCAGGTATATACAACAATTTCAAATCAAGGCAAAAAAGCAAAGCATAGCATAGCAAGGGGAAGCTACAAATGAAACATCTGCCTCTGTTCTTGTTATTTTACTTATTTATCTGTTTAGCACCGATGATGTACTTGGATTTGTTCAGTGCACAAAAACAAATACAGTCCCTGAATATTTTATAATCTAGAACACAGACACAGCACGTGGGATATGCTGGGAAAGACAGTGGTGGAGATGACACAAGTAACTATACATCAGCCTTTCTGGAAAAGTTATTTTTCAATAAATAAGTGAGTTTTCCCCTTATTAATGAAAGCCAAGGCCTCTTTATCCTCCATGGCATTGTGTTCACTGGGGAAAAGTGTATTCTTGACTCAAGTTAGCTACCTCAGATTAAGAGCACATCTTTTCCCCAGTGAAAACAAGACCTGTCTGTGCAGTCTTAAAGATTTTAGTGGAGGTTTGGGGCCATCTGTGTATACTATAGCCCTGTGAGATCTATACAGCCAGTAGACATATTTTCTGTGGCCTAACCTGTGGTCCTACTGTTTTCATCTTAAAGAGCAGGCAGTTTAGCAAGGAGGCAGCAGGTCTCACACAACGGTAGACTGAGAATGCTCCTCCGTGCTGCAGCATTCTCCAGGCACAAGAGGAAGCTCTTCAGGACTGCTCAGTAGTGGCAGGGGAGAAGAGGAGTTAGCACGGGTGGGGAAGGAAAGCTGAAGGGGGGGAGGGGAAGGAGGAGGAGAAGAACAGGGTGTAGGGATATAAAAGAAGGTACTAACAGTGATTCCCCCAAGTGACAGTGACCCCCTCATAATTTGTCCCCCACACTTTAAAATCCAACAGTTTCACCAAGTACAAAAATCTCTTGGGTCTTCTGTTAAAACTTGTAAGCTACTGTCTGTAGAAACCATTGATTATATCTATCCTGTGAAAGATACTTTATTACTATGTAAAATTTACAAACAAGTTAACTGACTTTGTTCTTGAAGCAATTGATACAAGGTAAACAAACACTATAAGCCGTTAAGTGACTTTCACTTCATTCAAGGGCTCCTAGGACAGACCCCCACCCTCTGTGATTAAAGGGCCGGGAGTCTCAAATGAATTAGCACACACCCTGAAAGTGGTGGAGACAGTAAATTAAAATATGGTTAAGATATGGAATGTATGCTGATGAATGCTTGATATACATGGATGGTTAGGGAGGTGCCAGCCTAGAATGGGAGTATCCATCGGCCGAAGAATGTGTCAAGTGAATGACCAGAAAACCCCCGGAGGGTAAACTGGGATCCACCCCATCACCTGGAAGGATGAGAAACACAAACTTTGGACAGTGTGGAGCCACCAAGAATGTGCTACTTTGGACAGGAATGTGCCATCTGCTGATTGAGTCAGCACCAGCAGGATGAAACAGTTCCCATAGACTAACATAGGAATTAATTCCTATAAGAATGGACTCTAAAGACTGATGACTTTGAGTCTCTGGTTCTGTTGCCAGCCTCCAGGAGCATCAGGTGCACCTGACACGGACTCGGCTCCATCATCATGACCAAGATACCTGGCCAGTAACTTGGCATGAGCAACTTCTAGGCCGGTAACTATAACACCTAACTTGAATGAATGATTGTGGGAATGAACCTCTCTCTCTCTCTCTCTCTCTATATATATATATATATATGTGTGTGTGTGTGTGTGTATAAGAAATAAGTAGTCAAACAACGTTGTTTACTTTTATCTTTTGCTTTATCAGTATATTTACAATAAATGTGGCATCTTTGCCTTATCCCTCTTAATAAGATCCTGCTGGTTTTTATTCTATTGGTATAACAAGGGAAGGGAAATAGAAATGAAGAAAGAAAGGAGGGCAGAGGAAAGGGAAGAGATAAAGAGTATAGGCTGCCTTTCAAAGCCATTTCAAGCCAGGCCAGGCTAGCACTAAGTGGGAAGAAGACAGAAAGTATTGAGAAAGTGAGATATAGAAATGAGAAACTCTTACAGAGAGTAGGGGAGCAGCAGGAAGAATGGCAGGATGTAGAGGGAGAAAATTCACTAAATGGCAATCTGGAAACATTTGACTAAAGGCAGAGGGCAGGAGAGAAGAAGAAAAAGCTGGTGGTAGAGTTGGGAGGAGAAACATTTGTATGGAAGGGAGCCATGAAAGTAGAATTCTGTCTCTTATAGACTCCATTTCCTACTCCGGACTCTGCTGAACTATCCCTCCTCACAGCTGACTTTTACCTTTCCTCACAAAGATGCTTTTGAAAAGCAAACTCTTTGCCATTGGAACGCACCAGATTGCACCAAATGGCAGGTATTTAGAAACAAATTTCCTTGGAGGGAAGAAACAAACTATTCCAGGGCTTTAATATCTTCTGGAAAAGCTAATCAGTTTAAACACTGGAGTGGAAGAGAAGCAGAAAGGATGGAGAGAGGAGTGACAGCACATCCCACATGACAGAGACTAATGCGGGCCCCAACAGTGCCCCCAAGGCCAGAATTTGGTCCCCAGCCAAAAGTTAGCAATTGCCACTGTTATCACCAAAAGTATACTATGCATCATGAATCACTAATAAAGCACAGTAACACTCTTCAGCTAACAAACTCTCCATGCAAATAACCCCCTCAGCAATTTAAAATCCTTGAGAATATTACCCTCTCCACATGATTTGGCTCCTCCATCCAAAATATCACATACAGCTTCCTAGGTAGAGCAATAGGCATTGCCATCTGTACACTGAAGTGATAGTGTATGCTACTGATGTAGAGAGAAAAAAGATATTTTTTTAAAAAAAATCTATAGCTTTATTACTTAACTGTATTCCTTTACCATTTCTCTATCAGAGAACAAAGTCAACAGAGAATAATGGCCACTGATGGAGCCTCATTTCCCACCATAGTCTACTCTCCAATGAAAATAATAGGGTTTGTAAAATTATAAGGTTTTATCAATATCAGTGAGGGCTATGGCACTTCAGAGGTTAAAACACTTTGTTCAGCTACTGAAATAACTTAATACTCTAAATTATATCCAGTCTCTTTACACAGTAATAACTGGTAATTTATGAAGTGCTAAATTTCTTTTGAATTAATCCAGATTATTGCAGTTCATTTTGGAACACACTGTTCTAATAATCACCTCTCCTAACCAGGATTTTTGGAGGGGAGAAGAAGGTTTCTGTGCAATAGGCTTTTGGAAGGCAATGTAATAAAATACACTTTATACACTGTGCAACTGAAGCAAAGAGATTCTCCCATCTGTAATTGTGAACTGATGCAAATATTTCCAGTTCAAATGAGTATAACTGTGCTTTGGTTTTATATAGTTCAGTGTTGCAAGTGGTAAGGAAGATGTTTAGATGAACACAGTAATGAAAAGGTTAAATCTGATTGTAATTAGCTTGCAGTATGCATGGTCATGTGGTTAATAGTAAATTTTCCTTGATTAACTAGTCCTGTTTGTTAAGAGCTCCTATTAACATTAGCACTCTCTGTGTTGGCTGTAGAGACACACCATGGACCAGTGCAAGATTAATGAAAGCAGGTACGCATGCTGATTAGAATGTGGCAGTTTAATAAACTCCTCTAACATTAAATTATTTAATGCATTCATGCTCATGTAGGCTATTCAATGGTCAGCTTGACCACCTATGTGTTAATATTGGGAATTGAAATGCAGAGGATGGAAGAAATATAGCAGTGTATGAGGTAATTAGCTCTCATGTCTGATAAATGGGGCAATACCTATGTGTATACATGTTTTAGCACACCACATGGTTCTTTCATTAACTGGAATCTTTTGCTGAAAATTTTGTAAACGTTTAGTCTGAATTTGATGCCTTAAACGATTCAGCTAACTACCACGAGCTATTGTCTGTTTAATATTTGAAACAAATTTAACGTCAACTAGAGAGATAAGACCCCTGGTTAAAGTTAATGTAACACAAAAAATTATGTTTGAAGCTATAAAATAATTTGGACACATTTTCAATGGATACATTGCTTTGAAATAGGGATGTGTTTAGAAAATAGTATTTGAAAAGCTAGATTTTATAAACGGATGGTTGCTAGTATTCACCTTCCCCTCTATCCTGGGAACAATGGCAAATGTTTCACATTTCATGAAAGTTCCTGAACATCAGGCAGAAAAGTTGCTCTTCAAATCAATACTGACATAATCTGAACATGCACTTGAAATGTGCAGTGAATCACATTCCACCTTGTCATGGGGCAACATGAGTCCTATGTCAAATACCATGTCAATTCATGTTAAAAGTAACATAGCACAAATGTCATGTGCTGATAAAACACAATGTGCACATTATCTGATGCATTTCATCTCATCTTAAATGACATCCAAAACTCCAAAGTGGGTGTACTGCTAACTAAACTGCTGCCTGCTAGCACCCCCTGCCCAACTCTTCGTGTTGGTGTTTGAATTTTTTTCAGATCACTTAGTAAATCTAAATAAATGATACAAATAGCTGATGGGCTTCAATTCAACTCTATGTCCAGCACAGAAATCTTTCACAAAATATAACCTTCCTAATGCACTTCAGTGAATGAGGACTTCAGTTATTGACTGTGGTCTTTGTCCATTTATTTACAGTAAGATACTCATCTTAAAAAGCTTTTATAACATTTTAAAGTAGGGCTGTTGATTAATCACAGCTAACTCAAGTGATTAACTTAAAAAAATTAATCACGGTTAAAAAAAATTAATCGCGATTAATCGCCCTGTTAAACAATAGAATACCAATTGAAATTTATTAAATATTTTGGATGTTTTTCTACATTTTCAAATATATTGATTTCTATTACAACGAGGAATACAAAGTGTAGGGTGCACACTTTATATTATTTTTATTACAAATATTTGCACTGTAAAAATGATAAACAAAAGAAATAGTATTTTTCAATTCACCTCAGACAAGTACTGTAGTGCAATCTCTTTATCATGAAAGTGT
This sequence comes from Trachemys scripta elegans, assembly GCF_013100865.1. Classification (NCBI taxonomy): domain Eukaryota; kingdom Metazoa; phylum Chordata; order Testudines; family Emydidae; genus Trachemys; species Trachemys scripta. The sequence continues at coordinate 78,096,913 of NC_048305.1, read as the reverse complement.
AACTTACAAATGTAGGGTTTTTTTGTTACATAACTGCACTCAAAAACAAAACAATGTAAAACTTTAGAGCTTACAATTCCACTCAGTCCTACTTCTTGTTCAGCCAATCACTAAGACAAACAAGCTTGTTTACATTTACGGGAGATAATGCTACACGCTTCTTATTTACAATGTCACCTGAAAGTGAGAACAAGCATTAGCATGGCACTTTTGTAGCCAGTGGTACAAGGTATTTATGTGCCAGATATGCTAAACATTCATATACCCCTTCATGTTTCGGCCACCATTCCAGAGGACATGTTTCCATGCTGATGATGCTTGTTAAAAAAATAATGCGTTAATTAAATTTGTGACTAAACTCCTTGGGGGAGAACTGTATGTCTCCTGTTCTGTTTTACCCGCATTCTGCCATATATTTCATGTTATAGCCATCTCGGATGATGACCCAGCACATGTTTGTTTTCAGAACACTTTCACAGCAGATTTCACAAAATGCAAAGAAGGTGCCAATGTGAGATTTCTAAAAATAACTAAAGCACTCAACCGAAGGTTTAAGAATGTGAAGTGCTGTCCAAAATCTGAGAGGGATGAGGTGTGGCGCATGCTTTCAGAAGTCTTAAAAGAGCAACACTCTGATGCGGAAACTACAGAACCTGAACCACCAAAAAAAAAAAAAAAATCAACCTTCTGCTGGTGGCATCTGACTCGGATGATGAAAATGAACATGTGTCAGTCCACACTGCTTTGGATTGTTATCGAGCAGAACCCGTCATCGGCATGGACGCATGACCTCTGGAATGGTGGTTGAAGCATAAAGGGACACATGAATCTTTAGCACATCTGGCACATAAATGCTTTGCAACACTGGCTACAACAATGTCATGCGAACGCCTGTTCTCACTTTCAGGTGACATTGTAAACAAGAAGCAGGAAGCATTATCTCCTGCAAATATAAAAAAACTTGTTGTCTGAGTGATTGGATGAACAAGAAATAGGACTGAATGGACTTGTAGGCTCTAAAGTTTCACATTGCATTACAAAATAAAACAGTTTTTTTGTACATAATTCTACATTTCTGTGATAAAGAGATTGCACTACAGTACTTGTATTAGGTGAATTGAAAAATACTATATCTTTTGTTTTTTACAGTGCAAGTATTTGTAAACAAAAATAAATATAAAGTGAGCACTGTATACTTTGAATTCTGTGTTGTAATTGAAATCAACATATTTGAAAATGTAGAAAACATCCAAAAATATTTAAATAAATGGTATTCTATTATTGTTTAACAGTGCGATTAATCACAATTTTTTTAATTGCTTGACAGCCCTATTTTAAAGATTAAAAAGATGTGAAATTCATAGCTTGTACAGCCAGGTAAATGTACAGAACTAGAATTTAATCAGCCTTAACTGTTGCATCATTGCCAGCAATTCTACTATATATCTTTATGAAAACATCCACAAGGAGAGAGAGAATATTTCCAAGGTAGGAACTAAATTACCGGAATTACATTATCCTAAATTACAGCTCATAACCAAAAAAGAGAAAAACAAATGTTCTTCTTTAATGAAGGGCAAGAACAACAATGAGGGTAATTTTTCTTGCTTGGGTGATTTCCACTTTGTCAAAGACCACCATGCTACAGAAAATGTCCACACAACCAAGGTGAGACCACATGCCTCAAACCATAAGAATCAACAATGAAAAAAAGATTTAGGAGCAGAATTGTAAATAATATTGCACCTTATTGTTTTTCTTCTTTAGGAAAAAGTTTTCCGATTCATTCTGGAAGTGGAAAATTATTTCTAGAATTAACTTCTATTAGGTTCTCAACACAATTAGGGAAGAGTGTCCAAATTGTCAGGAACTTTCAACATGTATTTTTTCAGAACCAATTCCTTCTGGTGTCAGCAGGATCAGCAGTTACATAGGAAGGAAGGATGATACTGGAGTTAAAACACTGCACTGTTACTGAGGAGATGGTGGCTCAAAATCTGGCTCCCCACAGACTTGCTTTGTTAGTTTGGGTAAATCTCAATCTCTTTGTGCATCAATTCCCCATCTATAAAATGGGAATAACACCACTTTCCTACCTCACAGGGGTGTTGAGAGGATAAATTCATTCAGTAATACACGAGGCACTGAGACAGTATAAAGATGGAGCCCGTACAAATACCTAGATACTGATACATAGTTCCAATAGTAATAGTAAGATAACAAAAAGAAAAGGTTACTCATCTTGTGCAGTAACTGTGGTTCTTCAAGATGTGTGTCCCTAAGGATGCTCCACTCCAGGTGGGCATGCGTCTCTCAAGCCCATGATCAGAGATTTTCTGTTACTGTTCATTCACCCCACGTGTGCACTCTATACAACCTCATGCAACTCACCAACAGTATATTGGGCTGCATGGACAAACTGCCCTCAGTTCCTTCTCTATTGAAATGTTCTACAAGGAACAATCCAAAGCAGAGGGGAAGGAGGGCAGATAGTGGAGCACGCAAAGGGGGACCCAACTCGAAGAACCACAGTTACTGCACAGGGTGAGTAACTGCTCCTTCTTCTTTGAGATCTGAATCAGATGCTCTAGATGCCAACAAATCCAAATGTGTCCTATGAATTGTATTCTCTGTATAGGGGCTAACATGGATTTGTTTACATTTAGCTGAGACCCAATTCAAATTAAGAGATGGAGCATAAGCAAAGGAGAGAGCTGTTTGGGGTCCTAATGAAGACTGCAAAAGGAGACTGCACCTGAAAACAGTTCTATATAACAAGTAGTTATTTTATACCTGATATGCATTGTCCCCCTTGTGGAGTCCTGAAGATACCTCAATTTCCCCCATTTTAAACCTAGGTTATCCTCAAGATCCCATTAGTGTCATCATCCTCTCAACTGATGATTGGACAGGAATCTCTTTGGAAGTCATCAATGTTTCTTTGTAATCAATCAATCAGAGGGATCACTGTTGAGCTTCATGAGACACTCCTCCTCTCCCTGGGGCTGAATGGCAATCTCCGCTTTTGGCCAGCCTGAATGTTGTGATTAAATTCCTCACATTGTCTTCAGTTTCTGGCTAGCTTCACTGGGTACTATGGTTATAAATTATTGTTGTTCTCCTGGTTGCTAACTTCTGCAGGTTCTGTTCGGTGACCTTGGTGACTGCCTGCTTTTGATAATGTGCCTGATTTTTGCATGCATGCATGCAAGATGTTTGATCCATTTTCGTGCTAGTTAATTCTGAAAGAGATGATGGGAAAGTCACCTCTTTGATACTGACATCTCGTTGATGGATACCCATCTATCAATATCAAAATCCACACACACATTACATTTGTATTTATCTTTTATCTCATAGTTGAGATATTATTCAACAGGCGCAGAGAAGAAAGAAACAAAATTATGACAGTGAAAACAATGTCATGTTGAGTCTATAGGCGAATGAGCTCTGCAACCTCCTTCCAGCTGGGGGTGTGCCTGGGATAGAGCTGTGACTAGAAAGCCCATCACCCACCAGCTTTGGCAGTTAACCCCATTTAAGATTCAGTCTCATTAAATTATTAGTTATTAGTTTTGATTACTGTAGCTCCAATCAGAATCCAGGCCTACACACACGGAATGTAAATAGGCAGTTTTTGCCTTGAAGAGCTTACGGTCAAAATTAAGACAAGATACAACACTGAGTGTCGCAGAAAGTAGGAAGGAGCAGAGAAGGGAAAAAGTTCTATAAAGAGGAGAGACTCCCAAACTATTCTCCATTTTGTCAAACAACATGGTTCTTATCCTGTCGGGTACCAATGACAACATAGGAGAAACATTCTGCTTTAGAACCAAACCCATCACTTTTCATAAAAAGAGTAGGAGGGTGCACTCTTCATTTACTCTCACTAATTTAAAAAATATTTAAAAAATCAGAAAACAATGGCACTTAGAAAACATACATAACCCATTGGTAAAAGTGTGGTGCGCATACATTAGGAGCTTTCTCCTCCCTGAATGACAGCACTTAATTTGAATCATTCCCCTCAACTGACCTGGATCTCATGGGACCGTATTGGATTTCATCTGGTTTCACTGATAGAGCCGAGGAGTTCGGTGGTATGGGGAAACCCTCCTATATTACGGGCAGAGAAACCCCAAGAGAATGAGCAGGTTGGGGCAAAAGTAGAAGGCAGTGGACCAAGGAGAAAAACAGATACAAGGAGAGAAGAATGAAAGGAAAGGGAGAAAGAATTGGGAAGGCAAAGGATGAAAATATAGGAGGAAGTGAAGGAAACAGGAGATAAAGGGGAGGGACAGGAGGCAAAGACGATAAAACCAGGGAAGAAACTATACTGTGGTATTTGCAATTCGTATTTTTCTTAAGTAAAGTCTGGTAAACAAAAAGTGCTGTTGTATACAAGGTTCACATACCTACAGTTAAATTAAAATTCAGCTGCTTTCACAGCTCCAGTTCTTGAGTAACTGGGATTGAACTAATTGCATACATATGTTGGCAAAGAAGCATTCATTGGTTGCAGAAGTCTTTTCAAACTGTGTGGCTTAAAGGGGACCTGCCTCAGAACAGTCTATGGATCCTGAGACTGTGTCACACTTAGGTAAGGATGTTCCAGAGTTTGATCCGTTGTCTCACTCTGACAGAGCTGAAGGTAGAGAGAGAGAATTTAATGTATAGCAGCATTAAGAAGACACTCTCAGGTAAACCGCTTACATCTTCCTACCCTGCTTCCTTCAGCCCATACAGGTTCCGACAGTGACAGATCACCCCATCATATGCAGATCTGTATAACAGAACGGGAAGGTGTGCAATGCTGTTCTACTCTGACAAGCCTAGGATACTGGTTACTGTCAGAAAGTGAGAACTGCAGCACACAGGTAATTTTCTGAAGTTGTGGTACTCATTCCTGTGCTGCTTAATCCTCTCTTCTTTCTCTCCTGTAATCTCTCTGAGTACCCCTACAATGCTCCTACAATTACAGCTCAGTGCTGCCCATCATGTCCGCAGTTGGGCCTGGATTATCACTAAATTCCCTTAAGACTTTCAAAGGCTCCACCTGGGTATAAAGTGAGCCTGTAGCTTTAATTATACAGGCCAGCTGATTCCAATTTTTCTCTCCATCTAATATCTAAATAGTTGGTTTCCAAGACAGCATACTGGCAAGTTTGTATCAGCAGGTTGGGAGACGGTGAAACAACTACATTTAAAGGACTTAAAAAAGCCACCTGAAAAGAGTGCCCTTTTTTAAGGGATTAAAAATATTGGTTCAAAATTCACACTTTTTGATATTTTTCCCACTAGATGGAGGGACGTTATTTGCAAACCGGAAAAAAATGAATCAGCACAGAAATAACATGTATTTCCAAGCATCTAAACTATATTAGAGTAGAGCGCGTTTACTTTAAAATATACTCCAGAGAAGTACTTACAACAAGTATCCCTTTAAGGTTGCCTCAGGACTTTTAATATCAACCTCTGGTTTCAGAGGTATCAAAGGCGATAAGGAGCATATGGCGGTGTTTTCTCGGTGCATTTGCATTGTTTTTCAGCATTAATGGAGTTACAGAAGAGACTATATCACTTTAGAAACAGGCTCAGAGGCATGGATGGATTTCCCACAACCACACACACCTCTTAATAAAAATTGGTCAAAGTGGTGTGTTTTGTTAGAAGAGAGCATTAGAAATGGTTACATATGAAGTTCCGGAGGCTTTTCTGTTCACCTCTAACAAAAGCACTGCTGAGTTTTAAAACACAAAAATTAGCAAGCACTTAGGGGTACATTTGCAGCATAATGTTTTGAGGATTAAGCTCTGCAGCTGCCTTTAAATGCTAATGGCGATCATGTGACTAAATCCCCACACATTACACTGAAAGTGTACCCCTTAGTCTTTAATCTGGGCTAATGCAGTATGGTAGTATTAAAATTCTTTTTTTAAACAGACAAGTATGTTTAACAAGTAGCTACTGCACATACAAACTAACTGCTCTCTCATAACATTTGAATGAAACATGACTTCATCTCAGTTGAAATCAGTGGTGAAATTCAAACATATCTGGTTTGCCATGGAGTTGCATTAGGAAGATCCAAATCCATTTGCAAGTAGAAAACATCCAGATTAATTAGTGCCTAGTGGTCTGACTCCAGTGTGATGCTATGGTAGAAAACTGTATCTGAACTTTACCTCATACATCTAAAAACATACAATCTTCCTTACTATATTGGAAGGATTCTATAGCTTAATCCAATCACAATACCAATACAACTATAAATCCTTCATTTGTATAAAGACTGTAACTTGAGTTTTTTTTAGACCTTGAGGCTGTCAACTGGAATTTAGTCACCATGTGATGGCAGTGGTCATGCCAAAGCACTTAACAGGAAGGACCGCATGAAGGTCGCTTTTCTCCATGGACTCTAATTCTTCAAACACCATATGCTATCATAATGGGAATCACTGAGTTTACAATCACAAATGTCTATAAGCCACCAAATGTCTCCTGGTCCACCAAATCACAGCTACTTTACAATACGGGTCAGAGATTTCAATAACCAACATACATCCTGAGATTAAGATGACAATGATGCCACTGGTGAACAACTTCTTGAATGGGCCTCAAATCAAGACAAGCACCTATAGTTTGACCCTAAGAAGCTAGGAACAAGATTTCACAAGATGGAGAAAAGACTACTCACTGACCTTGTGCTTTGTGTCCTGTGACCGGAACACATGGCTCCTAGTGTTGGAGTGGACTGTCCTTGATGATTTTGATGATTTTCTACATAGCCAACACCATGCTGTTGTCATACAAATCCCTCCTAATTACATCACTACCAAAGCCAGGCTGGAACTTTGGGAAGATCGATTGGAACAACTACATGGTAACCACAGAAAAAGTGGCTCACCGAATACCTAGCAAAGTAGCCAACTGTGAAAAGCTCATTGACCTCCTTAAAGTAGCCATGAAAAGGAGCAGCTTTTCTGCAGCTTCACTTCCTGTTGGTTGGCAGACAGACAGTGAGACACTCTTTAAGGAATAATCCTGCCGCTGCAACCACGCTCCTGGAATCACTGAACTCTGCTAGATGAGAGTGATGGGCAAAAGATAAGCCGAGCCTAGATTTCACCCACTCAAGCAGAAAAGCCTGGAGCTTCTCTGTAATCTTCGTGGTGCTAACCCTTCCCAAAGCAGAGTGCATTGGCAGTGACAACTATTACCACACAAATGCTCCAGAATTCCAAAGCTCAAACAGATCATCATGCCAGTTCTGGGCACCGCATTTCAAGAAAGATGTGGAGAAATTGGCGAGGGTCCAGAGAAGAGCAACAAGAATGATTAAAGGTCTAGAGAACATGACTTATGAAGGAAGGCTGAAAGAATTGGGTTTGTTTAGTTTGGAAAAGAGATGACTGAGAGGGGACATGATAGCAGTCTTCAGGTATCTAAAAGGGTGTCATAAGGAGGTGGGAGAAAACTTGTTCATCTTAGCCTCTAAGGATAGAACAAGAAGTAATGAGTTTAAACTGCAGCAAGGGAGGTTTAGGTTGGACATTAGGAAAAAGTTCCTAACTGTCAGGGTGGTTAAACACTGGAATAAATTGCCTAGGGAGGTTGTGGAATCTCCATCTCTGGAGATATTTAAGAGTGGGTTAGATAAATGTCTATCAGGGATGGTCTAGACAGTATTTGGTCCTGCCATGAGGGCAGGAGACTGGATTCGATGACCTCTCAAGGTCCCTTCCAGTCCTAGAGTCTATGAATCTATGAATCTATGAATCACAAAAGGAAAGTGAAGAAACAGCTTTATCGCTCCCTGTCTGATTGCCCACCAAGGTTGAAACGGTCAAAGCCATTCACTAGAGAAGAAGCAGATAAGGCCATAACACTCAACAAACTTAGCAAGGCTGCAGGGCCTGAAGGCATCTTCCCAGAATTTCTGAAAAACTTAGGTCAGCATGCTGTGACTAGCTGACGTGTTTCTTTACCAACGTGCATGCCTCTGGCCTAACTCCCAACTTATGGCAACAGGCAAAGGTCACCCGCATCCTGAAACTGGGGAAAGCAGCTGACAATCTGAAAAACTACTGGCTGATGTCATTACTAGGTGTAACATACAAGCTCTTGGAAAGGATGCTTCTCCAGAGATTAAACCATTTCGTCTTTTGAGGACTACATCTCTGAAGAGCAATCCAGTTTAGAGTAGGATGAAGCATGTGTGATCAGGTAATTGCACTGACAACATATATCGAAGCTGGCTATCAACACAAGCTCAAAACAGCAGCAGCCTTTATGGACCTGTCCTTAATATACAATGAGGATTGGTAGGATAGACTGCTTCTGAAAGTATCAAAAATAGTGCACAGCAGAACAACACCACACCTACTCAAAACATGAGACATGTTGGGCCTAATTTTCCTGTCTGTAGAGCACTCCTAGCTTCCATTGCCCAGCACTTCTGAAAATCAGGTCCACTGTATCTCAACTTGGGCACCAAAAATGAAAGCACCTCAAATCAGAGCCCACTTTTGAAAAGTTTGGCCTTAGTTACTACATGAAGCTCATATTTTATCCTTTATTTTCATGAAAACATTCCATCACCATCAGTGAGGGATCCACTGTAGCTTGAAGGTAGTATATGGCCCTGATTCTATACCATAGCTTCAGCCCATGGATAATACTTAGAAGAAAATAGGCCCATTCCACACAATGGGTTTTTAACCTCTGCAGTAAAGTATGGAAGGGCAGTGACAGATGGGCTTGAGATTACATTAATTTTGTATTTAAAAGACTACTGATATAAAACAAAAAAGTGTTAGGAACACTCATTGATACAGAAATGTAAAACTGTTCATGAAACCCAAACTTCCCTGCCACATCCTCTAATAAGTATGGAAGCAATATTACCATTTGAATTTTCCAGACTTTTCCATCCAACACTAAGATATATGAGATATCTGGGTATCTGGATAGTGAACACCACATTCTTTTATAAAGTGCAACCCAGGCCTTCAATTTTTATGGCTTTCAATTTCTCAACATATGAAGAACAAAGTTGTACCCAATTAAGTGAAAGTCTGGTATTGGAGAGGCACAGTTCTATCAAATACACCCTTTACAATGGTACTACATGATTCCTCTACAATAGTCATATCCTCTGAAATAAGAGGGATGCAAGCTGGAGAAATAAACAATGGAAAGAAATCCCTCAGCCATTAAAAGATATGTAATTAAACAATTTTGTGAAGACAAAGAAAACAGGAAATGTCTTAAGGACCTTAAGTCAGTACTCAGAGAAAAAAGAGCCAATCGCGTTAACAGCAAATGAACCAAAATGAGTCAGAGCTCTCTAAAATAAGTAGAACCATGAAACTAGATGGCATAGTGGGTTAAATTTAATGGGTTAACTTCCAGCGACCTGGCCAAACCCAGCTCAGGACACAAACAACAACAACTACAGAGGTCAAGTAACAGAGGGGTAGCCGTGTTAGTCTGAATCTGTAAAAAGCAACAGAGGGTCCTGTGGCACCTTTAAGACTAACAGAAGTATTGGAGCATAAGCTTTTGCGGGTGAATGCCCACTTCGTCAGATGCTATGGGGAATTCCCCCATAGCAACAGGCTGTTCACTTGGGCTTCTCAAATAAACGAAGAATAAAACTAGTGGGGAAATCCTTCTACTTAAATAATAATGTGGGTCTTCCACTGTTTTTTCTTTTTTAGTTTAAACAGAAAGAGCATTTTTTAAAACTTAAAATACACAATGGACACATTCAACCCAAAGAACCATACCATTTTCAAGATAGTGCATTATAAATTGCCTAAATGATTTCTACATAATTAGGAGGGAATTAGGGCAACTACCTCAGTTGTTCTTTTTGCAGTAACTTTGACAGACTAGATAGCACAGTGCACATTCATCTAACATAATTGTCTCAGGCACAGGTGGCAATATATTTATTCCTGCGTGGTTTAATTTTGATGGTCAGACAAGCAAACGGGCATTTATTTCACTGTGGATTCCTTTTAATCAGCATTTCCGGTTATTAGCTCTTTGCAATCTTACTAGAAGTAAGCATTAGTTCAGATTTCACAAATACCTGCAGCTGGTTCACATACAGGCCAATTTCCTAGGTTTCATTATATTCAATTATATTGATCCATATCACGGCCACATACTGTAGGGATGCACATGTATTTCCATTTCACCAGGAGATCTTTTATAAAGAACGTGGTGGGAAAATGTGACAAATCACAATAGATCAGCTTGTGAAACCATCTTAGGGAAGTTATGTGGAAAATTGGACTGATATTGCACTTACAGTTAAAATCCACTAAAGCACAAAGGAAAAAATGACATTCCAGCTGCACATGCATCCCTGTCTAATTATAATTAATCCAGAGTGAAGGAACATCAGTCATTACCCAATGCATCAAGGCACTATTCTCAAATTTTGGACTCTTCCTGCATTAATGTTAGTTTAATATTCAGAATAAAATAAGACCTCTAATATTTAAACAAAATGGTTAATATTTACATAGGAAAGTTATGTTTCTGATATTAAATCAGGATTAATGCATGGTGAAAATTGGTTTTCAGTATCTGACATTGGGTTCTGATACTGCTGATGTCACAAAACATGTCACTTTTTAGACCACCTGTGGTAGCCTCTACAATGATAGCTGTAAAAAGTTGGTTTTCTTAGGTGGACTCTATATTTAACCATGACCACTCAATATGATTTAAACATCACAGTCTTTGCCTCCACTAAGGGCTTGGCTACACTTGTGAGTTAGAGCGCGTTAAAGCAGCCCCGGGCACCCTAACTCGTGACGCGTCCACACTGGCAAGGCATGTAGAGCGCCCGGACTCCGCGTAGAGTGCTCCTGGTAATCCACCTGCACGAGAAGCATAACGCTTTCTGCGCCCCAGCTGGAGCGCCGTGGCACCAGTGTGGACGCCCTGGTCTATTAATGCGCTCTGATCGGCCTCTAGAAGTGTCCCACAATGCCTTTCTAGCCACTCTGGTCATCACTTTGAATTCTACTGCCCTGCCTCAGGTGACCAACCATCAGACCTGCCTTTTAAATTCTCTGGGAATTTTGAAAATCCCCTTCCTGTTTGCTCAGGAAGGAGTGGAGTGTTCTCAGCGAATCTTTCCAGGTGACCATGCCTCCACGCACCAGGCGATCTCCAGTATGGAGCAATGGCAAGGTGCTGGACCTCATCGGTGTTTGGGGAGGAAGCTGTTCAGTCCCAGCTGCGCTCCAGCTCTAGGAATTACGATGCCTCCCAGCAGATGTCAAGGGACATGATGGAAAGGGGCCATGACCGGGACGCACTGCAGTGCAGGCTTAAAGTGAAAGAGCTGAGGAATGTGTGCCACAAAGTGCACCAGGCAAACTGCCTCTCCGGTGCTGCCCCCACGACCTGCCATTTCTACAAAGAGCTGGACACAATACTTGGGGGCGACCCCACCTCCACTCCAAAGACCACCATGGAAACTTCAGAGCCTAGTTCAACAAGGCAGGAGGAGGAGGAGGAAAGCGGGAGTCAAGGTGCTGAGGAGGAGGGAGACAGTCCAGCATCCCTATATTCATGCAGCCAGGAGCTGTTTTCAAGCCAGGAGGAAGTCACAGCAAACAGTGCTTGGGGAAGAACAAACACCAGAGGAGGTGCCCGGTAAGCGGCTTTGATTTTGGGAAGGAAGTTGTTCGGTGCGGGTTCTTGGGGCAAGGAGGGTTAGAGCTGCATGCTTGCCTAGATGCAGAATAGGGCATTGATGTGCTCTCTCATATCGTGGTAATCGGCCTCAGTGATCTCTTCAAAAGTCTCATGCAGAAGCTGGGCAATCCACTTGAGCAGGTTCCTTGGCAGAGCTGCTGTGTTCCTTGTCCCAGTAAGGCTAACATGTCTGCGCCACTGTGCCATGATGGGCCGGGGGACCATTGCTTCACACAGGCAAGCTGCATATGGGCCAGGGCAGAAGCCACATGGTAATAGAAGACCCTCCCTTGCTTCCCAGGTCACCCTCAGCAGTGAGATATCTTCCAGGACGAACGGATCCTGTGGAAAATGTGGGGACAGTGTTCAGTATATGGGCCCCTGCAGCTGTTGGCTCTCCCCAAGGCACAGAACCCCAGAGGACAGTACAGCTGTGAAACAATCAGTCCCCTTTGCCCCTGTGCTTACTCACCATTTTGGGGCTCCTGTGAGTTATGTGCGCTCGCTTTGGGATGGGCAATTTCTGCTATTGTGTAGACTGTGCTTGTCTTAAGTACGGCCGAATCATTGCTCTGTCTGGTGTGAACAATGCTGCCTCTGTTAAGTGTTGCATTTTGGCTTTACAGATGCAACCTTGAGATCCCAGCCGTCCTTGTTATCAATGGCCGAAAGACTCCAAAGAATCAGGAAGTGTCCGCAAAGAAGCAAAGAGGACATGCTGCATGACGTAATGCAACAGTCCCTTAATGAAAATCAAAAGTGCAGAAGTGGCAGAAGAGTGAAAGGAGGGTCCGCCAACAGAATGTGGATCGCTGGCACCAGAGCAGCTGCTAAGCATCATGGAGCGCCAAGCAGACTCGATACAGGCGCTCGTAGCAATGCAGGTGGAACACTTCCGTGCCTGTCCCCCGTCCTCCCTGCAACTCTTGTCCCAAAACTCTTTCCCTTGTGCCCCCATGTCACCGCCAACCCACTTTCCACAACATCTGGGTTCTTATCGCTACTAGCTGCCTCCAACACCTGTAGCTTCACCACCCAGCCCTGCAAACTACGACCCTTACCCCCGGCACTCAACCCGCATCACCATGCATTTTAGCCAGCCTAAAGTGCAGCACTCATTGCACGGCACTCCAGACAGGAAGGCTGAGTACGATAACAGGACATACGCAAATCTGTGATTATCCCATTCCCCACCCCATCCCTTTCCCTCGTCCCAAACAGTACAGATGTGTCATGCCCTTTCTGTTTCCCAAGCAGTTGTGTTTCTTTTCAATAAATGAATTTTCTTTTCAATAAATGCATTTTTTGGCTTTGAAAACATTCTTTATTATTGCATTAAGTAAAAGATATTGTAGCCCAGGAAAGCAACAGGCACTGCAAGTCAATGCATGATATGTAGCAAACACAGATTCCTACTAACATTGGAACCACTGCACTTCACTCCCGTGCAGGGCACTTCACTCCCGTGCAGGGCACCAAACATTACTGGTGGCTTTCAGCCTCAAATTGCTCCCTCAAGGCATCCCTAATGCTTGCAGCCCCGTGCTGGGCCCCTCTAATAGCCCTGTTCTCTGGCTGTTCAAATTCAGCCTTCAGGTGTTGAACCTCCGAGATCCATGCCTGAGTGAATCTTTCACCCTTCCCTTCACAAATGTTATGGAGGGTACAGCACGCGGATATAACTGTGAGGAGGATGTCATCGGCCAGGTCCAGCTTCCCATACAGACAGCGCCAGCGGCCCTTTAAACAGCCAAAAGCACCCTCCACAGTCATTCCGCACCAACTCAGCCTGTTGTTGAATCGCTCCCTTGCTGCTGTCAAGGCTCCCTGTGTAGGTTTTCATGAGCCTCGGCATTAAAGGGTAAGCGCGGTCTCCAAGGATCACAATGGGCATTTCGACTTCCCCTATGGTGATCTTCTGGTTTGGGAAGAAAGTCATGGCTTGCAGCTTCCTGAACAGGCCTGTGTTCTGAAAGATGTGTGTCATGCACCTTTCTGGACCAGCCTGCGTTAATGTCAATGAAACGCCCATGGTGATCCACAAGTGCCTGGAGAACCATAGAGAAATATCCCTTCCGATTTATGTACTCGGAGGCTAGGCAGGCTGGTGCCAGAATTGGAATATGCATCACCTCTATCGCCCCTCATGCACGTTACCCAGAGTCATGGTTCTTCTGAGCAGGATGCGATTAATGGCCCTGCAAGTTTGCATTAACATGATTCCAATGGTTGACTTTCCCACTCCAAACTGGTTAGCGACTGATCGGTAGCTGTCTGGAGTGGCCAGCTTCCAGATTGCAATAGCCACCCACTTCTCCACTGGCAGAGCAGCTCTCAATCTCATGTCCTTGTGCCGCAGGGTGGGGGTGAGCTCAGCACACAGTCCCATGAAAGTGGCTTTTCTCATCCTAAAGTTCTGCAGCCACTGCTCATCATCCCAGACTTGCATGATCATGTGCTTCCACCACTCAGTGCTTGTTTCCCGAGCCCAAAAGCGGCATTCCACTGTCATGAGCATGTCCGTTAATGCCACAAGCAATCTCATGTCATATGCGTTATGCGAGTCGACATCATCGTTGGACTCCTCACTGTCAGTTTGTAGCTTAAAGAGCAACTCGACTGCAATTCATGACGTGCTGGCGAGACCCATCAGCATATTCATCAGCAGTTCGGGATCCATTCCCGCGGAATGAAAGGGAAAACAGAGCGCGCAGTACAAAAAACGTTGAAAGATGGCATCAAATGTGGACGGAAGCACAGGGATTGCTGGGATGCGAAGCGATACATCATGGGACAATGGGACAGGACCCAGAATGCCCCACCCCCTCCTGCCCCCTTCCCACAAGCCACAGCTCCAGAATGGAAAGAGGTGCTCTGTGGGATAGCTGCCCATAATGCACCCCTCCCAATGCCATTGCAAGTGTCAGTGCGCTTGCAGCTGACTCATAGACTCATAGACTTTAAGGTCAGAAGGGACCATTATGATCATCTGGTCTGACCTCCTGCATGCTGCAGGCCACAAAACCGTCCCTACCCTTTCCTTGACTCTGCTAATGAAGTCTCCAAATCCTGTGTTTTAGTGACTTCAATTGGCAGAGAACCCTCCTGCTAGAGATCCCTGCCCCATGCTGCGGAGGAAGGCGAAAAACCTCCAGGGCCTCAGCCAATCTACCCTGGAGGAAAATTCCTTCCCGACCCCAAATATGGCGATCAGTAAGACCCCGAGCATGTAGGCAAGAGTCTCCAGCCTGACCCTTGTTAGCCATTATACTGACACGTGCCGCCCTAGGATTGGGCGGAATGCCGCCTCCTACAAGCTGGTGCCCCAAGCACCAGCTTGCTCGGCTGGTGCCTGGAGCCGGCCCTGCACACTGCAGCGCTTTCCCTAATGCAGGGTTGTGAGTTCAATCCTTCAGGGGGCTATTTAGGGATCTGTAGCAAAAATCTGTCTGGGGATTGGTCCTGCTTTGAGCAGAGGTTGGACTAGATGACCTCCTGAGGTCCCTTCCAACCCTGATAGTCTATCATTCTACATCTGCAAGTGTAGCCATGCCCTAAGGGTGAAATCCTGGCCCCACTGACTTCATTGGGAGTTTTGCTGTAGTGTTTAACAGTGTGTTAGTTAAGAAGTGTGATAAAACAATGCATTTTCCCAGAGTAGACATCTTCTATATATGAATTACCAGCATAGAGCGGAATCTCTTGGGGGTCACTCAGCAGCAAGCCAGTCCCAAGCCTATTTTCTCCAGCTGTTGAGTTCCTGCTGAACAGCTTCTTGTTCCAGGAGGATGTCTGCCTTCCTGCTCTGTTGGGTGCAGTGAGTGCCTTTGTCTTGCAAATCCATTGACTGTCACAACATCAGTTTCTGTTGCCAATGTAAAAATATCTAGGGCATGTTTGGGAAACAAAAGTGCCTACTAAAGGGGAAAGCAGATACAAGGACACATTCAAGGAGGAAAAAATGACATATGAACCAATAGGATGAAGTGGACTGCTGTGCTGCATGCGTTGGTGGAATGGAATGGTGTGGTGAGCAGCAGGGGTGTCACGTACTGCTCTTGTTTAGTGCGCCAGTACACCTCAGAGTGGCATTAGCAGGATACTTTTTAATAAGTACATAACATTGTTGTGGCGAATTAGACCAGCACAAACAGCTGATTTTTAAGCATGCAACTGAAAAGTCAGGTATGGGGCAGCACGAATTTATTTAAATAGCAGGCTGTGAAAATTAGTTAGTGATTTGTAGAGTTTGTGAATCATTTAATATAGCAAGCTTTAAAGGAGCTACATTTTCATTGACTTGAGGTGGTGGTTGCATTCAGCTGTGCAGTGGAAGAGTACGAGGTGGAGTGAAAAGATGAGCTCCGCTGAGCCAGTCTGAGCCACATCCTATTCTCTATCAGCACTAGATCTCAGAACTGTTCCAGATTTCTGTTTATCTCCATCCCATACAGACCAACTGTTGTGAATTGCTGATAGCCTTTGGAGCAGGGCATGCAATGATGTTGCATGACAAGGTGTAAAAGCACGAGTCACAAGTGAAAGGAGAGAGCATTCTGGGCTTGATCTCAAGTCAACAGAATTTTACCCACTTCGATAGAGTCAGGCCTTTTGATAGAGGTTATAAACCTCTATCATTCTTTCCCTGAACACACCAACAACTGGGACAGATTAGGGTTAGGGCAGCACTTCCTTTTTGAGCCATTCAGGGAGAGTTATGCTTGAGGAAGAGAAGGGTTTACAAAATAAATCAACAAGAAAAGAAACTAATAGAGGAAAGAAGAGGAAAAAGAAAATAGAACTTAGTGTGCGGGATCAAAAGGAATGGAATTAAAGGAAAGAGAATGATGATGGAAAAAAATGTGGAGAAGAGTTGGTACATAGAAAAGAGGAAGAAGAATTGTGGTTTGGACTTTATTCATCAAAGGTTCAATTCTGCAACCACTGGAGTTTTTGACATTGACTACAACAGGAGGAGGGTCATGCCACTAGTCCTTGGGAAAACTTAAAAGAATCAGATTTTTTTTTTTGACGTTCCCCTCCACACAAAAAATGAATCCCTCTTTCTACTGGAACTGGGATATTTAGCGGTTAGAAGGGTTTCACTGGAAAGGAAGAGCTGCATAATACCAGCAAAGCAGAGCAAATGTGGGATTCGGGCTGCTGTCCCCCCCACATGCCTATATCTACCTGATGAGAGGACCAACCCATTCATATACCGTGTATATAGCATTTAAAAAAAACAGTTGAAAGTTGACCCTGTACTATATCAACTTTATCATACAAGAAGAGCCTATTTTAAAGTGAAATTTGTGTTTGTTTGTTTTCAGTTAAACAATTTCTTAGTAAGAAATGTGTTTATTCACTAAACTGAATCTGAAAGCAATCCCATGTCATAATTTAACACCTCACATAAAAAGCTCACTACTTTGTCTTACTTACTGTAGAAGCGTACATTAAAATCAATTTAAAAGTATAGACAAAGCACTATAGATGAAGAAATATCATACATTGGCATTAGAAATAAATTCTATAGTAAAAAAAGAGACTTTCACTATAAAATTACATTTTTAGTTTTTTTCTCTCAAATAAATTAATGAAACTTTTGCACTGTGAAACCTCTCAGGCAAAATTAATGGTTTTGTTTTGCAAATTAATTTAGATATTAAAAAATTATATTTTCAACCAAGATCTCAGTTACTCAGATTAAATATTAACCAAAAGCTGTCTTCTGCTTAAATAGAATTTAGCCTTTGAAGTGTTTTTATTAATCTCTTCTGATGTAGGTGCTTGAAATTCTATGAAAGTGCTGCTGCTACCAGTTCTGTGCATCACTTACTGTAATTTATTTTCAGAACATAATTCTATTTATAAATGAAAATCCTATTAAAAGAAGACAAGAAAAATTAGTCCTAGACTTTGCATTGGTAGAGTAGAAACAAAATGAGCGGCCTAACCTGAAGTGACATTTACAAATTACCTGTTAATTTAAACTGGGTTGAAGGATGACAGAGTTTAGTCAGACTGACAGGAAGTACCGAAGGAATGACAGTTGGGCCTGTAGTGGTCATAAAGCACTGTAGCAAGCACATTTATCTGTGTTCTCAGGGAAAAGCTTCCTATGTAGTAAATAATATATTTGTAAAAATATTTACTTCTTGCCAGCCCAGTAAGTGAAGATTTTATGAAGCTGAAAACTCCCCACCCTTTTTTATTTTTTGTGTAAGGAAAAAAAATATGTGCTTAAAAATGGCCTCCTGACTTTAGTCATGTGACTGGTTCATAAGCCCCTAAAGCTAAGCCACATGAGTTTTTTCTTAATGTTACTGAGACAAAAAGTGACAAGGCTTGTATCCTTTAGTTGCTTCAGGATACAACTTATGCTCCAAGACCAGTTCCTTTGTTCACTAGACATTCTTTGAACAGACATGATTACATGTCAAGGCCATGCAGTGCCAAACATTTATAAATAGAGTAATAGCCCCTCTCACTCTATTGCTTATAAATAGTTCTGAGAAGAATCCAAATCAAGTGCTAATATTCTTGTCACTTTATTTTTTCTATAAATTTTTAGGCAAAATACTGTTTGAAAGAAGGTGCTAAATAAATCTTCTTAAACTTCAAGCGTTTTCTGGGGCTTGAATTTTACATCTTATTTAAAACATGTTGCAAATATTTCATTTATAATTTTAAAGTCTTAAAAGAATCTAAATATATTTAATCAGCATATAGGATACTGCTGTGGACTAATTTTCCAGGATCTAAAATTGTGCCCATAAAAACATTAGGCATAATCAATTGCATTTGCCTTTTAATGACACTTAGGCTCTTAAGTCACTTTTGACACAATGACTTCAATGCTTTTGAAAATTTTACATAGGTAATTTCAATATGTGACTTAAAAATTTGTCCCTCTCACTTCAACCAGGAAAGGGGTATATTATGCTGACTATCCCTTATGAATGCTAAGGGGAGTGCTACACATGTAAAGAGAGAAATACACATTGTAATTTTCATATCTATTCCCATATACAAGATGGTTTTGTACCTACTTACTCAGAAATGGCTTTAATATTTAACATTTAAGTGTATTATGTACACTTATGTAAAGTATAAAAAATTTACATTTTCTTATATTTTACACATTGGTTCACAGACCAAAAAAAGCATTACATTGGCTCATTTGTTAGGAATTAATAGATCTGGGGGAATTGTAGACTCCCCACTCATGCCCAATCCATAGTTCCTTATGGCTGTCCATGGGAAATACCATAACAAATGTACTAACATGCATTATGCACACTATTTCTTGGATAAATCTGAACTTCCCCTCAATATAACTATCATGTTCAGCAGGGGTCGGCAACCTTTCAGAAGTGGTGTGCTGAGTCTTCATTCATTCACTCTAATTTAAGGTTTTGAGTGCCAGTAATACATTTTAACATTTTCAGAAGGTCTCTTTCTATAAGTCTATAATATATTACTAAACTATTGTTGTATGTAAAGTAAATAAGGTTTTTAAAATGTTTAAGAAACTTCATTTAAAATTAAATTAAAATGCAGAGCCCCCCAGACTGGTGGCCAGGACCCAGGCAGTGTGAGTGCCACGGAAAATCAACTCGCGTGCCGCTTTCGGCATGCGAGCCATAGGTTGCCTACTCCTGACATACAGACATAATGCAGCTGGGTATAATTAAGAATGTATCTATTAATTTTTTTTAGAAATGTACGAGTATGAATCTGCATGCCACCTTGAAAGTGTATTTCTCGGAATGGGACAAGTAGACTTGGAAAGTATGTCTATGCCAAGCACAAAGGCTCAGATTTTTAAAGGTATTTAGGCAATGCTACACTCAGCATTGCAACACTGAACTGATTTAGGAGCCAAGTCTCATTTTCAAAGTGATTTAGGTTTCCAAGTGTCTAAATCCCTTTTGAAAATGAGACTTAGGCATTTCAATGCTATGTGCAGCAATGCCTCAATACCTTTAAAATCTGGGCCAAAGGCAATAAAATTTCCATAATGCATCTCAACAAAATTCAGCAGCCACTATGCTTTTAGTGCCACTGCCAAAATACTGCCCTTGAAAGTGTTGCTAGACACTAAAGCATCAAACATAGCTGGCCCTGTGATGCCAAGTTTACATTTTGCCATTTTGAAGGTGTGTGTGGAAGACTTGCATGTGTGCACCATCATGTTGCAGTATGTATTTTAAATCTGACTCATCTCTGGTTTTTAATCTCAGCAGAAGATATTTGATTTTGTCCTTTTTAAATAATGACTTGACAAATATGTAATTTTACACTTACAGTACAAAATTCTGAATGTCCCATAGGAGGAGGCTTTAATGAAAAGATGGAAACTGAGTCACTACATTCCAATCAATATGTGTATACCCTCAACAACATGGTACGGAGTTATCATAGGTTCTGAATGGGGATATGACTATTTGTTCACTTAGTGGTTCCACTGTAGTGTTCAGCTGCAGAGAGAAGAGTCAGCTCTTTTCTTTGATACTATTCAGCACAAATGAAAGAGAGAACAGAATGCCCTGTCTTCCTTGGGAGAGTGAGAAAGTGCTTTTTTATACCCCAGGAAAGTTTTCTTCCATCAGGATTTTGAGGCAGAATTACAAAATGTTTGTGTATTAGTTGGCTCTCTGATTTCTTTGTCCAGGAGCGCATGGTATATTTCTTTGGACTATCAGTTATTTCTACATACATATTAAATGTTCCTTTACTGTAAGATTGATATTCATGCCCTTATACAGCATATCAAGGACATATGATAATGATAACGATCACTGTTATTTTAACACTGAACAAAGGCCATGATGTCAAGGCCATTTCTTCATTAGACAACAGGACTATTGATTATTAACTAGAGACAGGCCAGAATTGAAATACCTGCTTGTGTCAATAAATTAATAGGCAGATTACCCAACCATCAATTACCTACAAAAGTGTACGTCAGGTATTTGGGTTCCAAATTAATTACTCAATCATGGTGGTCGAGATGGACCTGTTCAGCATTCAGCACTGTTGTTTTGTAGTTAAGGGAAAACCTTTTTGCCACCCCTCAGAACATGCACACAAGAAAGAGGGGAAGTCCAAGGAAATGATCTTTGAAAATCAGAATATTTCTCTGCTGTAGTCTGGACACTAATGGAACTCCAAAAATCATCTTTAGTAACACAATGGCCTGAAACACACTGATCTTTATCACTATATTTGTGTCCCAGAAAAATAGAAATATTTTATTTCAGTTGTTTCACAAAGAGAAAGAGGTCAACTAATTCTCCACTCTAAACAACTATGCTTGCCTCTCAACTCTACATAACCATGACCTTGCTGTCAATTGGCTGAGAGATCAGATGGCCATGGGTACCATCACTTTCATGGTCTTAAGCTTATTACCCACCATTTATGTTGGTATAACACTTCTATTACCCTAGCTGTTAAATGAGGAGACAGAAATTTGAGGTCCCTTTTGTTCCAAGTGGATCTCTCTGCCACAAGAAACAAGTGATTATCAGGATTATCAGGATTCAGGAAAGATTAGATATTTGTATATATTATGAGAACATCCAGAGTTATGTTAGAAAAGATTTTTTTAAAGGATATAAATTCTCATGCTTGGGGCCTAAATCAACCTCAAATTGATAGTGATTAAGAACCAACTTTTCCTACAGGCCAACTCTTCCATAAAGCTCTACTATGAGGTTCCTTCCACCTTTCTCTGAAGCATCAGGTAGTGGCCCCTTGTACAAACAGGACCACAGGTCGGCTCCCATATGATTGTTCCTATTTTCCTTTAATACTTTTACTGATTTCAATGGATTGACAACTATCATGACCTCATTAACAGATTGGTCTGCTAAATAGTGTGTCAGTGACAGAGAACATGGTGTCCTACTACTCAGCAATAATTATAAGAAAACTTACAAGCATACAGGACTTGAAACTTCAGTACCAGCTGTGAGGTTCATAGCTCTTTCACCATTTTCCCTTAAAAAAAAAAAAAGATTTATCTTTGCTCCAGACTAGTAATCAATAGCAGTGGGACAGGAAGATGAGGCTTCAGTAAGATGTAGAACACAAAATAAAATGTGTGACAAATTGCAATGACAAGGTTTTGATGGTAGCTTTTGATGTAGTGAAATTAAATCCCTGACCAGACAATGCAAAAAGTGCTATGCTAATGTGCTAGAGGCACTCTTGCTGAGCTGAGAGAGTGTGTTATAATCAGGAAAGCCCACCAATAGTGGCTCCACACCTGAGCTCCTATACAAAGCTTTTTACTGAAAAATAATACAAACTGAAAGCAGTGTCTGTGTAGGATAAAGAAATATGAATTTAGAATCATGATAGATATTTAACAGTTAGTAAAATATAAGGCAATTGCCCTGCCCAACTATGATATGTCCTACAGCCATCTACCATCGCTGCCAACTCTAATCTTAAAACCTGTAATATTTTTTAAAGCTACCCAAGAACTCAGGAACACTGGTAGACACCTCATGAATTTTTTTTTAAACCGTATTCAACATGGTTGCTACCTTTCATTTTTCTCAATAGCTTTGAAGCCAGGCTGCTTTCATGGCCACACACTTTTTTATGTGCAGCCCGGGAAGGAGATAGAGAAGGGACTAGAAGCTGGCAGTGAGACTAAGGGAGAGAGAAGATAAACTTGAGGGGAAAGGGCAGGGCAGGAAAAACAGGGACATACTGTCAGACTAGAGGGGAGGGAGGGAGACTGAGGATCAAGGGAAACTAAAGGGACAGGAAGACAGACTGGTGGCAAGGGATATGGGGAAGGAAGGAAAAGGATAGAATAATGTGGAGGGCAAGGAAAAGGAGGGAAAAAACTGTGGAGGGAGTGTTAAAGAGAGGGGATGGAGAGGTAAACCGGGATGTGTAGGCCTAATATGGTAAGTGTTACAGCTACAACTGGGCAGAGATTTGTCTGACAAAACAGAGGAAACTTGCTTGGTTCCCTCCCAGCTCCCTTGTGGGCTGCTGGGGATCTCAGGCTTGCAGCTGCCTGGGGCACCCCTGCCATGTAGACTGGGGCACAGACTGCCCTGGGGCACAGAGCTTCAGGTATGCACATTTGCTCAGCTCTGGAACAGGAGTGAGGAAAGGAGAGGCCAGGCCCCAGGAGCATCAGCCTGTATCTGCAGAACTTTCTCTGCTATTCGTGGGTTTGGGTAGAATGTAAATTCACCCTGATTTGAGGTGTGTTAAGTTTCTATCTTCTATTAATGCAGATGTAGCACTTAAGGAGTGCCCAAGAGTCAACGTGCTTAACTGTAGCCTTGAGAATGCAGATGTCTTTCACACTGGGTGTTATGTCAGCTACACAACTGTGCCAGGAGTTAGTAATCTGACAAGAACTTTTCATCTATAGACTATCAGTTCAAATCCAGGATAGGTCATTAGTGACTGAATGCCATTAAGGGGCTGTAACAGGGTGGCTTGAACTCTCAGTGTCCAGTACACCGACTTGAGGACTGTAACAGACCTTCAGAGCCACATAGGTCCTGCTAACACGGTGATTTGCCCCATGGGCTGGAGAGTCTGGGGCTAAACCAATCCTGATTACAGGATGAGCCCACCTGGGAAGGGTCAGGTGATTCCTCTATAAAGACCATCTGGAAGCCAAAAGGGAAGGCAGGGAAAGGATGGTCAGGGAAATGAGAGACTGCTTCAGTGAGCAGGCTTCAGGAGATTCTTGGGATTAGGGACTAAGACTCCATTCAGGAAGGGTTGAAAGTAGCCTGCTAAAGCAGGAGAGACCCTGAGCAAGCAGGAGAAAGAATACAAAAGCTCCCCAGGCAGGGAAACCTGGGAGTAGGAAGAGAAATGTTTGTTTGTTGGACTTTGAGTTATCATCTTTGAATAAACCCAGACCACAAGGTGTGTGTGTGTGTGTGTGGGGGGGGGGGGTATTTTGACCACAGAAAAAGTGTGCAAAACCTGTGTAAGGGGCCCCGAAGAGAGGGAAACAGAGGCAGGGCTCTGCAGAGTGACCTCTGGCCATGGAGGGCGGTGGGCAGAGGGTTCTCAGTAAGCAGCCACCCTGTTACAGTCACCTTTAGGAAATAAGTCTAGGCCAGAGAAAGCCGCCACTGCCAACAAATGTGACAGTTACAATCTCAGAAAGCTCATAGACTGAGAGGACATGAAGATTAGCTTGAGGATTTCATCCCATAGGACTGTCAATACAGAACCTTTCAAAAGCACATTCACATTTTTTAAAAGAGAAAACATTCCTTATCTATACCCTGTGATCCCCCAGACAGGGAGCAGATTCACCAAAAGTAAGTTGTCATAGCCCTACTTCCTGGCTACTCATATCAAATTTTTTAAGTAGGTATATTAGGGAGTGGGGGATTCTGGAGTGTACACACACCCGATGGCATGAAAACAGATTACTTATTTAGTTTAATAATGTAATTCTGTTTATTTTAGGGAAATAATTACATTTTTCATCCCTGACACCAAAAAGCTTGTGCTCCCCCAGAGCCCGAGCCAAAAGCCTTTCCATTGCCTCCAGTAGGTTGGGGTCAGGCCCCTTGTGCGTACACACATGCTTTATCTTCAGTACGTGATTCTGAACTGGACATAATGACGCTAAAGCCTAACACACTGGTGGAAATATAAACAGAACCCAACCGGGGAAGAAGACGGTTTTAGAAACATGGTGAAAAGCCATAAATAGGCTTAACACCAATATGAACATAAACAGTTCTGAAAAAAGTCAGATACATAATTATGTCACAGTAGAATTCTTTGTAGTTAAATAAAATATAAGGAGAATATTTCCCAAAAATGGATGCCTAAAAGTCAGGCTAATAGGACCCTAAATAAGTCAAAAACAGGGCACTTAGTTAATAAGTGCTGATTATCCATGAGGTCCTAGTGAAGTCAGTTTGGGTTGAAAATCAGCCCACTTATTTACAACTGTAAATATGGACTAAGGAACCTATATTTTAAGTAGCTATTTTTGAACTTCTTGACCTCTGTGACAGATATGGCAATTTTCTCCAGTATCCTGGACAAGCCCTATTGAATGAAGTTACATTTCACTGTATTACATTTATATATCACTGTGGGCCAGGGATTGGATGTAATTCTTTTGGGGTGGGAGGGAAGAGGAGTTACAGCCCTCCAGGAACTAAGAAGAGTGGGAGGCGATTAGGCAAGTTCATTCAAATTGTAACAGCTCTCGACAGGCACTACCATCTGGACGGACTTACCTATACTGGTTCAAACTGGATTCTCTAGAGACCAGCAAACAAAGAACGGACTTTTGAATAACTTGATCTTAAACTGACTCAGGGCTTTCATTCTGATGCAGCACATGGGCAGGACCGTCTGTCCAAGGTGAGGGCTCCTATCTTTAGGGAAAAGTTGGAAGGACTAGCACTGACTGGAGAGGGTGGGGGGAATAAAGTGATCTCTGATAAGCTTATTAGCCTGTGTGTAGGTTCTTTTATTGTTTTCAATGTTTTCTCTGAAAAGCTTCTACTTAGGAATAAATGTGCTTGCTTAGAAAGAACTGTGTGGTAACATAACTGTGGGTAATTACACTGTGTTTAGCCTCTCAGCAGGCCTGCTCTGCTTTTCTCCTCAGGCAGTCTAACGTTACTGGGGAATTCACAGCGTAAGCAGGGAACTGTGCAGCCTGCAAATACCACCGTCAGAAGTGAGAGAAAGATCTGTCTCTGCCCAAGAGAGGTGACGGTTGCAGAAGCCTAAGAATGGGTTGCCCTTGCTGGACCATGGAGGGAGAATACAGGCACAGTTGCCTTGCACTGTGACATCTATTTGTCCCTGAAACCAGAAATCAAGGTACAGAATAAGGAACAAAACACATAGGCTTTGAAAGAATCCAATGACATATAAAACTGGAGGCAATGAGAGCAGAATCATGCCCATTTTGCTCCTTAGCAAATATATATTTGTGGGTGGTATGAAAAAGAAAGATCTTTATCCTTATTTCAGTTTGTGAATGAAACCTGGGTTTTTTGACACTCTCTTCTTACTATAGGGGAAGAAAAAATGTAGACTCTCATCTTCTCCTGAACAAAGTAAGAGGATTAGGGTAGAAAAGGTAAAATAATAAGCTGTACATATTTGCATGTTCTCCTTGAGAAGTTATGCACAATTATTCTCTTAAAAAATAGCTGTCCTTAAAATGAGAGAACACAACCACATTATGTTGCAACCTGTGGGAACTACCACATTTACCATCTGAAACGAGTCCATATGATCTAAGAGGTAACTGTGTTGCATCTAACTGACTTGCTGGGATCTACAGCATTTACAGAAAGTGGGGGGTACGTCATTGGTTTCAAGCTGCCTTTGAGCAGCAACTGAGATTCCCCAGAACAGGGGATTCCTCACTCTGGTGTGGGGGCATTTGCGGCAAAATAGGGTCAGAGCATGATGTACTTCAGTAGCCCTTTCTGATGGAGCATGCTCTGTAGGGCCAGTCTCTGTTGGCACAAGTTGGAGCAGCTCTGAGTATTGGAGGGGAGGAATCAAAAAGGTGGTATAAAACCACGTATATCTCCCCGCCAAGTATGAGTTGTGCTCTGGCACACCAAAGGATCCAGACCATGAACCCATCTGCTTTTCTGCCCATAGATCTTTCTGTTTTCATCATCTGGTGTCTATTGAGTTCTAGAAGAATTAGTTCATATACACTGGCAGAAAATTAGTTCATATACACTGGCAGGATAGGAGCTACGAGATATGCCAATTTTACAGCAGAGATTACTGTTTCAGAAGGTTGTGTCAATATAGGCATGAAATAATTTATTTAGGAAGAATTCTCTGGACAGCCTTCTGAATTTCCTGGTTCCAGTTACTCCAAGGAAAACAGATCAGTAAAAAGGCATTTGGCTTGATAGTGGCTGTAGACTTAAATCTTTCCCTCTTTGATTTCTAAACAGTCAGTTATTGAAGATTTAGCCCTGAAATATGTTCCCAAATGCTGCTCCATTTTATGTCTACTAAAAATATCACTATAAATCAAAGATAGGCATTTAACTATATTTTCCCCAAAGTCCTGTATTTTCAGACAGCAGACATTATCATCAGAGTCCTTGACTGCAGACATGTCTCTGTCCCATCTCTGTTCTGCTTAACTCATCCAGGACTGTGGAGAAATGTGTCAGGAATTGTACTATAAAAACTGTGAAATCACTCTCTGTATGGCAAGTGGGGAAGAAATCAAGAGGCACCATTTTGGCACATCTATCACCTTTGCTAATACTTTCTGGAGCACTGGACAAACTTACTAAGGGTTATGGTGCTCCTCCATCACTGGAAATTTTTAAATCAAGATTGGATGTTTTCTAAAAGTTCAACCATAACTATTGTACTTGAAGCAGGAATTAATTCAGGGAAGTTCTATGGCCTGTGTTATATAGGAGGTCAGGCTAGATAATCACAATGTTCCCTTTTGGCCTTAAAAACTACAGTAGGGACAGGTAGGGAAACTGTAATCCTGTACAATTAAGTCTGCATCTCTCCCTGCTTCAGCTATGCATGGGATTCTCAGGAAACATTTCAGAGTTTTCTGATTGTGAGGCCTGGCAAACAGAGCCAGCACTTGAGTTTCCATTGGGAATAGTTTGAGGAACAACACCCTATTCAGGAATGCTACTTCCCTCTAGTCTTAGTTCCTGGACGAGATGTTGGCTACCATGTTCTTCATCACTGGAACATATGAAGCATTTAGAGACTGTTTCCAGTTCTGGCAATACTTCCATATGATTCAGATTGTTCCAGAGTGTTAACTTATGGCCACTCTTATTTGGTTCCTCCTAGTTTGGAAAGAGAGGGCCTGTAGAACAGCTATCTGACAAAACTGGGACTTGAGGCCCTAAGTTTTTCGTAACCAGTTTAGATCTTTCCAGACAGTCATTAAAGTTTATGCTTAGAAGGCCCTTTAACACATCTTAATATGAACCAATCTAGCCAGACTGAGACACTTATCTCTAGGATCTTTGGAGCAAGCAGGTCTAAAAAAGGAATGGGATTCTAACAGTATTAAGTTTTAGTTCCTCCATATTGGCTCTAACAAGGTTGCCGCTTGTGACATTCAACTGTTTGCTCCTAAACTACTTTCCCTTTTCTTTTCCTCATTAATCACATTAGAATGCTTCTATAACAGAGAACAGGCACACAAAGCAGGAAGCAGTGTTACCAGAGACCCCAACAGCTTTACTCTGTAAGAAAGATGAAGCAAACATCTATTATTGACACTTTTTTTTGTTTAAAATATGGATTTATTTTTTTAAACCAGTGAAAGTTTAAGACTAAAGCCTCGGCATCTACCATGAATCCCAAGAAGTCTAAACTGGGAAAAGTGGTTAACATATAGATTTTTCTGTATTTACTAGAAACCCTATGGCTAGGGCCTATACCAGATGGATTCTGGCCAACATATGCTGGGTTACCTTTGCTGTGATTACGGTACTGTCTAAGTAAATAAGCGTTTTCACTGCCATGGGCGTTAGGGGATGAACAACTCGTCTTATACCCATAGTAAAAACCTTTGGGACCACAAACTGGCCAGACGCCATTACTCTACAATTTCCTGTAGTTTGAATGAAAATGCTGAGGAAGTCTTTGCTTATATTACATTTATATTTTAAAAGATTCCAGAAAATGTCCTTTTAAAAATAGTGATATCTTTAGGCAGCCATGAAGAGAATTAACTTTGGCTTAAAAGTGGGTGGAGTCCCCTCAGGGACTTGGGGATCCTGAAGAAGGAACCTTATGAGAATTTCTCTGATTAGCACTATCTACAACATACCTTCTTACCTCCTCTAGGGCTAGCATTATTTGCTTATTTCATATTTTAATGTCTGTGTTTGGTTACTTGCTTTGGATGGGAACTGAAATATAATTTTAGCCCCCCTTGACACCTACGTAGGCACATTATTAATAAATGAAATAAAGTGTATAATAATTTCCCTAAAACTCCCACTTTTAGACTATTTCCCAATATATTTTTAAATGAAAAGTTATATTAGAGTAAATAAGAGAAAAATCACTATGGGGGACACTTCCAATCCATTCATTCACATTTATCCTCTTGACAGAATTCAGATAGTGTATTTTTATGGCATATTTGGTTGCTATTCCAAACATCTTTTTATTGAATAGCAAAATTATTAGATGAGTAGAATCCTTTATGCATTATAAGAGCACAATTTAAAGCTGTCCCTAGGCTAATTTATGAAGCACTAAATCAATTGGAAAAGTTTTTCTTCTTTCTTAATCAGGCACAGGGCTGTTTTTTCAGTGGTTTTGTCTGTTTTCATGGCTTGCACATTGATCATTGCCTGGTACCAGTTAGCCAAATGCATATGGGAAAAGAACTATCCAAGGGATGAAACTAATGATATATAGATATATATATGTGTGTGTGTGTGTGTATATACACACACACACACACACACACACAATGATTCACATTTTTCCCCTAAATGAATTCTCTAGGAATTCCTTGTAAGTACTGAAGTGCATAAGTCACTACTGAATGGGGTTCACGGACACTATTCAATTAGTAAGGGAATATAATTAATGCAACTGTTAATGCATAGCAGCTTTGTGAAACAGACATTTGTGCCTGCCCTAGGTCACTGCTAGTAAATCAACCAGTAAAATGTTTTGTAGGTGATATAGAAAGTACAGAATACCAGCATTTCCAATACAATACCGTCATATGGCTTTGCCAAGATTGACTTACAGATTGTAACAGTGCCAATATGTGAAAATAATAACACCTAGTTCACGTAGCACTTTTCGATGTACATCTCAAAGGGGTTTACAAAGGCAGGGAAACTGAGGCACCGAAGTGAAGTGACTTGCCCAAGGTCACCCAAGAAGCCAGTGACAGAGCCTGGAATAGAACACAGGCCTCCTGACTCAGTTCAGTGTTCTGTCCACAGGATCACGCTGCCTTCCCATTTTGCTGATACTGCAATTATTCTTTATGCTAAAAGATTCTGATTTACTTAGAGAGAAATATCTTAAAATGATATTTTAGTTAGAGAGATTACTGCTAGTCATGGCAACAGCTGGATCCTGTTCAAGTTTGAAGCTGGTGGGCCAGTCTAGAGGCAGAGGCCTTACCGTGCTTCTAGGACCTACCAGATGATTTGGTTTAGTTGGGCTGGAAAGTTAGATACAGACAAGTGTAAAGAATTGCCAACCCCGTCCAGGACAAGGGGGAAGCCAGTGGTTTGTTTATCTTTCAGGGACAGCGTAATATGCATCTCTTCTCAGACCTTTGCTGACACAATGGCATTTGGTATGGGAGTGGAGGGCAATGTTTTGTTGCTGGTCTTTTTGTTTTCATTTGAAATCAAAAATGTAATTTGTTGTGTTAGATGATACACCCACACCTGGGGCCTTTTGTAATCAGTCACATGCCGTGAATTAAAAATGAATTAATAAATGCCATGTTAATTTTTAAAAAGAAAAACACCAGACTGTTAGAAAGTTGAATTATAAAATGAATAAATGGGCCTGGTTCTTCCAGCAATCCACAGTGCAACTCTGATGGGAAGTAGCCTCACAATCCCCTGTCCTTTATCTTTAAGGGGATCTCAGCAGCCTTACTGCTTAGCTAAGGGTCTGTTGGTATGTTAGAGTCCTTCAAAAGGGCATGCAATATCTCCATATCCATGTGCTTTTGACAACCATAAGGGCTGAGGTCTCAAAAGAAGCCTGGTTTAAGGTGGGAGGAGGGGACTATAAGTGTTTGTATGCTATCATCTGATGTTGGAAGATCCGGGGGTGGGGAGGATATTTTATTCTTAAATTAATGTTGACAATAAGTAGAATAAGTTGAGCTCTATTGTCAATACATAGTTGCCGACTACATGTGATTTTTCACTTCTGTCAGCTAAATCAGAGATCTAAATGCAAAATCCAGTTCTCAGGAATATCATCTGGATATTTAACACTCCGGAGGACTGTAGGTCCATAAAGCAATGAGATATCAATATAGTATTTTCACTTGTGACAGATATAGTCTTGCTCCAATATTGTTAGTTAGGAAAGTACCCATTTTCTGTAGAATAACCCTGTGGCCCTACCCCATTGGGCTAATCCATTTTAGGCTCAATATATTTCCCCTGCAATGCTATAGTGCAGGGGTCAGCAACATTTGGCACGCGGCTCGCCAGGGTAAGCACCCTGGCAGGCCGGGCCAGTTTATTTACCTGCTGACGTGGCAGGTTCAGCTGATCGCGGCCCCCACTGGCCGCAGTTCACCGTCCCGGGCCAATGGGGGCGGCGGGAAGCCACGGCCAGCATATCCTTCGCCCGCGCCACTTCTCATCACCCCCATTGGCCAGGGACGGTGAATCGCGGCCCCTGCCATAGTGCATCCACCTAACAAGCCTGTGTTCTGTTAAAACTATGGTTCTGTGTCTAACACACACCCCAAGCATTGCTTCAGCAGTGCATTGAAGCACCTCTCCCAAAGCTTCCTGCACAAAACCTCTTTCAGGGCTTGTCTACACTACCTGCTGGATCTGCGGGCAGCGATTGATCCAGCGGGGGTCGATTTATCACGTCTTGTATAGACGTGATAAATTGACCGCTGAGCTCTGTCCCATCGATTCTGGTACTCCACCAGAACGAGAAGCGTAAGCGGAGTTGACGGGAGAGTGTCAGCTGTCGACTTACTGCAGTGAAGACACTGCGGTAAGTAGATCTAAGTACGTTGACTTCAACTACACTATTCACATAGCTGAAGTTCCGTACCTTAGATTGCACCTACTCTGAGGGCTTGTCTACACTACCACGTGGGGTCATTCATGTATAGTATTAGCAGCACTATGTGCTAAGTTGATATCTCAATGGTAGGGTATTGTTTTTAATATATAGGAATGCAGCAGTTTACTTGGCCTGGGTGAATGGTCAGGGTTAGAGGAACGTTTTAGAACCTATTAGAGTATTTGGTTTTCAGTGGTTTTGTTTGTCTAACGGAGTGGCAATTGGGATAGTCAGGAAACGACCACAGGACCCCCTGACGCCAACACACTATTCAGGTGATACTGAGGGGCTGAGACGTCTACACCATAGGCTGTAATAGTAACTGGCAGGGAAAAATGCTGTCATAGGCCTAGGTTGGAAGAGTTAATTTCACGTTCATAGAGCACAATTACTCCCAACTGGTGAAAGTCAGTCCTGTGCAGAGATCAGCACATGCCCTATGCACCACTTAAGTCTCAATTTAAGCCCTACTTTGGGGACATAAGTGGTGAATAAGCCTCATGGTGGTGGGTCCTACTCACAGGGGTTAATGTCACTCAAAGTAGGCTACAAAACTCGGACAGAACTTCTGTGCTTCTAACAGACAAATGAGAGTTACTATGTTTTATTAAAGTTTCGTAATTGTGATCTAGATAGGAACAATTTTATAAGCATTGGCCATACCCTCATGAATACCCGTGACAAATGCCATTAACATAGAACACAAAATGGGATTTGGCATGATGAGAGATTTAAAATTTATACATGCAGTTGCCCCATTTAAAACGTTCTACATAGAATGTATTTTTAAACCATAATTTTCAACTCACCTATTCAATGCCTTATATTTTGAGTTTTAATTCTAATCAAGCTAATTTTAAGTCATCACAAACACATACTTGCCAGTAATGAAGGTTGTTTAATTAGGTCCAGATAAAATAGCTCCAATTCTGTTTCTGATCCACCTGTCAAAGCAAATCAGTCTTTTACATGACTTTAAAAAAAACAAATTAGACTAGCTGATGATTTTTTGAATATTCAAGTAGACATAGTGAAGATAAATCCAAACAGAACTGGTGACTGAACAAAAGCCTGGAACGTGACCTCAAAGATGAAGAGATCTTGTTCTGCCAGAAGGAGATTTCCAAGCTGGGTCCTTCAGGATTATGCCAAGGACAGGATGCTAAAAAGAAGCAATTGAAAGAACAACAGTATCTTCCACAGCTTAGGGCAAAGTAACAGCTCAATGTTATGTAAAACTAAATACAAACAGCAATGTTAAAGGTCCAGCTTAAAGCCCCAAAGCCAGGTAATTCAAAACAGGGGCTTCCAGCTCACAACTCTGGCTAGATATGGAGAAAAATCACAAGCTGTTTGCACTACTTACAATAAAAACAAACACGTATATAGACTGAGTCCATCAGGGTTAATAGTGACTGAAAGTTATACATCCCAGAGCTGTTCACTGGTTTATGTAATGAGTTGGTAGTCTAAGCCCAGGTACTAGTAAGCAAGTATCCACACGAAAAAGACCATCATAACTGGCACTTTTGGGGCATCTCAGAAAGTAGACAATCAGAATGATTCATCTCACCTGCCAGGTAACTATCCAACAAGGATCTGATCCTGCATGATTGGATTCAATGGGAGTTCTGCCACTGACTTGTGTAGTTGCAGGAGCAATTAACAACACCAGACACACTGCTGATAGAAGGAAAAACAGTGTTTCTAAAACCTGCTTCAGGTAAAACTTTGAGTTAGACCAGGGGTGGGCAAACATTTTGGCCCGAGGGCCACATCGGAGTTGCGCAACTGTATGGAGGGCTGGGTAGGGAAGACTGTGCCTCCCCAAACAGCCTGGCCCCCGCCCCCTATCCGCCCCTCCCACTTCCTGCCCCTTGACTGCCCCCTCAGAACCTCCAACCCCCCCCCGTTCCTTGTCCCCTGACCGCCCCCTCCCAGTCCCCTGGCTGCCCCGACTCCTATTCACTCCCCCACTCCCTGACAGTCCCCCCAGGACTCCCACCCCCTATGCAACCGCCCTCTGCTCCTTGTCGCCTGACCACCCCCTCCTGGTACCTTCCACCCCTAACTGCCCCCCAGGATCCCACCCCCTTATCGAAGCCCCCCCCCGCTCCCTGTCCCCTGACTGCCCTCCTGACCCCTATCCACATCCCCGCCCCCTGACAGGCCTCCCGGGACTCCCGCTCCCAACCCTCCCTGTTCCCCATCCCCTGACCGACCCCCCCAGAACCTCCGCCCCATCCAACCGCCCCCTCCTCCCTGACTGCCCCCCAGGACCCTCTGCTCCCTTACCCAACCCTCCCGCTCCCCGCCCCCTTACCAGCAGCAGGAGCTCGCAGCCACGACACCCAGCCAGAACCAGCGGTGCTCCCCACGCTGCCCAGCGGGAATGGCGGACTGGGCAGGATGGTCCTGCGGGCTGCAGCTTGCCCACGTCTGAGCTGACACTTTCTGATATTACTTTCTCAGCTTAGAGACTGTGGAGTAGTAGTTCAGTCATCGTATTCAATCTTCTCACCCTGTGTAGGGGCTCCTCCAGAACAGGGCTGTGATAGCAATGGGGTGCAGCTATCAATGCTACTGCCTGTTTGGGACTACTTCTATGACTACCTCCATCTGGGAGTGAAATCCTGGCCTCACTGATGTCATTGCCAAAACTCTCATTGACTTCAGTGTGGCCAGGATTTCACCCAAAGTATTTTTATTGTGTCAATCAGTGTAATGCTTAGGCACCATATACAGCAACGTTTGAGTTTCAGCATGATTCTGGTTGGGACTATGCTTTCTACTGTACACTGGGGGCTTGTGCAGTTATAGGTGACAGGGTTTGCAATTTGTGAATCTTGTGTCAGGTCCTGAACAAAGCAAGATGTGATCATCTTCATCTACTGTGGCAAACAGTTACACAACTGGTTGCTCTTTGCTGTAAATGCCTTGTTTCCTACTGACACTTTGTTCTGGGTACCATTAGCTGCATTATACCTGTGATGTAGAGGATGAGATGGCCTCTCCTGTAATTGGGCCCCAGTACTGAACTGGATGCACTAATGAATAGGAGAGCCACTTCAAGTAGAATATGTTCATGCCTACCTGCTCCACCGAGGAGATGGGGCATTGTTAGTCCAAAGCAGATAGAACTGTAGCTGTTCATGCCTGAAGTAGCAGAACTGGTGTTGTCGGAACTTTGTGAGGTGCAGGCATAGCTCTTGGCCAATTAGAGGAAGAAAAGGGAATTTCTGGCTACTCTTTTGGCCTGGGCGTCCAAATGTAATGTGGAGTCAAGTAAGATTCCATGATTGCATCTGTTTGACTATCAATGGACTCATGCTTTTGACAGAATTGCTGGTCATGATTTCTAGAAGATCTTCAAAATCCTGCCCTCTGTCTTTAGTAATGCAATGTAAATATGAAATAGGAGTAGAGAAATCACCCTGCCTTGTAGGGCCCCACGTCCACCAGTGAATGTTTTCCTTGAGGAGTGGAAGCTGTCACTCATGGTCCTCCCGAGCGAAATGAGCACTGTTCTCTTAACTCCTGCTTACCATATTCCACAGATGAGCTAGCAGTTCCTTGTGGCCAGCTGGGTCACACCAGCATGGATGTCTTACCATTACTTTGGGCTACAAAAGGAATCACCCATCAGTGTGATCCACACTGTCTCCTTGTTGGGTCTGAAACATGGCTTAGAATGGTTGAGGATATTGGCAGAAGTCGAATGCTGTTGGAGGCAGGTTGCAACTGTCTTCTCAGTAACACTGAGTTAGATTTGTGAACAAAGTGGGAAGTAAGATTTTTAGGACACGTTGATAAAAAAAAAATTGAGTATCAACTGTATTGTTGCCTGCTTCAGGGCCATTTTTGGGCTGCCTCTGTGATGGGTATACTGATATCATCACTGAGGAGAGGCCCACATGCTCTATAAGTGCTTTCACCAGACAGGAGGAGCAAGTGTTTGTCTCCCATGTATTGGCACAGACTTCCTTTGTCAATTTTAGTGCCTCCCAATGAATGGTTGGTCTAGATAGATAGGTACTGATGGCATGCTCCAACCTTTTTTGTTACTGATCTGTTGCCCTAGTGAGAGTGTTCTGGATTTTGTTTACTTTTTTCAGTGAGGTATGAGGGTCTTTGCAGCAGGCATTATTACTCAGGTCCTAATGGTGGATGTAGACAGTCCAGTTTGGTTAGATGTTTTACACCATTTCATGCTGTTATGGTGAGGTAGCAATGTGTGAACAATCAGGCCTAATATAAGTAAAAGCAATAAGGAAATTAAACAATTCATACTGTTATCAAGCAAGGAAGTATTGTACCTTTTTCACCAGCTGTGCAAAGACAGGAAGATGAAGCTCTTGTCTATATAAAATGGCCCATGTATTTTGTGAATTTTGGATTCTGCTATAAACTCAAAAGATTGAATTAAATAGAGAAAGGTTAATGAAAGGTTTCAGTCTTGATTGTAATGACCACAGTGAAGCCAAGGGGCAAGAGAGATGGCAGCTTTAACAATTAAACTCCCTCAACACATTCTTATTTATCCCTATCACCATAATGAAGTGAAATGCCACAATTAATCATACCACACTCATCACTAAGAAGCTCTCACGTCTCCCTTTTGGAATGTTCCACAAGATGGTCATATTTTTATTCATCTTTATTAAGTCAGAGTATTTTAGATGTTATGTGAATTAATCTTATTTTTAATAAAACGTAGGAACTATTTATACACTCTTGGTAAATTTTGATATTGAAAGATGGCTTTTTAACTACACAAAATATAAACCATTTCTTCCTGCCACCTCCATTTTACTATCATGATAGCAAACTTGGTCCAACTGGACCCAGCTGTCCTATTGGTACTTCTGATGCAAGCTGGAAGCACTCTGCTTACCTCACCATATGCCAAAGGCATGTCTGGCACTACGTCAGAGTCAGTCATGTCCTCTTCCTTCAATAAGACACAAGTGTTTATTTCTATGGCTCTGTTAAAATGTTAGCAAGCTTCTTGGGGAAAACCCTGGGAAGTTCTGAGCACTTGAATCTCCCACTGAACGGTGGGGGAACTGAGCACCTTTTAGGATTTGGCCCCTTCAACATGTTTATAAAATTCAATTACAAAATATTTATAATGCTAGCACATGTCTGATGGAACCAAATGAGGAATAAATTAACATATAAACAGTCTGCTCTTTTCATGGAATATTTTGATGCCTGATTTAGAATAATAGGAGATTGGGCTTGCTATCTGAGAGGAAGAATGGTCTAGTGGTTAGGGCATTCGTCTAGGCAACCCAAGTTCAAGTCTCTGCTCTGCCACAAACTTACAACAATGGGGCCATAGACATACCATTCATAGATATTATTTAGATTGACATAGTGATCTGAGTGCTTAAAAAACAGAGAAAGACATAGGTCATGCCTCCAAAGCATACAATCTAAAGAGACAAAAACAGATGAAGAATGGGTGAAAGGAATGTACCAGAAAAAGCAAATTCGTCAATCTTTGTTAACATTAGATGTGCCAACATCAAGTCACTAAATGCTTAGATTATTTGTGTGTTTTGAAAGAATGTCCAATTTCTGGGTTGCCTTTACCCACCGAAGCATGACCAGTTCACAACAGGTATCTGCACTACAAACACATTATTTTAATATATATCTACAGTACTGTTGCACTTCATATTGGGCTAAGACTACATTGTTTTACAAAAACAACAAGGAGTCCGGTGGCACCTTAAAGACTAACAGATTTATTTGGGCATAAGCTTTCGTGGGTAAAAAACCCCACTTCTGAAGAAGTGAGGTTTTTTACCCACGAAAGCTTATGCCCAAATAAATCTGTTAGT